>NC_138224.1:18820819-19382577 GCF_964197995.2 Scardinius erythrophthalmus | reverse complement strand
GTTCTCTACTCGAAGGCTGAGAGCTCTTCTCATGATAGCCTGCTGTGAGGTCACTTCCACGAGCCACATGGTAACTAATCTTTTTATCTTAACCTCTCTCTCTCTCTCGATCGAGAAATAATCCGGGGTTGGATTATACAATCTCAGTCAGTACACACATTCCTTGTTTATTTTGTTGCGGCGGTGTAAACTTCAGTCAGGCTTTAGCTGTGCAGAGAAAACATGAAGTACTTTTAAATCATGAACTTAGGTTCGCTTTGTAAGAGCAGATAGAGATTCTGTTAGTTTAAGTTATGTGTGCGTGTCATTTGACTAAGTGATACTGGATATATCTCAAGAAGAAGAGATCGCAAGTCAGACGCCAGGTGTGTGTATATGACAGGAAGGAGAGAGAGTAAGGAAGGTTATATGAGCAGACGGCTTGTTACACGTTTGAGCTGTTTGACCTAGTTCTCCAGAGACCTTTTCTGCCCTGAAGACACAGATACAGTCTGCTCAAAGTCATAAGAGAATCAGAGGTGCTTCAATGACATGCACAAACATGATAGAGCCTTTTTACAAGCATTAATCATTAAACGCCATTCAACGAGAAAAGCCATGTTCATTTCACTAGAGATAAAGCAATATATTAGACAGGCCAATTCAGCTGTTTGCTATTAACATGTTCATTATTGTGCTAACCTTGGAGTTAATGTATTGAGTATTTATATTTTGAGATTTCTTGTAGTTACCTAGGTGACAAATTCTGAGAATTCAAGAATCATTTTCGACGCATTACAAAAATGTTTGAGGCCTTGAAGGTGCAGTATGTAATATTGACAACTAGTGGTTGAAATGGGTACTGTAGTCCAAATTCAAAATATTGAAGAAAGTTGTTTTCCCCGCCCCCTCCTCCTCAGACTCGACGCTGGTTGCCAGTTTGAGGACATGCAACAGGAACGAGTGCAACTGACAATGAAAGGCAACAAGCCAAGTTGATGAGTTGATTTACCCGCGTTTTAATATGCCTCTGGTTCTAGAGCTTTTTAAATGGAAACCAAGGCTTTTAAAGGAGAACTCCGGTCAATTTTAACATTGAGCTCATTTTTTTGTACATTTGGAGTGCTGTCAATACAGAGAACAACGACAAAAATCGGTGTTGCCTACACCGAGTTATTCTATTTTTAAAATTTGCACCCTATTGACTTCAATGGGGCAAGTAGTAAGCCTGCTTTTTAGCTTCTTAACATCCTTGATGTGTCATTACAAGTGCACAGAAAATGTGAGTGATTCCTTCCGAGTGAACACGGGTGAATCTGACTGCAGTAGATGTTAGAGATATTAATAAAAATGAAGTTAATTCAGCCAGCGCTCATACCTCTGTTTACATCCTGTTTTCGGTGGAAGGCCATAGTAATCGATTGTCGAGTTCACGCGCGTGATCACAGGTACTAAACCTATGCGCGTGAACTCAACAATCGATTACTATGGCCTTCCACCGAAAACAGGATGTAAACAGAGGTATGAGCGCTGGCTGAATTAACTTCATTTTTATTAATATCTCTAACATCTACTGCAGTCAGATTCACCCATGTTCACTCGGAAGGAATCACTCACATTTTCTGTGCACTTGTAATGACACTTAAAGGATGTTAAGAGGCTAAAAAGCAGGCTTACTACTTGCCCCATTGAAGTCAATAGGGTGCAAATTTTAAAAATAGAATAACTCGGTGTAGGCAACACCGATTTTTGTCGTTGTTCTCTGTATTGATAGCACTCCAAATGTACAAAAAAATGAGCTCAATGTTAAAATTGACCGGAGTTCTCCTTTAAGGTTGGGTAGAATCTACGATCTGTGATTCAGTTTGTTTGCTGGCTTCCATGGCTGCAATATGCTGTGTTTTCCTCCAACTGGCAACCCGGGGTATCGAAACACTATTGGGTAAATTGTCAGTGGGCGGGATCACACATTCCAACACCGAAGTTTTTCAGATGCAAACATATTATGGTATTTTTATGCTTCAGAGCAGTAAAAAAATACAGGCAGCACCTTTAAAAATGATCAATGAACCTAACATTTAGTGGGATTGTTACATTGCAACACAGCTTCAGTCAACTGTATCGAAACTCAGTACTATATTTATTGTTAAGGCCTGACCCCTAGGAAATGGTGAAATAATACTGAGTGAACTGATGTCATTTGATGAGTTTGCAAAATGCCTTTTGTCGTCACCATCACCGCAGATTAAACCAAAGAGCTTTTAGCCAAAATGAATTTTGAGTGTGAAAATGTCTGTTAAAATAAAAGCATTAAGCGTTGTCATATGCTTGAACCCAAATTATGATTCATTGGATGTATTTTATGGAAAAATCTCTATTCCGATTCATGAACTGTGCCAGTAATGCTTCAGTTGATGGTGTATTTGCTCCTTGTGGTCTGCATTTACTTGTCTTATCTTCCCTCTCTTCCACTGCGGTCGAGTCATAAAAGCCCATTTCCCTGATCTCTGTCGGCCTGTTACCGCTTGATGGCTAGCTGCCATGGTAACCGACAAATTTGATGTCATTGTAAATATCTGACATTTTTATATGAGCATACACGGATAATTCACATATGAGGGCCGATAATAAGTATTCTGCACTGAAAAGAGCTTTTCTAAAGCCATACTGATGGCTCATAACTTCATAAATTGCAGCCTCCATCTGTCTCTTGTTAGCGGGTTTGTACGTGTTGTGATGCTGAATGTAGCTGGCTGGGGAATGGCCTGATGAAAACTATCAATCCCAACAGTTTTGTAGAAGAGAAAATTGATTCAGGGAAATTTAAAAGGATAATTCACCCAAAAATAAAAAAATCA
This sequence comes from Scardinius erythrophthalmus, assembly GCF_964197995.2. Taxonomy (NCBI): domain Eukaryota; kingdom Metazoa; phylum Chordata; class Actinopteri; order Cypriniformes; family Leuciscidae; genus Scardinius; species Scardinius erythrophthalmus. Next base: position 19,379,740 of record NC_138224.1, on the reverse strand, counting down.
ACCTGCTTTTATCATTTATTATTTTTCATATTAGCTAAAAATATTCATCTCTTCCTTAGCTTACAAATCTAAATTATGCTTTAAATAAGCGAAAGCACTATTTTTGTACTGATTAGAGTTGTCAGGGAGATTCTGCAGAAGGGAATATTTTCAGAATTGAAAAGAATGAATAACCATTTCAATTCTGAAGCTTTTGAATCGCTTTAAAAGAAATCAGTGGTATTGAGTACTTTTATGGTGCCTTTTTAGTCTGTTGGGAACAGCTTGACAGATTCTGCTATGGTAAATATCTCCTTTTGTGTTGCAAGGAAGAAAAAGAATCGTACAAGTATGACGTGGATGAATAATGGTCAGTCCATTTCAAGTGATCCATAAATTGTAAAGTTAGATTCTTTTTAAACTGTTCTATTTTTCTTTTTAAATGATTCACATCTATTTATTGGTATTGCAAAACAACCAGTTTTTGATTTTACTTGGCTTAACCATGGCAACTGTCTACAAATAGGCTATTGCTTCTACAGATGTTTATGGGAACCTCAGTATCTCGGTTTAGGATGGTCCTAACTCTGTGGAACAAAAACTGAAGTCCAAATGTTGTGATCACAACCTCAGTCTTTATTTTATTTATTTTTGTGTTGGGTACCAAAGTAAGAACTGTGCGCATGAAGAAATCTCTTCTGTCCACTGGACCACTTGAGATGAATTGACCTGTAAATTATGATTGAATTTTAATTTTTGGATGAACTACCCCTTTAGTTTGCCTGAATGCATTTTATGTCCTTCAGGACTATAGGGATGGCTTATTATTGCCAGCCTATTGCACATGTTCATAAAGTGGCAGGTTCATTTCCTCATTCCAAGAGTTTTATTTTCTAGCTTAATCTGATTCTTTACACTCCATTTGGTCCACAGCTTATTTCAGGCCTAAAATGCTGACCTAATCTTTGCTATTATGGTATAATAAAAATAAAAAAGGGGAAAAAAAAGAAGAACCATTTTCTTCATCCAATGTCGTTATTTTTGAGAAATCTTGAACCGTTATGTTGCTTATGTTCTTTTTCAGTTCTGGGCAGTGATGGACTGTGACTGAAAATAAAAATTGGCTCCTTGGCTTATTTCCTGTTCTAATAAACTATGCATCCTTTTGGATCCTGAGGCAGTTTCATGGCCATGTTTTTCTGGATTTTTTTTGTCATCTATTGGCTGGCTACAATATTTATTAAAGCTTTTTCTTACAATTTACTACTTAAGACATATGGCATCTTCAATAAATAATCAACAGTGTTATACCTTTTAATTAATTGAAATGTGCAGATATTTATTTATTTATTTGCACTTTTAACTGTTTCATACGAGTGAAAACACAAGGTGCAGGCATGTTAAAACTTAATGACGCTAATAAAAAAGATAACTAAAACAATTAAAAAAAAACTGTGTTCATTGAAATAAAGCTGAAAATAAATATAAATATTAGATGAAAAACTTACTAACTGAAAATAAGTTGAAGTTCTACAATTATTAAAACTGAAAGAGAAAATTTAAATATAAAAAAATTCAAATGGCCATTTAAAAAAAAGTAAACTAAACACAAAAAGCTAATTCAAAATATGAATAAATATATACATATTAATAAATCAAATGAAAATTCAAAATATGAATACTAATAGTAATAATAGTATATAAAAAATACAAAAAAAAAAAATTTCAATAACAACCGAAAGTTTAATATGAAATTTATGGAACTGAATACAAGCACTTTTATGAGCATATTTTCATCGTATCCTTTTTAAAGTTATTCATTTTATTCTCTCTCTCTCTGTTTCCTTACAGGCGGAGAGAGGCGGTGACTTGAACACACTTGGCGTGCCGACGGTCATGCGCAGAGGTGGTTCTGAGACGTGTTTAGACCTGGATTCTGATCTGGCGGTACGGGACACCCCACGATCACGCTCTGGTCTGGATAGCCTGCAGCAGAAAGTGCTAAAAGTGAAAGAGCAGCTGCGAATCGAGCAAAACTTACAGGATGAAAACGTAGCGGAGTATCTCAAACTCATCAACAGCGCCGACAAGCAGCAGAGCGGCCGCATCAAACATGTGTTTGAGAAAAAGAACCAGAAAACGGCACACAATATTGTTCAGCTGCAGAAGAAGCTAGAGCAGTATCAACGCAAGATGAAGGAGTGTGACATCTCGAATGGGACCAAGCACACGCCCACACACTCCAAAGAAAACGAGATGCCCAAAGACAACCTCAAGGAAAGCGTGGTCATGGGAAGTGGGCGCCACGTGCATTTGGACAAAGTCAGAACTGTTGGCCCTGGAGTTTCGCTGTCACCGCCGTTCTTCTTCAGCAAGCCTCGAGAGATAGCAAACCTCATTCGCAACAAGTTTGGTAGCGCGGACAACATAGCACAGCTAAAGAGCTCCATGGAGACGGGAAGCGGGCTGCAGGCGGAAGGGGGAGCCCGAACTCTGAGCGGCAGCGCCACGCTAACCCCTAAACCCAAATACCCGAGCGATGACGAGTGCTCCACAGGGACATCGGTGTCGATTGAGAGTAATGGTCATGTGACTGGATCGGGCGCGACAGGGCAGCACAGCGGGTCTGCGAGAGGAGGAGGCCAAGGGGAAAGCAGCAGCCGGCTGGTGGAAGCCTGGGAGGAGATAAGGGAGTTGAGGGAAGCTCAGAATCTACTGGCAGACGACATTGACACTCTGAAGACCCAGTTTAAATGTGAATTTGAGAATATTACACAAACACTACAAGAGGAGCGGTTCAGGTTAATAGTCTTTCATACTCTATTTTCTAATGCAAACACAACTGTGATGTGTTAATATAGTATTAATAGGGATACACAATACATCTGTAGCATATCGGTTATTGGCAAATATTAGCGTATTTGTTAAATGTAATATTTCACAAATCTCAAAATGAATTTCATGTTGTTCCTCTATAAGGTGTGAGCGATTGGAAGACCAACTGAATGACCTCACTGAGCTTCATCAGAATGAGACTGCAAATCTCAAACAGGAACTAGCAAGCATTGAGGAAAAAATGGCCTATCAGGCCTATGAACGAGCCAGAGATATACAGGTATATACAGACACACACATGCAATGACACATCTACTATCCTAAAGTTATGTACAGCGCTCAAAAGGAATATCAGCCTAGTGTTATGCCTTGTACAATCCAGCCACAACGTGATAAAGCAATGAAATTATCTTTTCCATGTTAATTTGAGCTTTAGTCCAAACCAGCCACAACTACAACAACCCACAGTAAAATCTTACTCCACATACAGAAACTGTACTGAAAAACACTGCAGGTCCAACGTTAACCCCTGATACTTTAGTTTTGATGTGAATGCTTAGTGTACGCAAGCAGAAAGTATACTTCATTCGCAGCTAACACATGAGCCCTAGAAAGTTTTATCTTTGTCCAGTGTCTGTGCTATTTCTCCAGCCCGTTCTCATCCCAAGGCGTCATACTGACGCTTTTGACATTTCGTCTACATCGAACGCACATGGCACCCTTTAGCGTCAATATGAGACACAGATATATATGGGCCAGAAGGCGCCTCCTAGCGGTCTAACCCTAACCCTACCCCAGACCTAAACCTACCCATAACCGAACAAAGCTCTGTGCGTGTCATATTGACGCTAAAGGGTGCCATGTGCGTTCGATGTAGACGAAATGTCAAAAGCGTCAGTATATGACGCCCTAGGATGAGAATGCGTTGATTTCTCTCCAAAAGTCATGAGAGATAAAGATGTTTTTCTAATATTTATAACTAGTTGCGGGTATCTCTGTCGGTGTTGCCACACTGTGGACCAACCAATATGAAAAAAAAAAAAAAAAGGGCTGCAAGCTGACAATGCTGATGATAAAATTACACACACCCTCTCTAGGGTGACCCAGTCCAGAAATTGGGAACTTTGTTCTACTTCCCGCAAGACGTTAGCAGTTTCAATAATGTTTTACGGGACATGCAGGACTGTCCTGCAAAGTCACATCTACATTCTTTCAACAGAGCAATAACATGGTAGTCACCCTAACCCTCGCATATGTGTAAGAACCACAGTATACATTGGGCTTTACTGTAACTCACATCACTTTTAAGTGAGAGGCTATTTCTGTGCCTCTCGTGTACTAAACGAAATTTCAAACAGTCCCTTTATCTACCATTGGCTGTGCAGATAATCCCGCCCCAAACTTACGTCATTGATTGAGGCAGTTCAAGCTGGGCTGCGTTTTTCGTACAACAACATAACTTGCTGCCACCTACAGTACTACCGTAGTATGTGATGCATCGTTGGAGAAATTATCTGGCTAGTCTAGATAGAAACTGTAGTGGCTTATTGCATATCGGCCGTTCAAACCAACAATATAGAACGTCATGCAGGTGGTGGGGTAATAACTTCAATTAATTAATCGGTTCAAGATCAAATTTTATATATATATACAATACATACATATGGTAAATGCTTAAGAGTAAATGATTGGATCATTATTGCAGTGATTATTATTATGTAGGCTATTATGTTTCTAGCATGTTATATGTTTGCATCAGTTCTTCTAACCCTAATAAGATCTTTACCAAAAATGTATGCACCTCTTGATGGAGATAAATGTTGTGATGTTATTTTTGGTCAAGATCTTGTATTGGCAATGCAAGAGTCGAGCACTCTGTAAAGTCTCTTCCGGGACATCCCAAAGACTTTCAATGCATTTAAGGTCTGGACTCAGAGGTGCCAATTCATGTGTGAAAATGATTCTTCATGCTCCCTCCCAACCATTCTTTCACAAAAGAGCCTGATGCATCTTGGCTTTGTCATCCTAGAATATGGCCATGATGTGTCTTCCTACACGAAAAGCGACACACTCCATTAATTAGGGTTAGAGGAACTGTTGCCAAACATATAACCTGCTAGAAACATAATAATCACTGCAATAATGATCCAATCAGAGATTCTTAAGCATTTGCCAATTTAAATCCAACACCGACTTTTTTTTGGCTGGGCAGTGTATATATAGTGAGAGAGATAATGAAATGTATAGATTGTACAGCATGTTAGCATGAGAAACGAGCTGTAGTTCAAACCATACGACTTTGTGTTTTGTTGGCAAACTTTCATTGGTACTATGGTTTTGGGAAACACAGAATCATTGAACTATGTTGATAATGATGGAACTTACAACCATAGCACACCCCATACCCCGCAGGTCAGGATGCTGATGATCGCAAAGTGTGATTATTGATTTTGGTTTAATAAACTAGAAGTTAATCTTGAGCACTTACCTTTTAAACATAATTTGGCCATTCAGTTTATAGATTTTTCCTTCAACAAAAGATTCCAAAACAAGCCAGAGCATCAAGCTTTTCAAAACAGACTTTAAGTGCAGCGACAGCAATTTCCATCCCCTGCTTAAAGTGCTCTATAATCGCTCCAGTTTTCCAGCTGCTGTTTTATTAAATATCAGCAATCTTGGAACGCTGCTTAGCCAATCAGATTTGACAACTGGAATTGTTGCATCTCTGTCTCTCCCTCTTTGCAGGATGCTTTAGAAGTTTGTCAGACGCGAGTGAGTAAGTTGGAGTTACAGCAACAGCAGCAGCAGGTCTTGCAGTTGGAAGGTGCCGACGCCAAAGTGCTGCTGGGAAAATGCATTAACATCATGCTGGCCATCGTCACTGTGATCTTGGTGTGCGTCTCCACGGCTGCTAAGTTTTCCGCTCCGCTAATGAGAAGTCGTCTACATGTGTTCGGGACTTTCGTATGCGTTTGTCTACTGGTGTATGGCTGGAGCAACTGGGAGCACTTGCAGTGTGCAATAGAACGAATGCTACTGCCTAGATGAGGGACGTAAAACATGCGTGTTGTATGCCTGTTCAGTGGCGTTCGCGTCAGATAAAGTACTCCTCCAGGGATCTTCCCTTCACAATGTGACTCATAAGACAATGGCTTTAACATACACTTTTGGTCCATTTTGTGGTTGTGTGTAAGTGAACGAGATAGTATTCATGATGTACTGTAGCAGAAACGGGTCCATCTCTGTGACTGTATTGTTATACTTTCGAATAACATGTTTCCATTCGTCAGCTGTGTCTTAAAAGTCAAGGTTTACCACCTTTTTTACACATTTTATTTGCTTTCTTAGATGGCGATGGAATGTTTGTGCTCACAAAAACAAATCTGGGTCATATTTCATCCCTCAATCAATCATAAGAAATATAAACAAAAAAAATTACATAAAGAAAATTAAGACTATTTAAGGACCAAACATTCTTTATTTTATTTTTTTTTGCACTGACTGTCATAATTATACGTTTTTATAGGTGTTTTACTTCTGAGTACTTGTCATTATTCTTGATTTTCATTAGGTTCTTATTACTGTGAAGAATGTGATTCTGGAAACAATTTACAGTAATTTTAATATAGGAAAATGTTTTTCATTTTAATAAGGAGAATGAGATTTTATTGCAGTAATGAGATTTTTGGGGAAATGTGATCAATTATAAATAATGTTAGAATGCAGAGCATGTAATTGTCTTAAAGGGCTTGATTTTCTTTATGCAAAAATGTTAATTTGGAATTTAGGGTGAAATACAAACCAGACATGTTTTGGTAACACTTTATTTTACAGTGTCATTGTTAACTACATATGTTACATGTACTTACCATAGTAATAACAGTAAATTAGTCATAATTACATGCAACTAATCCTACCCTAACCCTATAGTAAGTACATGTAGTTCCTTAATATTATTCAGTAGCCTACTTAATATATGATCACACTAACAATGACACCTTAAAATAAAGTGTAACCCATGTTTTTGACATGCTTTGTGAGTTTCAATCGTTTACTAAGATTATTTGTACTAATGAAATGGCCTGAAGTTCTTTTCACCGACACTTTAAACAGTTAAAAAGTTTGAGAATCTGTTTTTTTAAATTATTATTATTCTTTAGTCTGATCAGCGGTGCTCTGTACTGACCACAAAAGATGGAAACAAACACTTTATTTTTGTTTGCTAATAGAAATGCCTTAGGGGTTTAACAACAGAAGGAAACCAATGTCTCTGTTAAGTTTATGTAACGCATTCTGAACTGTTCTTTGTGGAAGTTAGAATTACTATTTTTATATATTTTTAAGTAGCTTTGTTTAATGTAAGCTTTAATGATTCCCACAATGCAAACTGATTTAGCCTAAGCATTACTACAACTGTTCCTTTTGAGTGTGCGTGTGCCTGCCTGTGGTTTTGACTGAAAATGATACAAGCCACAACTTCTGAATTTACCCATGAACCTGAACTAAGATGTGGTGTAAAATTAGAGTTTTAGGGGCCTTTTTTTCTTTAAGCATGGGAAAAGTGATTTTATTTGTTTTATACATGCTTCAGTGTCCATCCGGTAGAAACTGGTCTGGTTTTAATTTAAATATGGTCAAAACCTAAAAATAAATCGCCTCAGTTTCTCTATTTTATGATTCTTTCTTTATTCAACTCTCATTTGGTGGAACCATTTATTGTGAACTAAGAAACATTTCTTGTGAAAATGTTATTAGCTATGTTCATTTCTTTTATACATCCCTACCTGTACTGTTTGATATTAGTTACCTGAAACATAATCCTTTGCGAGACTTCAAGGCTTGAATGCTTTCATTATTTTCAAAGGTCACCGATGACGCTTGTGCTTCACTTTCAGATGGTTGTCGCCCTCTTTTGGTTCATGAAGGAAACGGAGCACGATGAACTCCGGTATGAAACTATGGAAAAAAGCTTCAATTAACATATCGTCGGACTCCGTATCAGTAAAATAATAAACTAAGCGGAATGACAATCCACACCATTATATTTAACAAGAGTCCCGGCTAAAAATACGACAACTTTACTTTACATTTTGGGTAGATAGACCGCTGAAAACGGTTAAAAAACTACTAGCTATAAGTTACCTGTTAGTAGAATAGCGTCGCTGCTTATAGTTAGCTAACGTTACTCCAAAACTGGTTAAACGTTTTCAGTCAAGACTTTTTCTTTTCATGTAGATATAGCTATTCACACTCCTGTTTTCTTGACTTTTTAGGGTTGTCATTGCGTTTGTCATTTAACGGGCTTTTCTCCGTCTCCATGTTTTAGCTACTCTCAGAAACATCCACATTGAACGACTGTCGACATCATCATCATCGATGAAACCGACCGTTAGAGAAGATTGCTTCACCACCTAATTTATGCAGTTGAATCCAGCTTATTTTCTAATCATTGACTTGAAATAGTTTTTGTATTATTAAAGAACTAATATATATTTATTGTCCATAGGTATTTTTTATTTTAAAAAATGATTGGGAAAACAGGCATTCTTTGATCATTGTATTGTATATAATTGATTGAGGAATACGAAAAAGGTTGAGGTCTAACTTTAAAAAAATTATTAGGAGGATGGTATGAATGACGTCCCGGGTCACTAAAGACCAGGTATGTGTTTAAGGGTTTTAAATGGTAAGCAAACAATCAGTTCGTAATCAATGTGTTGGATGCAGGCAGGAATAAAGATCTGAGGGCAACTTGTACAGAGTATCTCTGAAACGGCAAGGCTTGTTGTGTGTTGCTCCCGGTCAGCAGTGGTGAGAATCTGGAGAACTGGTCTGAGGAGGGACAAACCTCAAGCCGGTGACAGGATGTTGGGCGCCCAAGGCTCATCGATGCACGGAAGTAACGAAGACTATCCCGTCTGGTCCGAGACAACATAAGTTCTACTGTGGCACAAGTCACACACAATTTGAATGATGGTTATAGGAGAAATGTGTCACAACAAACAGTGGATCGCACTCTGATGCATATGGGGCTGTGTGGCCACAGACCATTCAGAGTGCCTAAGATGACCCCTGTCCACTTGAGACTTGGAAGAAGGTCGCCTGATCCGATGAGTCCAGTTTTCTTGTACATCATGTGGACGGTCGTGGACGTGTGAGCCATTTACCTGGGGAAGCGATGGCACCAGGATGCACTGTGGGACGATGACAAGCCGGTGGAGGGAGTGTAATGCTCTGCTGGGAAACCCTGGGTCTGGCCATTCATGTCAACTTCAACTTGAAATGTGCTACCTCAATTCAATTCACATTTATTTGTATAGCTATCTACCTAAATATTGTTGCAGACCAGGTACAGACCAACAGTGTCCCCTTTCAGCAGGATAATGCACCCTGCCACAGAGCACACATTGTTCAATGGTTTGATGAACGTGATGAAGAGTTCAAGGTGTAGCCCCCTGGCCTCCAAATCCAATCCAATTGAGCATCTGTGGGATGTGCTGGACCAACAAGTTTGATCCACAGCGGTTCCACCTCACAACCTGCAGGACTTGAAGGATCTGCTGCTAAAGTCTTGGTGCCAGATACCACACACACCTTCAGGGGTCTTGTAGAGATCATGCATTGGCGGGTCGGCGCTGTTTTGCACGTTGAGGACCAACAGCATGTTAGGTAGGTGGTCATAATCTTTTTAACTCTATATAATGTAAATTAGTTCTTTTATCATATTGCCATTTCCAGTTTTATGAAATGAAAACAGTGGTTTATTGCTTTGCGATCAGATAATTTGATGGCATTTTCATTTTGACATGTCTCTGTCAGGGAATACCAGACATGGAGACAGGGAGTTGGTTCAACCCAAACAGGTATTTATTGACAGATGATATGCACAGTTAATCAGGTGAGTAATGAAGCAGTCAGAATAATGAGGAGCGGATGAATACTGAATAATCGAGTCTCTTTTCTTTTTAACAGAGGACTGGTGGTGACTAGAGCGTGAAGAGAGCACACACCTCTTGCTTGGCAGGTGTAGGGTGACAGTGACATGATGTTAATGCCAAGTATGGTAACCCATACTCAGAATTTGTCCTCTGCATTTAACCCATCCAAGTTAGTGCACACACACTGCAAAACTTGACGCACCATTGTGACGCCCGGGGAGCGATTGGGGGTAAGGTGCCTTGCTCATGTGTGCAAACTTTGGGTTACCAGTCGGAACTCGCTAACCACGACTGCCCCTGCCTCTCTCACAGACTGCCCACGACTGGGTGTAGGGTGAGTAGACAGGTAAGTATAATGTTCCAAAAAATTGCTTACAGGAGATCGCTGGAGAATTACAAGGAGACTTCACAGATAATAGTGTGTAATCCGTATTGGAAACCAGACAAAAAGTGACAGTGAGGTGTGTGCTTTTATCCTGGTGCAGATTGGAGTGCGGGTGATGGCTGAGCGAGTGCAGGTGATGGACAGGAGGGATGCTGGGAAATGTAGTTTCTGACTAGATGACTGGACTGTTGAAGATGGGCAGATGGAAAGCATTCGTGACAGTCGACCTGTCGTCGACAGTTGAAATCCAACCCGATTTGCTGTCCACAATGGAGGAGCTTCCTCTCGTTTCAGAGGAATGTTTGTTGAGATAGCTGTATTATTATTGCACACTGCAGGATTTCCAATTTCATATATATAGGGCATAATAAACTGGGTAAACTTTTTTCATAGTTCAGAAAGGGCATAATATATTAAGTGGTCTTAGTAAAATCTTATATTGCTTTTCATTGTAATTTCTTAAATGAATTGCATTCGTGCAGTTAGTAACTTATTTTAGACAATACAAAAGTGCATTTACATGGTTTTCGACTGATTATAATCTGAGCTTTCTTGGTCGTTAAGCGCAAGTGCTGTAGATGGTGACTTTCTGACTGAGTTCTTGCAGAACATCTCTGGCCTCATTCTCCAGCCCATCCAGTTCCTGAGCTTTCTCCACCAGAGTGTGCTGGTTTATCACAAATGATCTCTCCAGCTCTGGAAGAGATAAAGAGAAAGAAAAGTCAGCAATCATAGTTAAATCTATAATTTCATTTCGAGCACTGTTACCTCTTAGTCTCTGTAGTTTGCTGGTGGCGTCTATTAATAGATCTTTTGCTTCCTGTCGTAGTTGCTCAGCCTTCTGCTGTGCATCAATCACACCTGCTGCTTTTGGATCTATCAGACCGCTGACCAGCTGGTACTTAGGTTGCAGTGAGTCAATCTCCTAAAATACACAAATATACACAAGCACGTTTATTTCAAGTGGATGATGTATAGAGCTGGTAAGTCCCGCCCATCCGTAAAACCCCAAGTGGACCTCTAGGTTGAAAAATCATCAATGCAAGTGAATGGGAGAAAATAATTATTTTCTGGTCCCGTTTGAATTGTGCCATGAATGTGAACATATGTTGTCTGTGATTTTTTTATATAACTTTTCATGTTACGAGTTTGACAGTATATGGTATGATTCTTCGGCTAGCAGTTGTGGAAAAGACATAACGAGAAAGACTACGTGTCGCCTATGTGACGTCACCCCATAAAGTTGACTTACCCGTGGTTTTCGCCAACCTCAACGATTTTGCCCTCTCCCTGAAAGAAGGCGGTGAAGTGCACCAAAGACACAGTCATGTTTAGCGGGATCCGTGTGCTAGTGTCCGTGTGCGAGTGGTGGTGACGTTTCAAACGCGGCGAAAGCAGCGAAGAGTTGTAGTCCACAAAGTGCTCTCACACAAAGTCTAACCGTATCAAACTTCTACCCGCTAAATTGTAGCATTCTTTACACGAAAAGTTATATAAAAAATTTACAGACAACATATGTTCACATTCATGGCAAAATTCAAACGGGACCAGAAAATAATTATTTTCTCCCATTCACTTGCATTGACGGTTTTTCAACCTAGAGGTCCAGCGGGGTTAGCGGAGGGGGCGGGACTTACCAGCTCTATAAGAGTGTCCCCGATTTAAATACATTAAAAAAAAATTATCAAAGGAAGTAGCCAAAGGTTTTGAAAAGAACTATGTTGTCTATATTTCTATAGCTATAATCATATGCTATATACAAAAAAGTAACAGTTTAATGCCTGTGGTTAATGATTGTGTTGTAACCATCAAGTAAAAAGTAATACAATTTCCTTACAGCATATAGATCTTAATAAGTGCTGTCAAATCGATTAATCACAGTTTTTTATATAATACTGTACATGTGCAAATATATATGATTATATTTATATGTAGTATATATATAGTGTGTGTGCGTGTGTGCGTGCGTGCCCGTGTCTGTGTGTTTAAATATACACACACACGCATATATAATATATATGCATACATAAATAGGTGTGTGTACACACACATCTACATATTACATATATAAATATATAATATATCTACGTACATATATTATATAAACAAAACTTTAATGTTAGATGTGATTAATCGGTTTGAAAGCACTAATCTTAATGTTTTTTTTAGGTAAAAAGTATTTCACAAATATCATGAATTGTTAATTAATATTTGATAATTCTTTTGGGAGAGTTATACTACATGATATCTAACCTCTACTAACCTTGCCTTGTCATTATTTTTTTTCTTTTTCTTTTTTATGTTGGTTGGTGACCACAGTATATATACACTGCTCAAAAAATGAAAGGAACACTTTGAAAACACATCATCTCAATGGGGAAAAATATCATGCTGGATATCTATACTAATATGGACTGGGTAATGTGTTATGAACGAAAGGATGCCACATCGTTTGATGGAAATGAAAATGATCAACCTACAGAGGACTGAATTCAAAAACACCCCGGAAATCAAAGTGAAAAAATGATGCAGCAAGCTTGTCAATTTTGCTGAAATTTCATTGAGGCAACTCAAAATGGTACTCAGTAGTTTGTATGGCCCCCACGTGCTTGTATGCATGCCTAACAACGTTGGAGCATGCTCCTTATGAGACTATGGATGGTGTCCTGGGGTATTTCCTCCCAGATCTGGACCAGCGCATCACTGAGCTCCTGGACAGTCTGAGGTGCAACCAGGTGATGTCAGATGGACCGAAACACAATGTCCCAGAGGTGTTCTATTGGATGTAGGTCAGGTGAGCGTGGTGGCCCTTCAATGGTATCATTCCTTCATCCTCCAGGAACTGCCTGCATGCTCTCGCCACATGAGGGCGGGCATTGTTGTGCACCAGGAGGAACCCAGGGCCCACTGCACCAGCATAGGGTCTGACAATGGATCCAAGGATTTCATCCCGATACCTAATGGCAGTCAGGGTACCATTGTCTAGCCTGCAGAGGTCTGTGCGTCCCTCCATGGATATGCCTCCCCAGACCATCACTGACCCACCACCAAACCGGTCATGCTGAACGATGTTACAGGCAGCATAACATTCTCCACGGCTTCTCCAGACCCTTTCCTGTCTGTCACGTGCTCAGGGTGAACCTGCTCTCATTTGTGAAAACCACAGGGCACCAGTGGCGGACCTGCCAATTCTGGTGTTCAATGGGAAATGCCAATCGAGCTCCCTGGTGCTGGGCAGTGAGCACAGGGCCCACTAGAGGACGTCGGGCCCTCAGGCCACCCTCATGAAGTCTGTTTCTGATTGTTTGGTCAGAGACATTCACACCAGTGGCCTGCTGGAGGTCATTTTGTAGGGCTCTGGCAGTGCTCAACATGTTCCTCGTCGCACAAAAGAGCAGATACCGGTCCTGCTGATGGGTTAAGGACCTTCTACGGCCCTGTCCAGCTCTCCTAGAGTAGCTGTTTGTCTTCCTGGAATCTCCTCCATGCTCTTGAGACTGTGCTGGGAGACACAGCAAACCTTCTGGCAATGGCACGTATTGATGAGCCATCCTGAAGGAGCTGGACTGCCTGCGCAACCTCTGTAGGGTCCAGGTATCGCCTCATGCTACCAGTAGTGACACTGACCCTAGCCAAATGCAAAACTGGTGAAAAACAGTCCGAAAAGATGAGTAGGGAAAAAATGTCAGTGGCCTCCACCTGTAAAACCATTCCTGTTTTGGGGGTTGTCTCACTGTTGCCCATCTAGTGCACCTGCTGTTAATTTCATTAACACTAAAGCAGCTGAAACTGATTACCAACCCCCTCTGTTACTTAACTGACCAGATCAATATCCCAGGAGTTTAACTGACTTGATGCTATTCTCTGATTAACAAGTGTTCCCTTTATTTTTTTGAGCAGTGTATATGAAGAGTTCAGATGCAAAAACCTCTAAATGCCATCTGAAATTTCCTCCTAGAATGATCATTTTTATCAAGCTCGTATATTTAATTTCAATACTTTCACTTAAATGGCAATTAATAGGTAATTTTCATTGCCATTTAAGTGAAATTACTGAACTTAAATATATGAGCTTGATAAAAATGATCATTCTAGGAGGAAATTTCAGATGGCATTTAGAGGTTTTTGCATCTGAACTCTTCATATACTGATGCATACTGTAAGTTTAGACACCGATGCTAAAGTTGACTAAAAAGAGGAATAAAAAATCATCTTTTGGAAATTGAACTTAATGCCTTAATTAAAAAATGAGGAAAAATCCAACCTTTAAGGACACCAATTTTCTTTGTGAATGAATAATGTATCGTAAATAAATAAATATTCTTCCTTAAAATACAGGGTGCATAAGTTTGGACACCCCTATGTTAAATTCCCATAGAGGCAGGCAGATTTTTATTTTTAAAGGCCAGTTACTTCATGGATCCAGGATACTATGCATCCTGATAAAGTTCCCTTGACCTTTGGAATTAAAATAGCCCCACATCATCACATAGCCTTCACCATACCTAGAGATTGGCATGGTTTTATTTCAGTTAGCCTAATAGCTGGTTTGATTTGCATTGAGAGATGATCTTATGGAAAGTACCCCATGCCAATCTCTAGGTATGGTGAAGGCTATGTGATGATGTGGGGCTATTTTAATTCCAAAGGTCAAGGGAACTTTATCAGGATGCATAGTATCCTGGATCCATGAAGTAACTGGCCTTTAAAAATAAAAATCTGCCTCTATGGGAATTTAACATAGAGGTGTCCAAACTTACGCACCCTGTATTTTAAGGAAGAACATTTATTTATTTACGATACATTATTCATTCACAAAGAAAATCGGTGTCCTTAAAGGTTGGATTTTTCCTAATTTTTTAAATTAAGGCATTAAGTTCAATTTCCAAAAGATGATTTTTTATTCCTCTTTTTAGTCAACTTTAGCATGGGTGTCTAAACTTATGCATAGCACTGTATATATATATATATATATATATATATATATATATATATATATATATATAGTAATAGAAGATTACACAGTTATATAATTGAAGGTTATAAGATGTTATCATTATAATTTTAGGACAGTTGTATCAACCATTTTTTACTTTATGCCCCCCATCCCTGAAAAAACAAAACAAAAAAACTATATAAAAATATATATATATATTAAAAACATGTTGAACATAGAAGAGGTGTACAGTCATCATATGTGTAAATTTCTTTTAAAAGTATTTTTGAATAAATGACCAGAACATCACAGTCAAAAGACAGTTACCCAGGGGTCACCAAACTAAGGCCCGCGGGCCGACTCAGGCCCGCCACCCCCCTTTGACTGGCCCCCCAGCCCCTCTGCCCCCCACTACTTGAACCGGCCCTATGAGGCAATCCCAAAAAGTCGTCATGGACGGTACGTCATGGTACGGGCGTCACAGTTTGGTGCATACATTTACACGGAGAATACACGGTATAAAAATAAATAAAACTTGAGTGCAATTTAATTAATGTAATGCGGAACTACTGTTAGATACGCGGATTCTTAGGGACACCTAATCTGTTGCTCCGCCTTAGCTCTGAAGCTCTGAAGCAGGCTGCGGTGTAAAGATTGCAATGCTGGAATATGTTGAGAGAGAGGTGTGGGCGCGATTGAAAAGTCGTAAAGTGTTTACTTATATTTGTGTGTGTGTGTGTGTGTGTGTGTGTGTGTGTGGCGCGGCCGCAATCGAACAGTGGAAACATAAAAACATACTCCGTCATTTAGTTTATGCAGGACATCATTCAAACTACAAAATGCTTAAGTTACTGTTAATTACATTTTTAAGGAAAACAAATATATTAATCTGAAATGTAGCAGATTAATTTTCAATTAATTCAGGTACAATTACCAAACATATCAAGGTATTTTTATTAATTGAATTAATGAACTAATTATATAAAACTATTGTCAGTGCACTACAAATAAACTGGTTCTATGCCTTTACTTTATTAATAAAACTTATTTAAAAAAAAATACAAGGCTTAAGACATTTTTTTTTCTTTTGGTGGTCCAGCCTGAGAAATGCACAAGCCTTCTGCATTTTTGTTTTGCTTTTCCCTTCATTGTACCCAACCGTGATGTCTGAACCGAGGTATGAACCGAAACGTGACTTCTGTGTATCGTTCCACCCCTAAAAGAGAGTGCAGAGTTTTCAAAGAACAGTGGACCAACGATTATTTGTGAAGAATAACTTTAAATAAAACAAAGTGTGAAGACTCGATTACAACTTTTGCAAACCACTAGTAAAGATAAACAAATATGTGCCAGGAATCAAGTGTTGATATAGTAGTGTGAATATAGTAGTGGGGATGGCTGTGCCAGGCTAGTAATCTCTATTACACAATGAGGCCTGCTGGTGGTCATTTTGGTCTGGGTCATACAATTCTATGTTATATAGCTGACCCGGCCCCGGCCCCCCATCACAGTCAGGAACAATAATGTGGCCCCCAGAGAAAAAAAGTTTGGTGACCCCTGCAGTTACCCGTTCAGTGAGCTCAATTTCCGCTGTGATGTCGTCAGTTTGTCTCTGAGTTTGATCTGCACCGCTGGACGTTTCTACAATTTTCTGTTGGAGTTCGTCGACCTCTCTCTCGAGATCCAAAAGTTTTCCTGTGCCGCTACTCAGTTTGAACTCCGTTGCTTCAGTTTTTGATTGTACCTGTATAGACACAAAGAGTTCATTAAAAAGAATCAATAAGGATTTTTAAAAGATATATATACTCACAGTGGCGATTTGTTCTTTTGTTTGGGTCATGTCACTCTCGGCCTCTTTCAGTTTTCCGCTGGCAGCAGTCTTAGCGCGCTCAGTATCCTCCTGAGTTTCCATCACCTCATCAGTGGCATGTTTCAGTGCTGTAGCTCTCTCACTGTCATACACACACAGCATAATATATGTAATAAAGGATCCTATTTTTATGGTTGTTACTTCAGCTATGGGCCTTTTTTATTGCATGGATTGATTTTATTACAGTACGGTGACACATTTGAATGTTTTTTTTTTTTTTTTTTTTTTACCTTACCACCATGTATTTTTCTACTTTTCAAATGCCCTTTATGCTGAGATTTAAATATTTTTGCCATGCCTCAGACCTTTTTTTTTTAAACCTATGATAATATAAACATGTGCAATATGATAATTTTAATATTACTGTGTGAAAATCATTTACATAATGACTGTTCCTTAGTTGTGGCGCCACAACCAACAATTTTGCAATTACAATCAGTGTACTTGGTTACCAACTAGACAGTGCCAATGAAGATGGAAAAATTAGACATATGCTGTGAGAAAACAGAAAAATCACTATTTTCACAATATTTGTGCGTTATCTGCAATAAAAGCTGTAATTTATATATATATATATATATATATATATACACATGCATAATTTTAGTTAAATTTAATTTTATTTGATTAAAATAAAATAAAAAAGTTTCAAATAAAGGTGTACTACATTAAACTGACATCTACGAAGCCTCGCACATGATATGCGGACAAAAAAATATATCGTGGCTATGAATTAAGAATTTGTTCTCTTGTTTTAATAAATCATGGACAGTTTTATTTAACTAAAACAAGGGTATGAATTATTACAATGTGAACACGATTTAGTAAAACCAAGGAATGAGTTATTATATCATGTGGACGATTTACTTAGAACGAGGGAATATATTAGTAAGTCGTGGGAATGATTTGTTAATTTGTGGCCATGATATACATATTTTTTTTCCACTGAATGTTATGTTTTATTTTTATTTTACTAAATGTAATATTAATTATTATTATTTATATTACAGAAGTACCAAAAGTACAAATCAGATAAGATAGGAGGCCTCGGGGTCCATTTTCTCAAAGAAAGAAGTCAAAAAGGTTGAGAACCTGCTTTATATCCACTGTTGGACATTGTTAGTGGGCAAACTAAATTTTTACTCACTTGGCAGCCTGTGCTTGTTGCAGGAGTCTCTCTGCAGTGAGGGCCTTGTCTGCCGTCTGGGTCAGAATATCATCCACACTGGTCAGCCTGGCCACATGTTGGTTGATCTCTGTGGTCATGTTCTTTAGAGCTCCAGGTGACACTGGCAAACTCAATCTCATCACCTCATCAGCAACTTCCTCTATACGCTTCGGATCAGTTTCGTCTACAGACAATCACATTCAAGTTTCTAACATCAAAATTTAGATTTCCACTGTATTTGAGACACTGCATAATAATAAATGTATATATGATATACCATGCTCCTATATCTAATAAGCAATGGTACGTAACAAAAAGACAAACCGGGTGGGTATAAACTAAAAAGTTGTTATGGTTCTATAGACAAATATAATAGGACATTTCATGCAGATCTACGTATATACAAGTGTTTTGAAGAAAAGATTGTTAGTATTCTAAACACATCTAATGTGTGAGTGTTTACTATATGTAACATTTCATACTTGTGAGGAAGTCTCGTATTTGCTGAATGAGGTCTCTGAGCTTATCATTGGTCTGTTCCACCCGTGCTTTGCTCTGATTGGCTCTCAGTAACACACCCTGAGCGCTGAGCTTAGCCTCGTCTGCACGTCCTCGAGCATCTGACACCTACCAGACAACACGCATGTAAGTATATCTTTTTTTTGTTTATGTAAAAAAAAAAAAAAAAACTCACCAAGGCTGCATTAAAGGTATAGCGGAGGATTTTTTACTTCCGGGTGGATCACCTATACTATTGGTCCTCCTAATTGTCAATCATTCTGGTGAATCAATCAGACTTGTTCAAAAAGTGGAGAGGGCGGGTCTTATCTAAAATTCGGAAAGATCCTCCGCTATACCTTTAAATTGATTAAAAATACAGTAAAAACATAAATATTGCTAAATAAATATTATTATATTTTAATATAGCTGTTTTCTATTTGAATATATTTAACCATTTTACTCCTGTGACGCAAAGCTGAATTTTCAGCATCATTACTCCAGTCTTCAGTGTCACATGATCCTTCAGAAATCATTCTAATATGATTATTTGCTGCTCAAGAAACATTTCTTACTATAATCAATGTTGAAAACAGCTGTGCAGCTTAACATTTTAGTGAAAACCAAGATATATTTATTTCAGGATTATTTTATGAATAAAAGGTTCTAAAGAACAGCATTTATTTGAAACAGATTTTTTTGCAATGATGTAAAAGCCTTTATTGTCACTCTTGATCAATTTAATGTGTCTTTGCTGAATTAAAATACAAATTTCTTGCAAATAAAAATTCTCACTGACCCCAAACTTTTGAATGATAATGTGTAGGCTACATGAATTTAAATAAATGAGTAAGTTATGATAATTAATACTGTTGTGAATACCTACCATCTTGTTTAGCTTGTCCACCTCTCTTAAAGCGTGCAGGACCTCTTGGTCTAAGTTTTTGGCTTTCTTCAAGGCCTCTTGAGATTGGGTCACAATAGTCTTGCATCCTTCTCCACCACACTGGGTCACGCCATCCTCGCTCACACAGCCTAGACCACCACAGTCACCGCAACCATCAAGACCTGACACCCCTCCACACACCTACACACACATTTACACATCTGATATTATAACCCAGGAGAATATAGCTTACATTGTTTGGATTTTGTCTAATATTTCTCAGGCTGTGTTTAAGAGAACCACTGGCTAAAAGGGATACTTCACTGATTAGCATTAAGCTTTGTATCAGTAGAAACCCGGTAGTATTTTCGAATGACCGTGCTTCCCTCCCTCATGTCCCCCTGAGACGAGAGATTTCTGTATTGTGTGTCTGGAAAAAATGTTTGCGTCATCGGAGGCTTTTTTGTCCAGAGGCTAGAGACTACAGCCAGTAGTAGGAACTCATTCCGCATGTTTTCAACCCGCCCATAGGGGGATCTCACGATAAAATGGCGTATTTTCAATTTCGAGTCAACTAGTAGCCTAGTTGTATCATTTCTTCCGATACTGCCCTCTGTAACCGGTAGGCGTGGCTTGGGAGTGGCCTCGTAGGGCAGCGAAGCAAGTGCATTCTGGGAGTTGTTGTCTTTCATCCACATGAGCCAAAAATACATTTTCTGGCTTTTCTCAATCTAGAAGGCACCAACTTCTAAAATAATTTCACATTTCTACTACATAAATGACCCAATTTAAATACACATTCATCTTTCCAGTGGTGAAATATCCCTTTAACCAACTGATTAGCCATTCAAATAACCAACTGACTACTCATTTTTTAAAAACGTAATTTATTTACCTGACGGCTTAATCGTGAAAGGTCTGTGGAGTCCAGTTCAGATCCGATTTTGTCCAGCCTCTGTATATGCAGCTGATGTTTGAGGTTAAACTCTCTCTCTGTGGCGTCTAGCTTGGCTTCTGCAGCTTTCCTCAGCAAGGCAGACTCATTGACCGTACTTCTCGAGTCAGAGACGGCTCGATTGACACGAAGCTCCGCCTCGCCAGATTCCCTGTAATACTCTCTGATGCTGTCAGCCGCACCTATGGGAGATGATCAACACACACTTGTGACACACCATGCGTGTGTCGAATTTAAACCAGTATGTTTGTGTGCTCAACTCACCTCTGGCGTCTGAATTTTTAATGTTCAGGACCAGCCGCTGTTTGTCAGAGGAGATCTCTTGTAGGTTTTGGGCCTCTTTGGTCAGACTTTCCAGGTTCTCCACGGCCTCCTGATGGTCAGCAGATACTTTCTCCAGATCGGTTTCAGATTGGTCCATAGACTTTCTCAGAACCGATGCTGTCTCACTAAGATCAGGAGAAAGAAATCCAAGTGTATTAAAGTAAACAGTGTGAAAAAGAACTTAGCATTCACACTGTCCCTGGTCTTGAAAGAAGTTTGTGACTGGGACTTCCATTCACACTGTTGTTGTTTTGTTGTTGTTGTTGGAATGAATATGAATGGTGTGTTAATTGTAAGTATATGCAGCTTTATATGTATTTTTAAAACCAACTAGTTGGTGGGATGTCTGATTGGTTTTGGGTTTACCTAACCCCAAACTTGGTAGATGTTTACATAAGATACATTCTTGCATTCTTGCAAGAAGTTTGCTAAAAAAAGCGGATTTCAAGACTTTTTTTTTTAAATGTCAGACATGCAGGCTAATTATGAAAAATGTAGATTAAATAATTAAAATAGCAAAAAAAAAAAAAATCTAAATTAATTAAAATATGAATTAAATAAATAAAATATTGATTAAATAAATTATATATATAACTGTTTCTAATAATACAATTAATATTAGAATAATATTCTTTAATAATATTTTTTGTTGTAATTTCTTCACATTTTCACAGCACTACAAGGTGGTCCAGGTTAAACCCTCAAGCCTTCATTTTTGGCAAAAAATATTTGTATCTGACAATATTTTTTAATAATGTTGTATATGTGACCTATGATGATGGCTTTTATGATGCTGTCACCATAAATACTTTCACTGTATGGAAAAGAGCAGCGTGAACATTCAACAAAACAACTCCTTTACAGAGATGCATATAGAGCGCAACAGTGGCCCACTTTTTCCAGTGAAGTTAGTATCAGAAGCTTTTTTTCCTATAAAGATTTTAAAACTGTCTTTAATGTTGTAAAAATCAATTTCCTTATGGAGAAAAAGAATGGGATTTTTACTTCTGAAACTACTTCAGGGAAGAAAGAAAATCATATGCGTTTGGAATGACATGAGGATGAATAAATTCACTTTAAAAGAGAGTAGAGAGTATATAAAAAGGAAACCAATGGAGTGATATGCATGTGGATATGTTATACATACTTAGCTTGCTGCAGCATCCTCTGTGTGTTTGTGAGAGTTTGTTGAACCTTGTCATCTTCCAGTATCTCTCTGAGCTGTCTGGTTTCATCCTCCAGACTCGATATGATGTCTTTATAGGGCGTGGCCACGCCCGTCTCTTTCATATCCTCTACTGTGTTCACCAGCCTCTGCGTGTGATTGGTCAGCTCTCCCACATTTACATCCCATTCGTGAAAACACTGATGACACGCCTCGCAATCAGGAAAGGTCCCCACGTAGCCACGCCCACACGAGTCACACCTTCGCCCGGCCACGCCCTCTACGCACACACACTCGCCAGACATCTTATTACACTGTTGAGTGGCAATGCCTCGTGGGTCACAGTCGCATGCTGGAACACAAACATGCACAATTGATTTAAAAAATGAAATGGTGCCAAAATTCTTCATATGATTTAATATCTTGGATGTGGGTGCTGGAAGGGACAGTGAATTCTTGTATGCGTGTGTGTGTGTGCTGGAATGTGTGAGAAAACATCTGTTTATTGCCACGCATCATATACTTGGTGGAAAAAAAACAGCTTATATATTCAAGAAAAATATAAATTTTAATAATTTAATTGGAAACTGATATTTTTTTCATTTATAATTAGATTTTGAAATTGTGTACAGTAATGCAAATCTGATAAGAGTTGTCTCTGAGAATAAACTCATTAGTAAATGTGTTTAAGACAATAATGTATAATTTTATATTCTCTTCCTGCTTGTTATTTGGATGAAATGTGACCTTGTGTTTAGTTCATGAGTTGTGTTCAGATGATTCCTTTGGAACATCATGGCAAGTTTAAAACTTTTTTTTTTTTTTTGGGATGATTAGAGCTTGTTTGTCTCTATACTGGAATCTCATTGGCTCTTGACCTCGAAACATAAACATTAGAGCAGGTGTCACCAACCCTGCTCCTGGAGGGCTACAGTCCTGCAGATTTCAGCTCCAACCCCAATCAAACACACCTGGACCAGCTAATCAAGCTGTTCAGGGTTGCTTGATAATTACAGGCAGGTGTGTTGGAACAGGGTTGGACCTAAAGTCTGCAGGACAGTAGCCCTCCAGGAGCAGGGTTGGTGACACCTGCATTAGAGTTTAGGTGTATTTCAGGTTTCGTCTAAACTGTCCCTCTGCCAAAAGAACACAGATTAAGGTGTTTATTTGACTGAATCGAAGATTGTACATGTAAACAAAGTTTTTATTCCCAAATTCAAATTTACTTGAAGCATATGATGTTTCACATGAGTGCATAAGCACCAGAAAGATAAAAAGTAGGGAAAGAGATAAAGAGAGATAGTGTTTGTTTGGTTGTAGTTCAACAAGAACAATCACACACACTTATGGTTAAAGTAACAGCAGACCCTTATTCAAATAAACTCTGGGTCTCTGAAGAATATCAGAGAGAACTGCATAAATCACACTGGCAGAAATATACACTTTTGTATACAGTTTGTATATACCAGTTTCCAAACTTTCCGGGAGTTTATTTACGCTGTGTGCGAGTGTTTGTTTGTAGCAGCCGAATCTCACAAGGGAAACTTTGTCAGCATAGCACAGAAACATTGTCTGGTAACATTTTAACTTGTATCAGAGGATTTCATCCGAGTCTTTGGATGCTATCATGTATATGAGTAAAGCAGATGGAAGAATATACATTAAATAGAACTAAATCACAAGAAAATCAACTGCTGGCCAAGATATCAGGGATATCTCTGAAATAAGATAAGAGCATAAAGACTTTCAGGAATTCTCCAAAATAAGGTAAAACGTTAGCTTAATGGCGGTGCAAATCAGCATGGGTAGAGTAGTATTTCCCTGTGTTAGTTTATTTGTGTGTGGTTAATGTGTTCTAGGCTGTATTTACACTGCTCTCATTTTTTATATTTAATTTTTTATACAGATATCAGGTATAGATTGGATCTTGATTCTGCTCTTCATGTGCCATTTTTTGTTACATTTATTAATTGGTTAAATCTGGTCTGACATCTTCACTTCAAACAATTTGTGAATAAATCAGCATTTCCATTTACTTTGTTCAAGAGAATAAAATTGTCATTTTCAAAAGAAACTGTATCTTAAAAAAAAAAATATATATATAGATAGATAGTTATACTGAAATTTTATTTATTAATATATTTAATTATATTTTTTACATTTTTAATTTTATTTCAAAATTAGAATAATTTAAAGAGTTGTCACTGAGGATGACTACAAAACCTCAAAAGTAAAACATCCAAACACAGAAATAACCGCAATATAATATCACAAAGCAAAAAATCTATAATGCACAACTTTTCATCATTGCTACATGACAAATTGGTAAAGTCTGGTCAGAAATCTCCACTTGGCATCCAGGTCATGTTAACAAATGCATGAGAAATTTTAAGTTGCAGATTTAATTTATCGCAATATCACAAAAAAATCTATTTGCGAATAAAGCATTGTTTCTATTTAATGTGTTCAAGGAAACATTTCCTGAGAAACAGAATCAAAATAGAAATGAAAAGGAAAGTTGTAGCTCTTAGGGATTAGATTTTTTTGTATTTTGGGATATTTATTTTCATCTAGGTTTTTCCATCCATTCACTTTTGTGCATTGTTCTGTTAAAATATGTTGAAGAAAACTCTGCTATTTAGGACGTAAACGTGCGCCACGAAATTGAGGATGAAAATGTGACAGCAATATACTGTCGGCCCAGATCCGGCCCACATCTGGTACACGTGGAATCCAAAAGTACCAGATGTGGGCCAGATGTGGCCCGACACTATGTTGCTGTCTGGGGAGTGTTGCACAAATATTAGTGCAGCAGTATTCGGACTCCACTCACATGACCCACGACGTGGGACAGCTTCGATGACGCAGACAGTGCAAACTCACCGTGGCACTGGACCTCAGGATTTCCCCAGAACAGTTCCCTGCATTCCTCACATGTCCTGCCTCCAAAACCTGCCTTACAGGAACACTGACCTGACAGCTGAGACAAGTGGATAATTAAACTTGATTTATGACTAATTTTGTCATGAACTTGGTGTGATAAATGTAGGTGTTTGTGTTTATACCAGGTCGCAGGAGGAACTGTAGGAGTGATCTGGGTGGCACTGGCAAGGTTGGCATCCTTTGCCACTGTTGATGTTCCATGTGTTGGGGGCACAACGGTCACAGGTCTGACCCTCCACACCAGGCAGGCATGGGCACTGCCCGCTAACCCTGTCACACTCACACAGGCCATCAACACAGCTGTGCCTGGAACTTCCCACAAGATGGCACATGCATCCTGAGTACAAAACGATACAAAAAAGGCCTTGCGGTTATTTGAAGAAAAAAATAAATGCATACATGAAGTGTATAACTATGTTGCTAAACTTTCAACTAGGTTGAAAATTAAAATGTCTTCAGTGGAACACAAACAAAAAGAATATCTCAAGTCAGTGGAGTCCAATGTTGTTTTTGGACCCCATTGACTTTCATTGTATGGACAAAAACGTTCTTCAAAAAGATCTTCTTTTGTGTTTCGCCGAAGAAAGGACGTCATGGAGAAAAGGACAACAAGTGTACACTAAAAAGAGTATGGAAGAATGGATGGATTTTTAAACACAAACACACACACTGCATGCGCACACATGCAGCCAATCAGATGCAGCGCAGTAATGCGCTTGTTTACACTGCATACTCACTCCTGCACTTTTGTGTACGGGCGTCTCCATAGTAACCACGTCTACAGTGCTGGCACGCATTGCCATCGGTGTGAAACAGGCATTTGAGACAGGCACCAGTGCGGGTGTCGCATGATTCGGGGTCCTGCATGTTAATATTTCCGTTACACTGACATGGGTTGCACCGTCCTCCTGGTACCTGAGGGTTACCATGATAACCAGAGGCACATTCCTCACACTTAGGTCCTAGAACGTGGAGTAGGAGTGAGAAGTGTTTTATGTGAGACATTTAAGAAATTGTTTCTGTTTTGTTTATTTCTCCAACGGATGCATTTACCTTTGTAGCCTGAGCTGCAGACACAGACCATTTGGAGAGAGTTGGGGTTTTGGTAACAGCTCTCAGCGAACTGCATTCCGCTTCCAGGTCCGCTAGGGCACATACAAGGGCGACACGGCTCTCTGGAGCCCAGCAATGCGTTACGGTGATAACCACTTTCACACCTGGAACAGAGGGTTTCAGGAAGCACAAGTGTTTTTATTTTTTAATAACTCATGAAGTAGAGCACATTAACCCATTGTGAAGTGTGGCGTAAAAAATCCTATGCAAAATAATATGCGTCAAACCTGTTAAACAATGTTTAATCCCATCCTTACCTCTCACATTTGTGGCCTGTGGTGTGACCCCTGCAGTTCAGACACTCGCCTGTAAGCGGGTGGCACTGTTCGCTGTTCCCATTACAGGAGCAGGGGTTGCAGTGAGGGAAGCCCCAATGGTTGGGCTTACAGTTGCCACACTGGCGCCCATATGCCCCTGGCACACATAAACACTGGCCCGTGGTGGGGTGGCAGAAAAGATTCTGAGAGCCCAGCGGGTTACAGTCACACGCTGATGAGAAAGTGATCGGAGAGATACAGCGTTAATGTTATTCTATGCTAAATGAATATGTTGGTGTTGTGTTGTTATGCATATGTGTAATGTTCACTAACGTCTACATCCCGAGGGTCCAAACTGGTAGGTGGCCGGGGCACAGGCGTCGCAGTTCCTCCCTAAAACATTGGGCCGACACTGACACTGCCCACCGTTAACGTCACACACTGTGCTCAGAGAACCTTGTGGGTCACACCTACACTCTGCCAGTGATAAATAATTGAGAGACAATTGGGTTTTAATCAGACAGGCAGCAAATGCTTGATTGGCAACCTTGTGCTAAGGACAAAAAGTTTGTACTTGCTTTTGATGATAAAGAATGTACTTTTAAAATTATAGTGTGCAATTTCTGCACCACCAGCATCATCTAACTAAATAGCAATATAATGACTGCGACCAAAAGCTTTGCTGCCTAATCAAGCAATGCCTTCTCAGGCTATTTAGACTATTTCATGCTTAGTTTTAAAGTCCCCCTGCAGTCAATCATTTTATCCTTTAAAACTCATATTTGATCACCAAAATGACATATTTAAGCGTTTTTTCCTTGAAAAAAAAAATCGTCATGCCTTAAATTAGGCTTATTTGTAATTCTACACCCTTTGCCTCATTAAGTATATGCGGTTCTATGAATATGCAAATTAGCCCCGCCTCCACTCACTCACACCAGCTCAGAGATCCACTCTATCACACATTGACCTATTACAAGGTAGTTTGTGACATCAGAAACACCAGCAATTTCAAAACCGCGTTTTTGAGATCCTCAGCAAATGGTGTTGACTTATGAATTTACACATGGTTTGTCTTAAAGCATATTAAAACACAACACAGACATATAAACAACATTAAAAGCTTGATTTTCACCACAGGAGGACTTTAATAAATTTTGCAACATTTGTCATTCTTCTGACTGTCTCACCCAGAGCTCCATTGTGTTGTAGTGCCGATACACTGAAGATGAAGTTTCTGCAAATATCCGTCAAGGGGATTTTATTAACACTCTGGCTCCGTTCCATACATCTGTATTTCTTGAACATCTCCCAGTCCTCCTGCTGCTGTGGTCCTTCACAAAACATATCCAGGTCTTGCACCTCTGGCAGAAGCACTATCTACAGAGGTTAGAAGTAAAGGTTCAAGACATTAGGCATGATTATTGCAACAAACCACTGTGTTTGATGGTTGCGAATGTAGAGCTAAAGGAAAAATGGATTCACATTAGTAGATATGCGTGTAATTGCGAATGTTAGTTGGCTTATGTTATATTCATGCACTGTAAAAAAAAATATTGTTCAAAATTGTAAATAAAACATTATTAGAAAGATACTTTTTTCAAAATGTCATTTTTAATTCAATGCGTTACTTGCGTTTCTTTGCAATTATTTCTGACATTTACTTGCAATTTCTGAGTGAAAATGAAATAACCTTACTGAATCAACAAGTGTGTGAGGAGAAGAGTGATAGCTGTATGATGAGTACTGTGGGAAGCTAATTTTCACTGTGTAGTTCTGACCCTTCTCCAAACACACTGAACTAGGCAGAACTACATATCTGAAACACACAAACACACAATCAGGAGTCAAGTACACAATAAACAAAACAAAACACTGCACACACGCTAATGCAACCTTACCTGGATCCAGGGTGCAGTGAGATGGTCTGTTCATCATTGTATGCAGAAGTGCAGTGTGCTGTTTGGTAACTGGCTCTGGGCCGCTCTATGTTTACTACAACCTGCTCCCATTCATCTGGCAACTACAATAAATGCATTAAACACGTGTGCTTGCTTGTTTGTGAACATGTATGTAAGTTATAAGTTGAATATTGTAGGTGTGTTCATTACCAGTGGTTCATAGCGGATCATTAAGTTGTATTCCATAGATCGTGGTAAATTGTAAATGTTGAATCTTAGTGTTTCACCCTCTGGTACATTGACAAATCCTGTACCCGTCCAGGTGGGTTTACGATCCAGAGGTAATGGTCTTTGAACCACTTTTACTGCCTGCATACAATCAATAAAGACTCGCATTTACACGTACCAATAAATTTGGTTCTGTTACATGTTACCGTGAAGAACTTAAACACTCATTGGGAATCAGAACAGCAGAATGAGCAAAACAAATTTCTGTGTATATCTTTCTTAAAACTATTTTTACATACATTTTCTTATTCAGATTTTTCATAAAAGCAAATTACATAAATTGTTGTCCTTAATTTGTTCATGGTTCAATCAGTACAAAACCATTTTTATGTAAATTATCTAAGTAAATCTTTGCACTTTATTTCTTTATAAGACTATTCTTGTTAAATTTCACATTCAGTTAGCTCGCAAAACCATTCTTAAGTAAATTTAGTCACATTAATCATGTCTTTAGTAAACTTTCACATAGTAAATTGTTAAAAATGTTACATTTTTAACATGTTTACAAAAGAGTTATGGTAACACATTACAATATGGATTAATTTGTTAATATTAGTTAACTACATTAGTTAACATGAACTAACAATGAAAACAACTTTTATAGTATTTATTAATCTTAGTTAATGCTAATTTCTACATTTACTAATACATTATTAAAATGAAAAGTTGTATCTGTTAATATTATTTAATGAACCTGAGCTAACCATAACTAACAACGAACAGTTGTAATTTTCATTAATTAACATTAACAAAGAAAAACTGTAACACGTTTTGCTCATTGTTAGTTAATATTAGTTAATACTAATGTTAACCAATGAACCATATTGTAAAGTGTTACAGATTTTTTTTCTACTTGTGTTTCATGAATGAAGGCCAGTGTTCCTGGCTGACACCTACCGGTTCAAAGGAAGCATCCTCAGCTTCATAAATGTAGTGATCCAGTGCTGCGAAGTAGTACCCAGAATGCACTTGGTCACAACGCCTACCAAACATATGCTCCTTACAAGCGCACTGCCCTGTTTGCTGAGAACAACTACAGAGCAAAGAAAATATATGGAAGAATATTTATGTTGGCCTGTATAAATTAATTTGTTATAGAAAAAATTTAATTAAATGACATGATAACGGATTATTTTTTTAACAAATCTAATACAGGTACTTACTTATTATGTAAAGCCCCACCTATGTCACAGTCACATGGTCTGCAGCCATCCATATCATTACTGAGACCCCAGTGCTGAGGCTGAAAGGGAAAACTGTGTTATGCACAAGCACAAAAACACAAACCCAAAACACACATACTTATAATGCTCTCTTACCAGACACTTCTCACAATTTTGTCCAGTCACAAGACGTTTGCAGTAACAGCTTCCTGTCTGAATATCACAGGGACTTCCTGCGGAGAGTGTGCCTAGAGGATTACAGCTGCATGCTGGGTTCACACACAAAAGAAAGACAAACATGATCATACACACTAACTCCAGAAAACAGGAAGTCTTTCAGAGGTCAAAGCCTTGAAAGAACATGAAACAAGCTGTTTGTGTGTATATGTGTGTGTGTGTGTTTACGCACGCCGACAGCCTAATGGGTCGTCGCTGAGGCCATAGTGTCCCTTTTTACAGTGGTCACAACGTTGTCCCTCCACATTAGATTTGCAGCGACACTGGCCAGCAATCATATCTCTTAGGACATCCGTAGCGCTGTCACATAAGCCTCCGTTCAGAGAACCACGTGGGTCACAGTCACAGGCTAAACACAAACCAAGTAAGACTCAACATATTTAGTTGATCCTGGAACAACATTCCTGTCTGAAAATGTAGTCCTATCCCTACTCCTAAACCTAACCCTACCCATCAGTTATCCCTAATATCAGAGGGGAATGATAGGTGAATAACACTGATGTAGAAGCACCTAACCATGATTGTAAGCCTAAACTTGATATAAACTGTAAAAATGTCCCTCAAATATGATTGGTTGATAGGAATGTTGTTCCAGGATCAACAAAGATGGTGATCCAGGAACATGTTGTACTTGGTGAAATCACGTTCACCAAAAACAAACACACATTCATCATAGGGCTGCGGTTCAAATGAGTTTCGTTCCACTTTTGCCGCATAAACATTATCGAACATTTATCGAACTCTTGATATCGTTTTATCGAGAAAAATTATATCGCGATAATTATCGTTATCGTTTTATCGCCCAGTCCTAATTCATCATGTTTCATTTATCATGTAACATTGCTCCAAGTAACACTTTACAGCATCCTTTCTGCATAGGAACAGATTTAAATGTATCCATTTTGAGAGTGTTAAACACACTCACGCACGCAGATGCTGGGGTCTCTGATGTCTCTGTGAGAGTGCTTGTAGTAGAAGGGTTTGCAGTTCTCACACCATTGGCCTTGTGTGTTGTGCTGACAGTCATCACATACTCCTCCACTCCTGTTTCCCGATGACAGATACACCGCCATGTCAAAGTGACAGGAATGTGAGTGACGATTACACTCACATTCTGAGAGAAAGAGAAAGAAGAAACACCAGATTAGTGAATAATATTCAGTATGGCTTCTGAATAATATAATATAATATAATACAAATATTATAATTGATCTAATTATGCTTTTGTGATTAACTGTGGGCTGTTTGTCATACTCTTGCATGCGTTTGTCTCTCGGCCCAATGCTGGTCTCCAGGGCAGATCATGGTAAAAGTCCTCACACTCCTCACAGTTGAGTCCAGTAGTGTGGTGATTACACATGCAATGACCGTGAACCTACACACACACACACACACACACACACACACACACAGATGAACAGTGCGAGTGATTGGTTTGTGAATGTTGTTGTTGCGTTTACTTACCATGCCATCAACCCCTGCCTCATTGCCGACTGGCGCACACTTGGAGGCGTGGCCATAGCAGAAACAGTTGCCACGGACAACCATGTCATAGAGAGCATAATAATATGTCTCTCTCACTTCCTCTCGGTCATCAAACTGATTATCACCTAGAGTGTGCAACTTTTCCATCCGTATGCGGAGATTTGTGATCTTCATTAAGTCTGTATGAACAAAGGTATTTCAGTAGTCAGACAAAAACAAATATACACATACTCAAAGACAAAAGTTATTTTTCTTTAAATTTCCAATTTGATTAACAGTGATTTGTTCTCAGAAAATGATGCAATTTGTGCCACATTTGTGTCTCCAAGATATTAAAGGCACACTATGCAAGATTTTCACCTTAAAGGTGCTCTAAGTGATGTTGGGTGACGTCACTTCTTGTTGACGTTTAAAATATTGCCAAACAAAACGGAGGCTAGCTAGACCTTTCTCCTCCTCATCCGCACACTAACCCCCCAAACCCCACCCCCAAATCCTTCTTGTCAGTTATTGGCTGGAACAGTTTTTTATGTTTCGTGGTGCGGGTTAGCCCAGTTTGTTTTTCTTGCCGTTTGTGGAGCCTGGGGTATCTACAGAGACCGCGTTTTTTTGACAGTGTGTTCAGGGGACAGGCAGCTAGTGAATGGTGAGGAGATGTTTGCTGGATGTGACAAAAAATGTTTTGGCCTAAAAAACATGTGACATCGCTTAGAGCACCTTTAATATAACAGCTTCGAAATCATTTAGATGGTAAACGAACTCGTAGTAGGGCGAATCATCCCGATAGCAAAACAGTGGGGGGGGGGGGGTGCCCCGCCAAATCTCGCGAGAATCACGACTTGCTTTACGGCACGACGTCACATGATTCAACAACATATGAAGCAGCCTCTATGGAAGACACTAGCACGCATTTCAGATGTGAATCATGGCAGAGTCGACGAAGAAAACAAAGAAAGCGCGGTCGGAAGAGTGCAGAGACGGCTCTGCGTGAGTGGTATTTACGACAGTAACGTTAAATACAAGTACTCCACAGCGACTCTAGGGGTCGCTGTTTGAGAAAAAACGGAAACTGCATAGTGTGCCTTTAACAGGATATAGTCACATTATTTAATCAGTTTAATTCTGAAAATTTAAATGAGTAGTTACATTTTGAAATGTGCTTTTAAATGTGCTTTTCATTTGAAAACCAGTCAATTCATCACTATTAAATTTTATTGGGTTAGAAAATCTACCAAAAAAGTTTTTTTGGAAAGAATTTTTCTTTGAGCTTGGCCCTGTGTTCAACCCTGTTTTGTAATTTTTCCCAGTATTTCATTATGTTTACACTTATTTTTAGCCTAGACAAGCTCAACAGTTCAACTGTTACAGGAAAATTCAATAGAATACTGTTTATTTCCAGAAAGCAAAGCACATTGAAAACCTGAGAAATTTTTTGCCAGTTGCCTATTTAAATGAAATTGTATTCCAATCTCGTATTTATCCATCACCATGTCCCTTTGGCTCAGAGGTTCCCAATCCTGGTCCTGGAGTACTCAAATATGTGCAGTGTTGGGGGTACTCCAGGACTAGGGTTGGGAACCACTGCCTTACCACTGGGTTGCATAGTTTATAGAGTTAAGCTAAGGGCTAATAATGATAAATAAAATGTTGGACTTTTTTTTTTTTTAAAGTCTATACATAAATTTGGTCAATGAAAACCCCTATTTTGTAGACCACTATTAAGAATTTTGGGGAGGGGACATACGGGCCCCAAATGTCTATTGGGGTTGAGCCCATATTCATTGGTACTTTGGGTCTGAGGTGGAAAAAAATTATTGTGTGAAAGTTTCAAATAAAATTATCATAAAAAAATGGATATTCAGAGAAATTGCCAGGCACAAATAGCACCACAAAACTTTCAACTGGTCAAGAGACTTGCTGTGGTGATGTGCTAATTACTTACTTTGAATATGTGGGTTGTAAGGGTCAGGAATCTTAAATGCAGGATCAAGTACCCTAAAAATTACCTGTTCACAAGGTAATACACACGAACAGTGACTCAGGATTGTATATATAAGTATTTAATAGTATGTATAAGCACTTCTGTCATGACAACTCTCTGAGTGTTTGGCATGGTGATGGGCTTGACAATGTTGATATGTTTGGTCTTGGCGGAATAGATCTGCTACGCTGCTGTTATCGCTGCTGCTGCAGAGCAAATACGGGACTTGCTACTGCCACTACATACACGACACGCTGCTGTGAGCAAGTAAGACATGCTGCAATATAGCATACATGAGTTACCCGTAGCAGATCTATACAGGTGGAGCTGGGGAAGGTGGAGGGTTTCTGAAAGTGCGCTAAACCAATCAGCTGTGCCCTATTGAGAATGACGTGATTGCCAGAAGATTGAGTTAAGGACCTATCAGCCTGCGACATCAAGAGTTTCATGACAGAACTTTGTTTTATATGTATATTTGTCTATATGAATGTATATCACACACCTCTCCCTCTGTTGATGGCTCAATGCCAGAATAGCGGCTGTCACAAATGACATCATCCACATTTTTGATTGGCCCCCGAGGGATGTGCGGATAGGATTCAGTGCAGTCGAAAGCGTAGTATCGGTACACCTGCCAGCTCCGCCCAAAATCTGCAGAACGTTCAATCAGCATGGCTGCGGGCCGAAAGGTCTATGGAAAACAGCAAAAAAAAATAATTTACAGAGGATCGGATCCTGAAAACCCCCCACAAAAGTTTCCCAAAAGCAGAAAGCTGAAGTAGATCGTAGACACAACTGGTGCCAAAGGTTTCTACAATCTTTTTACGATGCTTTTGGGAGACGCAGCCCTGGATTCAAAGGAAAACACTTCAAGCATATCTACACATATGTTCAACATTCCACAAGACTGTGTTCTAGTTCCATGTGTTTGTGTGTGAGAGAGAGTGTCTGTCTCACCTTAAAGGTCATGATGAGGTGTGTGAAGTGGAATTCGGCCTCCAAATCCAGCTGAACGGTCACATTTTCAACTCCTGATGGAGAGGAATGGATAAATGAGCGAGGAAAGAAATGAATGAGGTGCAACTGGCTACTTGCTGGAGCGCTGCCCACGAGACTATCGGCTCCAACAAAAGTACTAATTTTTAATACAGTTTTAGAAAAGCATAATAATATATTAAATATTTGATCACTCCAAGCAATCTGGCACGAATAGTTTCCTCACACAAAATATCAAAGTCGGTGTGTTGTTTAATGAAAAAGAAATTTCCTTGATCTTTTGAAACAAAAGAGTTCACTGTCTTATGTAAACATACTGTTTCAGAAGTCAAACTGTTTCATAAGTTTCAGAAGTCAAAACTTCCTCCCGAGTCCAAAAAGACTATTCCTGTAGCGGGATGTGTTTGTTTCGCTAGTATACTGTAGGTGTAAAACATTACATGAAATTAGCAGTGTCAGAATTTGTAGTATTTATAAAACAGCAGGCAAAATGTAATGGACCTATTACTTCTGCCGAGATTCTAAAATGACAACATGGCGGTTGTAGTACATCCAAATTGCATTCATACCTTCATACTTCACGCATACTGGGCACACTGTATATATATATAGTAAGTGCATTTTTAACAGTCGCAACATTCATTTCTCATTCAGTGTAAGCTACATGGACCCTTGGCTGTTATAAATTCACTATAAACAGGGCCACCGTTAGGGCAGTGCAACTGGAGCTTGAACATTGAGCCCCGCGGCGAATGGACATTTATATACATTAGGGGTGTAACAATACCCTCATGTCACGATTCGATACATATCACGATACTAAACTCACGATACGATATTATTGCGATACTCCAAGACATATGATAAAAGCTTAACAAAAACTTTACAGTTGAATAAAATGCTAAATTTGATATTACATTTTGGATGGAAGTGAATAGGCTTGGACTTGGTGCTTGAAACCCAAATGCACAGGACCATGGTGACATCAGAATAAAAATATTCATGATTCTGAAGCTGAAAATACAGAATTATTTTAAACGAATATGCTTGCACTCTGTCACTGACTAAGATATATTTAAAATAATGTAGGCCACTTTTTACTGGTGGTAATAACATAGCATTATCAGGACCCACAAATATTCCCCCATTGCATTATTATACATTATACATTATATTCAACATTATATATAGCCGTTTAATTTAGTACGCTGTAAACTTGAATTTTGTTTCCTCACACAGGAATTTTATTTTGGGTGAACTATACACAATACATATTGTCACTATCCACAATACATATTGTTGCATTTTTGTATTGCGCTATATTGTGACACAATATATTGTTACACCCCTAATATACATATTAGGATAAAACTATATACATTTTTTCCTCCCACCTCATATAATTTCCATCACCACAGTTTTGCAGTCGAACGCACAAATTATGGCAGCGAACACAACGTTCTCTAGGGAACACAAAAGTTTTGCAAAGGCTGAGAAGATATGGATTTTTTTTCAATTACCATGTTCCTTTAGAGCTCCATACACAGAGGTAATCTACTTATCATGTTCTTAAAGGGACAGTAGCAAAAAAAAAAAAAAAATCTGTTTAATTATATTAGTCAGATACTGGAAACCGGTCATGAATAACGAAGAAACGTACTCGGTTACTAACGTAACCTCGGTTCTCTCTAGAAGAGGGAACGAGTACTGCGTTTTGCTAAAAACGCTATGGGAAAAGTCTCTTTTCGCGAAAACACTGAAGCAAAAAATTATCCTTAATTTTCATATATGTAAAACGCGTTGCGGCAGCAGCAGACAGCTGAAGCAAGACGGCTTGTCTGCTCATTGGCTGCTCTGCGGCAACTGCATAAGCCTATCGAGCGCAGGCTGATGCAACATCAGGCCAATGAGGGCGCTTCGCGCCCTTCTCGTCACTTCCCGCCGAAACGGGCGTGGCTTATCCCTATAAAAGGAGCTCGAAAAGGCTGATTCACTCAATTTTGATCGCTGAAGCGAACCAGAGCAAACCAAACGCACGGCAGGGAACGCAGTACTCGTTCCCTCTTCTAGAGAGAACCGAGGTTACGTTAGTAACCGAGTACGTTCTCTTACGAGAGTTCTCTCGTACTGCGTTTTGCTAAAAACGCTATGGGAACCCCTTGCAAAACGCCGTGCGTGCCGGGACAAAAACACCAATCACCGGAAGCTAGTTCAGGCATACAGTGCATAATCACCGGATAGACTCACACAGAGTCAGGGAATAAGGGAGGAAGCCTAAATTCCCTAAACTATAGCGTCCGTGGGCTACATTACCTCACGGGGAAAGTCTAAAGACGAAAGGGGGTTCCCTTCGTCCTTATATAGACATGTCCTAAGACACGAATACGTCATCACATAGCCAGGGCAGGGAGCCTGCACTAATGCGGGAAAACATGGGTCTTACGTAGTTTGCCCAGTAGAATCGGCAGCGCATAGCGCCTGTAGGCAGATTACACTGACAAAAGCCTAGCCTGCAGGGCGGGAACCTCTAGGTTATAAAACCTAATAAATGTAGACGGAGAGGCCCAGCCTGCCGCCATACATATATCTTGTAAGGGAATCCCGCTAGACCAAGCCCACGAGGAAGCAACGCCTCTCGTGGAGTGCGCTCTAACTCCCAACGGGCATTGAATGCCTTTGGCAGTATGAGCCAGTGCTATGGCGTCAACTATCCATCTGGATAGACTCTGTTTCGACACAGCTGTTCCTCTGGAACGACCGCTGAACGAGACAAAGAGCTGCTCTGTCTGTCTGAAGGCAGCAGAGCGGGATACATAAGTTCTTAAAGCCCTAACTGGGCAAAGAAACCTCGAGTCCCCCTCCTCACTTGACGCCGGCAGGGCAGCCAGGGAAATAACCTGAGCCCGAAAAGGCGTGTTGAGGGATTTCGGCACATAGCCGTGCTTAGGTTTGAGTATGACCTTAGAGTCATTAGGACCAAATTCCAAGCACGACGGGCTCACAGAGAGCGCGTGCAGGTCGCCTATGCGCTTCACTGAAGCGAGAGCCATCAAAAACACTGTTTTAAGAGATAAGTGTTTGAGGCTGATAGACTGAATAGGCTCAAAAGGGGCACTCTTCATAGCCGCCAGGACTGTAGAAAGGTCCCAAATAGGGACTGAAGGAGGTCTGGGCGGATTCAGTCTCCTGGCTCCCCTGAGGAAGCGGATGACTAAATCATTCTTTCCCAGTGACTGACCTAGCGCTGAACCAGAGAACGCTGAGATAGCCGCCACATACACTTTAAGCGTGGAAGGGGATCTGCCCTTATCCAACAGCTCTTGCAAGAAGGAGAGAACCTCCGTTACCTCACATTCGAGGGGTGAAAAACTCCGAGCCGTACACCAGCTGGAGAAAACCGACCACTTCGAAGCATAGAGCCGCCGGGTCGACGGCGCTCTAGCCTCAGTGATGGTATTTAAGACTCCCCCTGTGAGACCAACGGATATCCGTTGAGTGCCCACACATGAAGGGACCACAACTCCGGGTGTGGGTGCCAAATCGAGCCCAAGGCTTGCGAGAGGAGGTCTCTCCTCACCGGCACTGGCCATGGAGCGATGTCTGCTAACTGCATCAGAGCCGGAAACCACGCCTGGTTGTCCCAGAACGGTGCCACAAGCAGTATTGGGCATTTTGTTTCCCTGATCCGTTCCAGCACCTGTGGCAGGAGTGAGACGGGGGGGAACGCATACAGCGGGCAGCGCGGCCACGTTCGGGACAGCGCGCTGCTGGTCTTTGAAAAGAACACGGGGCAGTGAGCGTTTTCGTGGGACGCGAATAGGTCCACCTCCGCTCTGCCAAATCTCTCCCATAACAGCCGGACTGTTTGTGGGTGTAGAGACCACTCTCCTGGGGGAATGTTGTTCCTGGACAGTCTGTCCGGGCCCACATTCCGAAGTCCGGGCACATGCACTGCTCTCAGCGAGCGTAAGTTGTGCTGAGCCCATATTAGGAGGCGTTTCGCCAGTCTGTACAGGGACGCTGATTTCAGACCGCCTTGGCGATTTATATAGGACACTACCGCCATATTGTCCGAACGGACTATGACATGTCGGTCCATGATGTAGGGACAAAAACGCGTCAGCGCGTTGTGTACTGCCATCATTTCCAGGCAGTTTATGTGTTGGAGCTTTTCTCGTTCCGACCACAGGCCGAAGCACGGTCTGCCCTCGAGCAGCGCTCCCCATCCCGAGGTGGATGCGTCTGTCGACACCATCGTAACCTTCGAGGAAGTCCCCAGGCTTACACCTAACCGGTACCAGTCGTTCGCCAACCAAGGTACCAGGGCTGTGACACAGTCCTGATTGACCTTGAGGCGCAATCGACCGTTTACCCATGCTCCGCGCGGTACCCGTGCTTTCAGCCAGAACTGCAGCGGGCGCATGCGGAGCAAGCCCAACTGGAGAACTGATGATGCTGAGGCCATAAGACCCAGCATCCTTTGAAACTTCCTGAGCGGGGTTAAAGCGCCGCAGCGGAAAGACTTCGCCGCGCTCTGAACACTCAGCGCGCGCTGTGGCGACAGCTGTGCTGTCATAGACAGTGAGTCCAGAACTACCCCCAGAAACGAAATCGTTTGACCGGGGATCAGTGAACTCTTCACCCAATTGACCGTGATACCCAGATTCTCGAGGTGATCGAGTAAAATGGCTCTGTGCTCTAAGAGCTGAGATCGTGATTGGGCTAGGATTAACCAGTCGTCCAAATAGTTCAGCACTCTCATGCCTCTGTTTCTGAGAGGGGCGAGCGCTGCGTCCATGCACTTCGTAAACGTGCGAGGTGCCAGGGACAAGCCGAAAGGCAGGACTGTATACTGGTATGTCTGACCTTCGAAGGCGAATCTCAAGTATTGCCTGTGGTTCGACGCTATTTGTATTTGAAAATACGCGTCCTTCAGATCTATCGATATGAACCAGTCTTCTCGGCGAACCTGCGCGAGAATTTTGCTGGTCGAGAGCATTTTGAAACTGCGTTTCACTAATACTCTGTTCAGTCGTCTTAGATCCAGAATAGGTCTGATACCGCCGTCCTTTTTGGGGACTAGAAAGTATCTGCTGTACATCCCCTGTTCGCTTTGCGCACGGGGAACGCATTCTATCGCCCCCTTGCTTATCAGTTTTGATATTTCGGCGCGAAGTAGGTGTGCTACTTTCAACGGCACCGAAGTTTCGACGCGCGCTGTAAAGCGTGGAGGGCGTCGAAAAAAACTGTAGCGAGAAGCCTTTCTTTATAATGCCTAAGACCCAGTCCGAAACCCCTGGAAGCGCTGCCCATGCTTCTGCATGGTTGGCTAAGGGCCGGATACGGAGCTCGCTCTGATCGCCGTGCGACAGAGGTGCTACGGGACTCGCAAACGTAGGCGATTCGCCTGTGGCATTCGAGGCAGGGGGCGCGCTTGGTACAGCGGGCGGAACGCTCGCCCTCGACCCCACAACAGTGTTTAGCTGAGTGAGGGAGGGCTGCGAGAGTCCCGTGGGACTCATGTGTGTAAGTACATGTGGGCTGAGAGCGGGCACATATACTAATTTGGGCGCGCCGCCTGTGCTGGCAGCGCGCGCGCTCACAGGTCTCGCTTTTACGGAGAGCCTGTGATCTGATAGACATAGTGTTTGTGGGCACTGGGCAGTGGGCACTTTTACTATGTTGGAAGCGCAATCGAACTGAGTCGATTTTATTCGCGCGAGCCCTAAGTGTAGGGCTGTGCTTGTGTGTAACGATGGGCACGGGGGGGTGGGCATCGATACTACATTTATAGCACCATCGGCCGTGGCCGGGACACCAGAAATCACACTCGTTTTGGGATATATCTGGGTAGCCGTGAAAACGGCTTTTGTGTGCAGGCAAGCGGGCAGAAGAACAGGCTTGCGCTCTGCAGATAGCACTGGAACAGCCGCGAATCTTGGGGCTGAAACAGCGAGGCGCTTGGGTGAGAGGCCGGCCGCAACGGGACTCACACACCTGCGCTTTCCTAGTGGTGCTAGGATTTCTTCGGAACCTCAGGTTTCACCACAATCCTCGGTCGCGGCCCGGCAGGGCGCCGGGCGGCTGATCGAGAGCGGGGTCTCGCGCTGCGCTGTTGCGGCTGCTGCGAAGATGAGGCCGAAGTCGGGGGCTGAGGCTGAGAGCTCCGCGGGGTCCGTCTTCCACGACTCGCCGCCGAACCAGAGCGCTTCGGAAGGAAGTGCTTGAAGGCTTGGGACGTTTTCTGGGCCTCGGTAAATCTCTCCACGAACTCGGAGAGAGAAGAACCGAAGAGGCCAGCGGAAGACAGCGGGGCATCGAGAAACGCTGTGCGCTCGGAATCCGCCATCTCCGTGAGCGTTAGCCACAAGTGCCTTTCAGCGACAGTAGCGGAAGCCATACACCGTCCCATTGCTTGCGCGGCAGCCTTGGTAGCTCGGAGCGTAAGGTCCGAAGCACTCCTTAGATCCGCCAAACAGACAGCATCAGGTCCCATCTCATCCAACTTACGGAGGAGATCTCCCTGGAAGATCTGTAAGGTAGCCATGGTGTGTAACGCTGACGCTGCTTGCCCAGCAGAGGAGAAAATTCTCGCGAGCAGTGATGACGTCATGCGGCAGGCTTTCGAAGGCAACACCGCTTTAGTCCGCCGTCCAGCAGAGGGCGGGCAAAGGTGTGTCGCTATCGCCTGTTCCACCGGCGGCAGAGAGAGGTAGCCTCGGTCTTTGGCATTATCCAGCGAGGAAAATGCAGGCGACACAGATGAGCGCGTCCGCGCAGAGTAGGGCGCGTTCCAGGCCTTCGCAACTTCTTCATGTAGCTCAGGAAGAAAAGGAGCGGGCTTTGATTCTGGAGAAGAGCGCTCACCGGGGAGGAAGCTACCATCTAGCCGGGTGCGAGAGGGGGGCTCCGGTGCAGACCACTCGAGGCCGAGGCTCGTCGCGGCCAGCGCGAGTATCCGCATGAGCTCCGTCTCGATGCTGGCTCTCACCGAGGGCTTTTGGGCAGGAGGCGCGGGATCCTCAGAGACCGCCCAATCCTCGCTGTCCGAAGCCAGGAGAGAACAGGAATCCTTATCCGCCGACGCGGCCTCTGAAACGGCTCCCTCAGATGAAGCGGCGGCAGACTGCGGGCGCTGAGCATCGGGGAGTGATTCGAGCGAGGCCGGTGAAGCTAGCGGGCGAACCGGCGAGCTAAGTCGGGCTGGAGCGGGTTCCGGGATCCGCTGCGAGCGCCGTTTCTTCCGGCGCGGCATCGCGGCGGTGAATGCAGGCTTCGCGAAGGATGCCAGGCGGGTCCTCAGAGCCACCATCGGCAAAAGCTCGCAGTGAGGGCAGCCGCCGTCAGCGAGCGCGAGCGCTGCATGGTCTTCACCGAGGCAGGAAACACAGATGAGGTGGTTGTCTCCCTCGGCGAGTGGGGCTCTGCACGAGCCGCAAGAAGGCATCTTGAAAAAGACGCAGCTCTTTTAGGGGGTGAGTGTACTGAAACACCACACGCACACACAGAAAAACAGAGCAATAATGAAAAGGATATGATGCGTCGGAAAGCGCAGTAGGTACGGCTGTAGAAGGCGGCGTTGGCCAGCAGCTTCGAGGGCACGTCCCGCTGAGATGCTTGCTTCGACGACGCTTGCTTCCGTGATCCAGCGATGCGTGTGCTCCGCTGAAGAGAACAAAATTGAGTGAATCAGCCTTTTCGAGCTCCTTTTATAGGGATAAGCCACGCCCGTTTCGGCGGGAAGTGACGAGAAGGGCGCGAAGCGCCCTCATTGGCCTGATGTTGCATCAGCCTGCGCTCGATAGGCTTATGCAGTTGCCGCAGAGCAGCCAATGAGCAGACAAGCCGTCTTGCTTCAGCTGTCTGCTGCTGCCGCAACGCGTTTTACATATATGAAAATTAAGGATAATTTTTTGCTTCAGTGTTTTCGCGAAAAGAGACTTTTCCCATAGCGTTTTTAGCAAAACGCAGTACGAGAGAACTCTCGTAAGAGAACTTGACTTACAAGTGGTCCATTAATAAACTATCGCCACTGTTAACCAAAAAAACATTCATTGCTTTTAAATTTAAAATCACAACAAACATCCTTGAAACAGTTCACATTCTCAATCTCAGTCTCACATTCGTTCAAAAAAATCACATTTTCTTTTTTACATTTACAGGGAACAAGGGCGTAACAAAAGTGCAGCACTATGCCAAATAAAGCATCCAAAATCATAAATTCCCTAAATTAGTGATGCCACGCCACACCCATGGATTGAGTCTGGTAGCGTGAGTGTTGTGGAAGCCAGTCGCTAGGGAGAGAGCAGGCCAGCTGTTTCCCACGCCCAGCGGTTGCATTCATCCCAGCTCTCACTTTCTCATTCCCACTATTTCCTGTCAGTTGAACTTTCTTTTCCTTTTTCTCCATTCCTCTCTCTATTTGTCAACCCAAATTCCTGCCATGAGACACAGTAGGTTCTTTTGGGACCAATGATATGAGAATGAGAATTGTGACAGTTTTCAGAATTTTTGAGTGACAGTTGAAAATGTTATTGATCCTTGATAGCCCAGGAGATTTATGTTTCATTTA
This sequence comes from Scardinius erythrophthalmus, assembly GCF_964197995.2. Taxonomy (NCBI): domain Eukaryota; kingdom Metazoa; phylum Chordata; class Actinopteri; order Cypriniformes; family Leuciscidae; genus Scardinius; species Scardinius erythrophthalmus. Next base: position 19,336,865 of record NC_138224.1, on the reverse strand, counting down.
TCAAATTAATGATCATTTACTCACACTAATGTCATTCCAAATCTTTATGCATTTCTTTCTTCTTTGGAACACAAAAGAATACATTTTGGTAACATTATGGTAATATTTTGGAAGAATGTTGGTAAGGAAACAATTTTGGTGACCATTGACTACATGTTCAAAAAACACAGACATTTCTCAAAATATCTATATAGATATAGAATAGAATTTTCATTTTTGGGTGAACTATCCCTTAAAGTATCAACTTGGTCTCAGGAGTGTCCTCCTAAAATTCCTGATAAAAATACACACAATTAAGACAACTGCTGACATACTAGTCAGAATACAGAGCCAAAGCTCAGTTAATTTGGCCTTGGAAGAATTTGAAGAGAAATATTTGCTTTCTTATGAGATCTAACTTTTGAATGCAACTATCTTTGTACATCTGAGCTTAGTTTGAGACATTGTTGAAATCACTTCTAAATGTCTAAAAGAGGCATATGAAAATCTGAGGAATCTGTGTAGGAGAAAGAACTGAAATACCGATGAGATTATTTGTGATTGTTCTTATTGTTGTGCGAGAACTCACCGTTCTCGGACTGCCACCAGGTTTTGAGGCGGTTGGGAGTGAAGGCAGTCACCACATTCTCAATGGTGTGGCTGTTGGGGGAGGTGAACTCATTGTACATCCGTCGGGAATCGCATTCAAAACATTTCTTCTCCTCCTGACAATGGACAGAGATCGAGATGCAGATGTTATTGGGGCATATGAGACATATACAGTCTTTTGGGGGTTGGCGGAATGAAAAGCACATTCATGCGGACAGCAGGAATCCAGATGTTCTGGATGTGCACCTGTTTTTATCACCCTCTCATGCGCATGACTCACCAACATAAACACATGTATACACAGTAAAACTTACACAGGCTAAATCTAACTAACTTGGTCAAGCAAAACAACATAAATATAAAAAGTAGTCATTTTCCTACATTTTTTTCCCTACAATGAAAGTGAATAGACACTAGTGCTGCACAGCTCCAAAACAGACAAAAACACACTATAAAAGCAGTCTAAATTAATATGTTTGCTATTTAATGAACTGTATTCTAGTTTTTAAAGTCATTCAACCATGTCTGGATTTTGCTGTAATATTGATACCACCCACTGAAGATGTGAAATATTATTCATAATTATGACAAGTGCCATTGGTTCTCTTAAGTCCGTTTGCAAGTTTGAATGTAAATGAGATTTGAAATCAATGGCAAGAGGGCAAGATTTTGACTTAAATCTGGGTTCTTTCCTCGCAAAAACCTATATTGTATGACTATAAAAGAAATATAGTGCATGAATGGACTAATTAATGATACTTTGGATACTTTACATTTTCACTAAAAGAGCAACCAGGGCAATACATCTCCTTCTGCACACAGAAGAAAGAAAGTCGTAAGGATTTGTAATGTCATAAAGCTAAGTAGAATTTTTCTTTTTGTGTAAACTAGTTCCTAAATTTTAAGGTTTGATAGCATCTCATATTTACAAATCCAGATAACCAAAATTGCATATGCTAGATGTGTTGGACGGTTGAGTTCCAGATCCTATCTAGCCTACACATAGTTCAAATCACAAGCATATCACTTGTTGGCATTTACAGTCAGACTTTTATTCTGATGGCCACACAGATAGTGTAAAGAGCAAAACAGTGGCCTAAAGGGGTCTGGAACATCTGACAGGGTCCTTCATCCTCCCACCACATACTCTTCACACAGTGATCCGATTGTTCATCAGACAGTGAATGTGGGAAGACAAACCGAATGCTGTGTTACCCACCCAACAACATATATAAAGATTATGATCAAATCACACAGATGGTTTTGGGTTATATACGGCATGTGTACGACATATATATATATATATATATATATATATATATATATATATATATATATATATATAAATATATATGAAGAGTTCAGATGCAAAAACCTCTAAGTGCCATCTGAAATTTTCTTCTAGAATGATCATTTTTATCAAGCTTGTATATTTAAGTTAAGTAATTTCACTTAAATGGCAATTAATAGGTCATTTTCATTGAAATTTAAGTGAAATTACTGAACTTAAATATACGAGCTTGATAAAAATTATCATTCTAGAAGAAAATTTCAGATGGCACTTAGAGGCGTTTGCATCTGAACTCTTCATATATATATATATATATATATATATATATATATATATATATATATATATATATATATATACACAGTACTGTGCAAAAGTCTTAGGCATGTTAATATTCCCAATCATTACTGCAATGCGTTTGGATGTGTTTTTCTCATTATTTTCAATTGTTTTCAATCATTTATATTTATTATAATAACATTTTTGTAAATAAGTCATGTACAATAGACAGAAAAATAACTTAAGAAAACAAATATATTTATATAAAAAAGTCTGGTTGTATATTACAGAAAAGTTTAAGTGTTACTTTATTTCACGTTATTATTCACATTAGAATTATATTGTGCATTTAAATAAATAAATATCGTTTTTCATTAGTGTTTTGTGTTAAAACCAATTTAACATATCATCGGTGTGTGATATATTGGCATGTTTGACTTTTATAGTACATGACGTAGCTTTGTTGCATTATACCTGCAAATGGCTCACGATGCAGAATTCCTCCGGTCCGTCCAGTCCGCAGGTGGAGGAAGCAGTGAGCCGATGTGCTCTCCCTATCAGCAAATCACCCGTAGAGGGGTAACAGCTCCCCTCTGCGCACTTGTCATTGTGATCAGGTAATTGTGCCAGGGTGTGCAAAACAAAGGCTAGGGGAATCATATAGATATTATCACATTATGCTAAAATACAGTACAATGAAAGTTCATTTATAGGGGAGACTTGAGGTCAGTTGTCACACATATTGCCTCATATTTCTGTGGGTGTTTTTTTTTTTAGTTTACATAGTCACTTACATTAAAGTCTAGATAGATAGATAGATAGAGAGATAGATAGATAGATAGATAGATAGATAGATAGATAGATAGATAGATAGATAGATAGATAGATAGATAGATAGATAGATAGATAGATAGATAGATAGATAGATAGATAGATAGATAGATAGATAGATAGATAGATAGAACAGAAAGATAGTTATGTAACTCATCCATTCTATTTCATTTTAATGTGTAAACTATTACAACACTGAAACATTGTGTGAACTATGCATGGTTAATCATTTTGGCTTCTGGTTACAGTAGAGTCTGTTCCTAATTATTGAAATGAATATCACATGGGAACGCTTATTGACCTGATGGAGAGTTAAATGTGGCATGCAGAAAACCGGATGAGATGCACATTAACCTTTAAACACTAAACCTGACACTATATAAATACATTCATAATGGATGTTGATTTTGGACCAAATAAAATTTCACAAATGCATACTGAACCATTCTTCCTCAACTATTATACTTAAAATTAGAAATAATAAGAAAAACAAAGTTTCAAATTAGAACTATAAATAGTTTGAAAACTTGAAGACATCAAACTTGGCTCTATGCAACAACAAACCTAAAAAAGTTTACATTGAATGCTGATTTTGGACCACACATTTTATAAATACTGCATACTGGACCTTTCTTCCCCTACTTTTATACTTGAAAATAATGAGTGAGATTAAGTTTCAGGTTACAACTAAAATTTGTTTTGAATCCTGTTAAGAACTTGTAAGCACCGTAAGCAACTTTGTAGGCTACTCCATGTACTGGTACCTTACAGAACCCAAAACATCTGGTAATGTTAAAAACAATAGTAAATCATGGACACCATCAAACTCTTAGTCAAACATAAGCTGTATCAAATGAAAACCAGTGGCAGTTGTATTTATGGAAGAATACTGATAAACAAAACTTACATATCATAAGAGCTGTAGTCTGGAAAGTCCACATTGTTGCTCTTGTTCTCGAGCAGTGTTTTCCAGAGCGTTGGAATAACTGTGTGTGAGTGTGTGTAGCGTGGGAGAAGCGAAGCTCCCGCCCATTATATTAAACAACGCTGATTTACGCGAGTAGTGCTGCTGCTACAAACCCAGTATTACGCCAAACACACTGGCGGTGTCTCAAACCATTGTGAGTCAAAACAATAACGCATTTGGGGAAAGAATGTCTTGGGATAAACGTGAATCTTAAGGCGCGAGCAGCATTTTTTTTTTTGGCATCATAGGCGCGGTTCCAAACAACACACAGGATGCGTTCTTGCATTTTAAAAACAGCTATAGAATGAAACAAAACATGTACACTTTTAGGCTATGCTTTTCACACAATTCTTAAAACTGTTATGACCATAAATCCTCTTAGCTAAAATAGCGACGTTACTACAGGTAGCCTAATGTCAATACAGTAGCCTAAAACTAGTTATTAGCTACGAAGTCGTTACATTGGTATATCTATGTTTTAGCCTACTCTAAAAAAAAAAAAAAAAGTCAGCATACATCTTTAAAAACTGAACAAATTTAAAATTACTTAAACCGTTTTTAAAACTTAAAATAATTTCAAATACACATTACAATTATGTTGCTCTGCTTTTTAGACAGTTAAACTAAAAAAAATTCTCTTACACATTTTACATTACCATTTCATATTGTCAGTACCACCAAAGCCAATATTACAGTATGTGACATCTCTGGATTTTATGGAGAGAAAAAAACAACTCACAACTAAAGATACTTCAAACGCAAACACTGCACTCTTTCAAACTTGTTAAATGAAAATGATTTTAATATAGTATATTTATTCATCCACAACTGATCCGTGAATAAAAAAAAACAAGTGATGTAAAATTCATTTTTTACAGAATCACAAAAATATTTTAAAACCTTAAGGCTTTTGCATCAATTCTTTTGTTTAAAATACTGACCATCATAATTATGTAATAATTATGTCATTCACTTTAGAAAATAGAAATCATTCTTTTTAATCAAAAGAAACAAAGAAAGTTAAATGAAATAAAATGAAACAATGAAATCATCTAAACGCCTGTTTAGAAAGAGGTACAAATTGAAGAAAATGTAGTGTGATCACTGGTATTTAGTGTGCCAAGAAATCTTCCCCAAAAAACCTAAACTGTGTTTGAAACTCCTTTATTCAGTGTTATCAAAACCATGAAATGGTGCTATATTTATAATCCCCTTTTATTGCAAACATCATTAATGAATTATGTAATTTCTGCAACTAATGTATTACATAAAAAGTAATACTTACTGTCCACTTTTGTTTAATACAGATACCAAAGCAAAATGTAACAACAAGTGCTGGCAATCAATGTTGTAAATGACAGAACTACAGTTTGGCCTTTGCAAAGTTTGAACTGAAGTAGAGGTGCTGCCGCAGAAACGCTAATATCTTGTTCCATGCGTCCTCTTGTGCGTAAGCGTGCGGTTTGGTCTGTCCACCCCATAGCATGACAACTGCAGCAACAATAACAACAACTTACATTCAGATCTATATTCAAACAAATGAAACATTTAAAAAAAGTTCTAAATATGTTGATCCTATATGAAATTTTTTTGCTTACTTTTCTCCCTCATTTCTTGCAGCATGAAGTTAGTTGCTCGGAAGTGAGGCGAGTACGGAGGTTCGATCAGATGACCCGCATCAGGATATGTCAGGACTGTCAACAAGTGCCGATTTCCTGCTTTCTCCATCATCATCTCCATCTGGGTATAAAAGATCCAAATCAAGGATCCAATTCACATTAAACCATTTGAATCATAGTTGAGAACATTACACGGCGTGTAGGCTATGACGCAAGCTAAAGGTGCTCTAAGCGATGTCACGCGTTTTTTAGGCCAAAATTGTTTTTGTCACATACAATCTCCTCACTATCCGTTAGCTGCCTGTCCCCTGAACAACACTGTAAAAAAAAACACGATCTCTGTAGACAGCCCAGGCTCCACAAACGGCAAGAAAAACAAACTGGCCCAGCCTTGGCCACGAAACATAACAAACAGTGTTCCAGCCAATAACCAACAAGAATGATTTGGGGGTGGGGGTTGGGGGGTTAGTGCACGTGCACATGAAGGGGGTTGTGGCGAGTGGATGATAGTAGTGGGAAGTTCGGATCATTTTACTGACTCGGATCTTTGAGTGTCGTTCAGCAAAATGAACTAATCTTTTTTCGAGTCATTTCGTTCATTTCAGCATAATATAAATAAAATGGCATGTTAAATATCCCAGCACATCTAGTACTTACGAAAATGTTGATTACATTTGTAAAAGGAATAAAAATAAACTATAGGGTAATGCAGCCAAAGCCAAATTATAAGAAACCTAAATATTTTATTAATTGATTAGTTGTTGGGTCTTAAGTTCAGGCTATTGCAGTCTGACTCTGTTAGTTCACCTCACCTCCTGATCTGAGACGTTCTTTCTTTTGCAACTTCATATTTATCACGTTTGTTCTCCTCCTCTCGTGTCTCGAGACGTTTGTCGACTCGTCAGTGTCTGACTCTGATCTGTCTGCTGGGCCATGCCGTGTGTGATACAGCAGGGCCGGAAACAGAAACGATTAGTTCATCTTTCGAGTCTCGAGTTCGGGTTCGAGTCTTTCGTTCTTCCTGTCACTCCCATAGAGGCTATGCTGTCAGTACCGGAAACAGAAATGATTAGTTCATCTTTCGAGTCTCGAGTTCGGGTTCGAGTCTTTCATTCTTCCTGTCAAAAAAAAAAAATCACTAAAATAACACTAAAATACATAGTGAATGACTCAAAAATAGGCATGAATCCAAAATACATAACACTTCATTTCAATTTTTTAAACTGATTTTTATTCTTTAATAACACAAGGACAAAAAAAAAATCATATAACAACTCAATAGAGCAAAATAAATTACAGTTTATTCAAAATTAGTAATAGTCTAAATGACTTGAATTTGTTAAGTTAGACTTGAATAGTCAAAATATTTCCCATATTTGTATATGTCTATGATATTAACTGAAAATTATAATCCACTCTAAACAAGTCTCAAAGAAATTCACAAATATAGCCTATACATTTGAGAACAGAAACGCATCACGTAACTGTAAAAGTAAAAATAAAAAAAATAAAAAAATAACTACGCGCTTGTTTGTAAAAAGGTTGTGAATTAGTAGCTATTTAATACGGTGACTGACAAGTCACGTGACAAAAGAACGAAGGACTCAAACACGAAGACTCGAGAGATGAACTAATCATTACTCTTTCCGGTACTGACAGCATAGCCTCTATGGGAGTGACAGGAAGAACGAAAGACTCGGACCCGAACTCGAGACTCGAAAGATGAACTAATCGTTTCTTTTTCCGGCCCAGCAGACAGATCAGAGTCAGACACAGATGAGTCACTAATTCAATTTCAATTCAATTTATTTAATTTTCCCGGTCCTCACAGACAATCAATCATAAAATAAATAAAGTTATACATAATAACCGAAAAGGTGTAGGCTGAAGCCTCTGCTTATTAAACCTACCCTTTGTACATAATTGTCAATCAAATGAGCGGCACTTTTTCACTAATAGTGATTAATACAATACACACATACATATACAAAATGTATAAAGAAAAAATAAAGAAAAGGAAAAAAGGAAAAAATAAAAATATTTTAATACCCATTAAATTAAATAATTATTAACCACCTTGTTTTTAAAAATTTTCTTGAATTTACAAAGTGAATTACACAATTTTAATTCCGTATGCAAATTATTCAATAGATTAACCCCTTTGACAGATATGCATCTATTTTTTGTATTAGTTCTTGCCCTTATTTTTTTAAACATATGCATTCCCCTTATTCCATACTGACTTTCTCTTATTTCAAACAGCCTCTGGATACAGTTTGGAAGCAAATTATTATAGACTTTATACATTATCTGTACAGTATAGAAATTTACTAAATCAAAAAATGTTAAAGTATTTAAGTATGACTAACGAGTCACTGACCCATATGTTGCATAATGCGCAGTCAACACAAAATGAACGAATCACTCTCTGAGACAACTCGGTAGTCCCGAGTCATATTAAAGATTCGTTCAAAATGAACGAAATTACCCGAATTTACATCAGAAAAGCGTTCAAAAGGTGGCGAGAACTCCGCCGACAGAAGGGCTTCCTATGCGACATTCAGATGGCTCTGTTTTTGCTGGACAGGTGGGTAAATCCAGTTTGGTTTTTCTAAATGGTTCATGACTGTTTCAGGAAGCATGGAAGGGAGGGGGAGGGGACAGGATGAGGAGGAGGGAGGGTCGAGCTAGCTTCCGTTTTGTTTGACAATACTTTGAACGTCAACAAGAAGTGACTTCACCCAACATCGCTTAAAGCACCTTTAATATGCAAGTATATATATATGCATTCAGTTTTTATATATTTCAGCTTATCATTGTAATTCGTTTTTTATTAATTTTAGTACTTCAACTTATTTTATTTCGGTTAGTAGTCAAGGCAACATTTTTAAAAGTAAGTTTATTATCTAATATTTACATTTTATTTTATTTCATCTTTTAATATATAGTTAGTTACTAATACAGTTTAATATTTAGTAAACAGTTATATAGCAAAATATTTGTTTGTAGCTTTTAGTAATCAATAACACTGTTATAGAGAGAAAAAAACTGAAAGGAATTTTCATTTTTGGGTAACCATTCCTTAAATATTGTCTCATTGTCTATTGTTAATATTGTCTTACATTAGCTGTCCTTTTGAGGTATCATGTTTGGACAAAATGAAATGTATATAACTCACATCTACAGCAGATTCAACAGAAGGCCAGTTCTGATCATCACCACCATTCACCAACAGAATAGGACACTTTATTCTCCCAACCTGTGCATTTAAAAAAATATATAGAAAACTGGCATTACAAATAATAGTAATTATAATAATTATATGCAAACAAACTGTATAAATATGAACAAATAAATGTCAAAGTCATACTCACGTCTACTTTGAGAGCCGGGTCTGAGGGAATCGGCAAGATGACGTCTCTCTGTATTACTTGGTTCTCCTCATTCATACGTACCCTACTCGTATAGCGCCTGCAATGAACGTCATTTGTTACTGAAACATCCAATTATATTTCCCAAACTGTAGGATGTCACATGACCGGGCTTGTTATGGTCCTCTGGCACTTGTTAAATTAGCTTGACTGGAAGACAACATTAATTGTGTGCAGAAAAGGTCAAATATCCACATTCAGTAAGTATTTTTTTTTCTTTTTTTTTACTAAGTTATAATGTGTTTAGTTTGTATTTCGATCAGCTCCATACTGCATTGGTTAGAAATACCTTGCCAGTTCCTGACTTTTTTTTTATTCACAATATAATTAAATATGAAAAGAAAGAATATATTACTACGATTGCTATTACTATTGCATTAGATGAGGCTCAGTCAGGTTGTGAATTAATGTTTAATCCACTCACTTTTTAATCTCCTCAAAGACTTCAAAAAGAGATTTATCAAAAGGAACCACATGACTTCCACTGATACACACACAGCACTGGGGCTACAAGACAGTAAAAGGATATGTAATAAAAAAAAGCTGCATTTAAAAATGTAGATAACTGTACATTCGTGTATGCTGGTCAAGCGAACCTTGATGACTTTTGAGTAGGCCGCCATACTGAATGTGACGGCACTTCCAAAAGATAGCCCAAGCATTGCCAGATTGTCCTTCTGTACCTTTGGATGATTTTGCAAAATCTGGTATGCTTCCTACATGAATAATATATATACAAAGTAAGTGGGATATAGAGTTAATCTGGAAACAAACGCAATCCACAGGGAACAAATTAAATGACAAAGTCTGATGGCAATTGCAGATCAGCAAGCATGTCATGTCAAATTTGATCTACATTAGGAGACTGTCAAAAGTTCTGAATTACCTCAAAGTACGACACATCAACATCAACTGTTTTCAGCTCTTCTGGAGCGACGTACTCAAGTGCCATGGATGCAAAGCCATGAGAAGCAAGCAGGGCAGAACGATACTCGACCAAACCACCACCTCCTCCCCACAAGTCCAGCACTCCTGGGTACGGCCCAGGGCCTAGAAACACACCGCAAGTTATTTACAAGCAAGTCGTGATTTAAAGAAAGCAGCGACAGATCTTTTCTTCCATATTGCCCATATTGACCTGGTTCTATACATCGGTTATTAATTGGATGGAGGCAGATCTAAATACAAGACTGCAGTTGATTGTCAGTCACCATGTCACTGGAATATCAAGTCATGATATTTTAATTAATCATAAGGTCGAAAAAAGAAAAGAAATTATACCGTTGAATATTTCACAATAAGATCAATAACCTGCATTTAAAAAATAGATAGGGAGAATTTTCATTTCAATTATCAAGTAAAATGTAATACATATTTTCCTTAAAACCTTGAGTGTAAGTTGGCAGTTGTATCACCATTTTTGTGACTTTGCGCCCTGCAAATAAATGTTAATTCAGAAATGAATAAACCGTCTGCACACGGGCGACCCGCTAATATTTGATGTAACGGGTGGAATAATATTTATGTGTCTGAAGACTGTTAAAGGCTTCTAATAACAGCATTATTTGCAGCACTGAGCATTGTAGTCAATCGTGATGAATCTGATTGAAAGCTATAGTGATTATATTAAAGGGAGCGCGCTTTGCTCGCTTTATAATGCATTTAATATATTCACAATTTGAATAAAAGTTTTAGCCTATTTTTTGTGCTTCTACAAAGAGGACCAGCAAGTCCTGAGTTTTGAGTTTCAGAAGAGACAACCGCGCTAAATGCTGAGTGAATCTACTAAATATTTACTAGCTTTAAGCTTACAGTTAAATAGGCCTACTAAAACATTCTTTGTTCTATTATTTTACTTGTGTTGTTTAATGCAATGTTTTATTAATTGCATCGGCTCAGAATACCTAATGTTGGTTTTATTGCTTGTGTTTGGATACATGAGAAAATGATTTGTCTACCTCATGTAAGAGATTTAATGCGAATTGTGAATACCTGGAGGAAGAAATAAAGTTCCTCGTACTCCTTTCTCCCTGATGTTCACCCTCTGAACACCTGGTGCAACGTACCAGCGTTCTGAGACACTCGTCGCCAGGGGTGTTTTCTCACTAAATCCTTCAGATAGATGCCCACTGTATACCGAAATGTGAATCACCATCGGTGTAAGAACATTTGTCTTACGTAACCTTGAATGAAAGGGACCGGAAGGAAAGGTTAATAGAATACATGAGAAAGTGATAACTTTAAATAAGACTAACATTTCACAATTTTTGATTCAGTTGGCAGAAAAAGAACAGAGAAACAGCAATAACCACACATTGAGATTTTGCTAGTCTAAGTCCAATATGTCCTCAATGCAGCCTGTATCGCGATGACATAGTGGATTAAATCCAATGCGTAGTGGACGTGTGATTTTTTTTCCCCAAACCAGATTAGGGTGTAGGGTAGGTTTAGGGGTTACCTGAGTCCAGATCGACTTCCTGGTACGGGTCTCATGCTCCATATCAACCCCATCTGCTCTCTGCCTTCATAGGTGCCTCCCAAACTTTTATCTTTTGCCACTACATTTCAACAAAATACACATCATGTTATAAAGGCACACTGCAACAATGTTTTATGTAATTATTGTCTAGATACTTTTTTACTCTGCAAATAGTCAAGTTTGTGAATTCCATGATTGTATATTTTTATGACCAGCAAAAAATCCATCTAAAACTAGCTTCATATTGTCTTTAGTTGGTCAAAGAAGGTTATTTATCATCATCCAAGGTAGTTTAGGTAGTTAGAACAGACAGATTACCATCTAGCCAAGCTGAGGATTTCTGTTCATTATCTCCCTTACAACAATTCACACACACACACACACACACACACACACACACACACACACACGCACACACACACACACACACACACACACACACACACACACACACACACACATATATATACACATACATACACACACACACATACATTTTATATTATATATATATATATATATATATATATATATATATATATATATATATATATATATATATATATATATATATATATATATATATATATATAGTAAAGACTTTTAAATTGTTATAATTTTTTTTATTTAAAATAAAAGCTGTTGTTTTGAACTTTTTATTCATCAAAGAATCCTGAAAATGTATGAAAATTTTATCATGGTTTCCACAAAAATATTAAGCAGCACACTCGTTTTCAACTGATAATAATAAATGTTTCTTGAGCAGAAAATCAACATATTAGGGTGATTTCTGAAGAACCATGTGATACTGAAGACTGAAATAATGGTTGCTGAAAATTCTGCTTTATCCATCACAGGAATAAATTACATTTAAAAATAGAAAACAGTTATTTTAAATTGTAATAATATTTCATAATATTACTGTTTTACTGTATTTCTGATTATATAAATTAAGCCTTAGAACCCTTAATAGACTTCTTCAAAAAAGTCTCACCAACCCCTAACTTTTGAATGGTAGTGCATGTTGGTAAGGACTCTGTTTACTGTGGTAACTTTTCTAGGGGTCATGCAATGGACTGTCCCACGCACCTGTCACTATTCCGTCTTCATCACTGATGTAGTGTCCAAACGCCTGCCAGAAGTCCTTGTCTTCTGATTGATGTAGACAGTATATCGTCACCTCTTGATTTGGCAGTAAATTCATTATGACAATCTGAAACTTCTCGTCCACCAGCCCTCGACTGGGCTGGACAGAGAGCAGTGGACATGTCCCATTATCAGTGACCACAGTCCTAAACAGAATTAAATAAGACATTGGAAAGTGTCTGAACAATGTCATGTATTCTCTATTAAACTGCATTGTTGTGTAGAATAGAATGGAATAATCTATAGTACTGTCATTATACACAGGTACAATGAAACTCTATTTGGCTTCTCCCTGTAATTAAATAAGAAAAAACAAATAAGAGCAATACTCATAATCATTAAATAAATATCAAGTAAAAGCAGTACAAAAACACTGCAGGACATTGAGCAACTGCATCTCAAAGTGACTTTAGTGCTCAATGTTTAGTCATTAATCGTTAGTGCATGTGTGTGTGTCGCAGATCTTTATTGAGTGTGTGTGCATGTCTGTGTGTACATGAGTATGTGTGTGCAAATTTAAAAGAGATCTCAGTTTCTTCTCACTGCTTTTAATGTCCTGGCCACTTTTATAATAGCTCTGGTGCTTTTCCATCATTTTTTAAACTTAACATATTCAGTCACCATTTAGTGTCTTGAAAAGGAAAAATTAAACGTCTCACTTGATTAAAAAAAATCAAAATTAGAATAATGTTAAAGTAAGTCAATTATATTAACTTTGGTTGCTCACCACATCATGGTAATTTTATATTTCCCACAGCAATATTGCATTTGCCATGAGCTGTTAATAAACTGTCGTTAAGTTACTTGATGTTATTATTAGCCACAACTGTCTTTGAAAAAAAAAAAAAAAAATTGGCAAAAAGGAGGTACCACGTTGATTTATGGGTTTGCCCTATTTTTTGCCCTGATGAAATGTCTGTACCTAACAGGTGCCAGCATGATACTGTAGTCCGATAAGATCAGATCAGGTGTTTCTTCTGTGATGGGTTTCAGATGATCCAAACAGCGTAAGTACAAAAATAATGTCTGAAATAAACAAACAACATACAAAACAACAGATGATAAATGGCAGCTATGGTCTTTACCCGAAAACTTGGGTAAAGTTTGTTAACTTTGTTAACAACATGTTACGTTACCACAAAGGAAATCCACAGTTCACACCATCACATATTGTGGCATGCTACATGATCTGAAGTTGTGCTCGGTGGTGTTTTAGTGAGACCCAACCGGAAGTGGTTTAATCCAAATTATTGAAATCTTACCTCAAGGAAAATACGTGTTAACAATACGAATGTAGATGGAATATGATATATCTAACTTAGTTATCAGACTTTCGCCCAAATCCCTGGTTGAGTGAGCAGCTCGGGGACTAATGCTGATGACGAAATGTTACCTTTGACACAGATGTTTATGCGCTTACATCAGCAAACGTCGTTTAGAGCTCTTTTAGAGGGCGTATATTTTCTATTTAACTACTTTTTTTTAGATACATTCTAAAATCGTAAGTTAGCATGTTGAAAGGGGGAGACACATCCCTATAACTGCAACCAGCTCCACCAACACACTGTGGCAATAAAGGAAACACGTTTATAGCCTATCATTGGAATAATCTGCACATTTTTAAATGACAACATGAAACGTCCAGTTACATACCACAAGAATGCCATTCCACTCCACGTGTATTCCGGTACCAGTCCAGTTTTTCTATGCTTCCGTCCAGTGTTGACGCAAACAAAGCATCACGCAACCTCGGGGATGCCAGATTGGTCGTATACCCGCTCAATTGCGCTATTTTTTTGTTTGAGTAGTGCTTGCTTGGGAAAGTTATTGTGCAGTGCAGGTGGACAAAAGACTTGGGTGACTTTAAAGGCTAACTAAACCCCTGGTCAGAGCCTGACTCCACCCACTGGCAATATTTGAAAAATGCTGGAAAAGTGGCCAGACCTCAGTGGAGATAGAGGGGACGATGTGGTGCACCTGAGACCCGCAGTGACGGAATAATTAACAGCTGCTGTCAGACTCTAAAATGGAGAGTGACCGGAGTGACGCAAGTAACGTTAGCTTTGCAACAGAGCTGTCATTTGAAGTCGAGGACTTTTCTCCCCCACCTTCACCTTCACCTGAAGTGGAGGTGGGTGAATTGTCTGTGGACACAAGGCCATTTTTTACAGTCAAGCCCTATTCGCACGGGATTAGTATTACCTAGGGACCTCCGGTAATTTGTAATAATCGCAGAGGTCGTCTGTGATTTTTATCCCGTGCGAATCTGCCATAAAAATGTCTGTAAAAATTCCCCAAAAAATTACCTACTGTATTTCGGCCAACACAGGGGTCCTCTGATAATACCAGTCCCGTGCGAATCCCAATGTCTGTGATTTGGGCTGGTTTTCTGTGAGCCTATCGTTTCTTAAAGAACGTAATAACCATTATGGGCCGTTTAACAGTCCATTTTACGTCTGTATTAAAACTATATTAACAATAAAATCTCTCGATTTGCTCTACTCCAATCTGATTATAGTTTTTCTCCAATAAAAACTATGAAGTGCTGCAAAAGAGAAAACAAACTAACGTTACAGTAAAGACGTGATCCGGAAGCTCGGACCGTTGTCATGGAAACGTCAAATTAAGCATTTTGGCGCAACATGGAAGCTCTTTTGGAAAGTTTGGACGCTTTTTGTGGTAGTGTAATTTAGTAGTCTGTATCGTGGAGCACTTCTTTGTCTCACACAGCCTCTAAAGACGTCCATCCTGTAAGTATCTCAAGAAATCAAAGTGTGAAAGAGTAAAAATGATAAAATGAAATAAACCAAATAAAATGAATAGAAAAAAAAGCCTATCGTGACGTTTCGGTATTTATAATACCTTCTTCAGGCAGGCTTGTTGTAAATATGGACAAAGAATAAAAGAAAAAGAAGATATATTATATATTTATACAATAATATGATATTCTATAATATATATATATATATATATATATATATATATATATATATATATATATAATATATTTCTCTAATAAATTGGTTTTAAATAAGTTCTTTTTTTGAATTGCAATACTGCGCGCGATCTTCGTTTCAGCACGTTCAGCTAGTGAAGTGTGAATGGGTGGGCGCACGCTGCAAAGTCCGTAAACTCGAGAGAATTACAAACATTTATTTGCCCGTGTGAATGAGCCACCAAAAACACAGACGTCAGGGGGTAATTTCTAAATTACAGAGGTCCAGGGGTAATACCAATCCCGTGCGAATAGGGTTTATGAGGGGTTATGCGCAACATACTTCCGGGTTCTACAAAACAGATAACTACTTCCGGTCGTCAGCTACTGAGGTAAACCAAAGGGTAAACGCATAGACAGTAAACAGCGTAGGAATGGCGACCTTTTATAGCCAGTGTTTACAGGAGCTACCCATTCTATCCATTTCAGATGTACATCGTATTGCCAAACGGACTTCCAGAGCCCCGAGTACTCCGTTAGATAAAGGATTTAAGTTTTTACGCCTCCTTATTTATTCATGATTATGAAGGTATGCAATTTAGTATGTAGCTTTTGCTAATGGCACCCGATGTAGTTAGCTAACTATCAGTAAGTTAGTTTAGACTTGTATGCTATCATAGTTGTTTAACCTTTTATATTTGCTTGCAGACGATTAAAACAATCAAATGAAGACTGCATTTTATTTTTTTATAATTTTTTTTTATGATACTTAAGCATTCGTGACATTTGAATTAAAACAGAAATAAGAATTGTATTCTAAAAAAGCGAAAAATAAGTTACCTCAGAGATCACCTACCACTGCAGATGCGTACGGTATCATGCAAACCGGAAATGCTTATACCTGTTTTCCGGTTTGAACGTTGGGCAATCCGCATAACCCCAGAGCCCGTCTACGGAGAGCCTTCCCACTCCCTATTAAGTCCTATTGTACCGAATTTTGGTTGTAGTTCCACCAGAGTTCCACTGGGGGCGATCGCCCATGAGTGCAAAATGAATGGGAGTTTATGGGGCTAGACGGCTAAATTTGTATGACGTCATTGACACTTTAAAAGACTTTTTAAAGCAAATAAGTGACTCTAAAAAATCTAACACCCCGCAATGTGTAATTTCTTTGCATCTCCTTTTGAATATAACATTCAAATTACTAGACAAAAAATTATATCCTGAGAAAAGTGGATTTTGATGGTTATTTCACCATAGACCTCCATTCATTCTGCACTCGTCCTGTGAGCGCCCTCATATGGAATCAGAGAGGAACTGCAACCAGTTCAGAAGCCGGAAGTGTACTGAGAGTGAAACTTCTCCCCTTATTAGACATTGTCTGATAACCCCTATTTGAGCCGCTGGCTCAAGCTGCGGTCTTAAAGGGATACTCCACTTTTTTGGAAATAGGCTCATTTTACAACTCCCCCAGAGTTAAACAGTTGAGTTTTACCGTTTTTGAATCCATTCAGCCGATCTCCGGGTCCGGCGGCGGTACCACTTTTAGCATAGCTTAGCATAGATCGTTGAATCGGACAAGACCATTAGCATCTCTCAAAAAAATGACCAAAGAGTTTCGATATTATTGGTAACTTATTGGTAACTACAGTGTTGAAAAGCAAGAACCAGTGTTAAAAAGGCTGATTCCATAAAGAAGAGAATGTGCTTGGTGTACAAGTGATCATAACTTCATGTGCTGTTTCACGATTAGAGATTATCACAGACCTCATGTGTTTTTAAAGAACCTTGACCTGTGTCTGCTCACTACCTCCTCCTTGTCGGCCAAATAAACTAAGCATACAGTTTTTCTGGTACAGCCATTTGTCCAATGAAGTCTAAAAAGCTCCAGCAGTTTATCTTCATAAACAATGTACTTAGTCACTTTGTGGGGTAATACTTCATTGGAGACTCTGTAAAAAAAAAAGTTAAAACAAATTTAAATAAAAGCATAAATAATCATAATTTGGTTATGTAATGTGTATGTATCAGAAATAACTTAATGACAATCAAACAAAAGTATTTAAAAATAAAGTAATAGCTAAATTAGACCATTCAAATATAGCCTAACTGAATGAACCTAACGGGACTAAACACATTACCTTGTACAGTTCATGGTGCCCTCACTTCCATCTTGATGGTAGCTGGAGTCATCAGTGGACAACTCACATCTTTTCCTCTTTATTGGTGTAGAGGTTGCCCCGGGACACTCCCGGGAAAGGCTCCATCAGTGTGCCTGTGTCACACGACACACTCCTGTTAGGCATTCTGGCCTGGGTGGCTGCACAAATTAATAATAGATTTGTTATCAATAAGCAGCGAAAGTTAGCCTGGCAAGCCAGACCTACATCAAGATGTTTGGTCTGGCAACTCACCATAGACACGGCTCAGTCCGAGGGGCGGGATAAATGGCTCTCTTTCAAATTCCCTCTGCACACAATAGGACAGCCCTTAAACCAACCAGAGCGTTTTCCCAACAGCGGAGCTTAGTTGATAGATTCAACTTTTGCCATATCTTGCCGGCAAAACGACAAGCACATCTTCCTTTTTTTAAGAATGACTTAAGTGCCGTTCTTTGCTCTTTCTCAAAGAAAAACTTAACTCCAAGTCCTCCAGAGTCGCGGCCAAAGCCGATTCGAAAGACCGTTGTTCTCCAGCAGCAGCTCTTCTTTGTTTTCAAGTAGCAGCTGCGCAACTCTGTCGTCATATGTTAAGCCCGCCCCCGCCTACTCTATACACGACATGATTGGCCTGACCCAATTTAGGTTTTTGCAGCTATTGAGAGTTGCTAGACCCCCCTGGCTGCGAAATACATTTTGCTGCCGCTAGGGTGCGTCTAGATTTCTAGGCTAAGCGAAAGTACAAAACAAAATTATATAATCTTGACTATATGATGAAACATTCAAAAGCTCCATAGTATTCAAAATCACCTTTGCTTCTCCTCATGGGCTTCATGTTAGCCTGCAGACCTGCAGATCTGGAGCTGACTGGTTCAGTCTGGCACCCAATTTATCTGGTCATAGTAGGCAAAAAAATAAAAAGTTGTGTTGTGGTTTACATTCTTATATTCAGTAATTTTAGAGATTTTAAAATGTTTATAAATACTATTAGTTAATTAACTCACAAACGTCTGAGGTAATTTTCTCCAGGATTATTATTATTACGTTATTCCTCACAGGGTCGCAAAACGATGTAAAGTACATGAATCTGATGAGTTTTATCGAGTTGATGACAATAGCTCTGTAGGCATATTCATATTTTACCGCTATGTGAAAAAATCCAGCAAAATGCACCGGCGCGTTTATCGAGGATTAACTTTAGCCTTAGGATTAACCACGATGACGAGCCATTCTCTCCCAGATGTTAGCAGGTGGCAGGATTTTGATGCTCATTCTGCTGAGTCCTGAACTGGCCAGTTCGTTCTGTCACGGGTCTATGAAGGAGGACTCAAATGCAGAACGAGTGTTAACCGGTTTATTGACAAACAGTAGACAGATGACAAGATGTGGTGGGAGAGGTGAACAGTCCAGACCATAGGCAGGGATGAGACACAATGACAGCCGTTGTAACTAGCCGAGCAGCAGTTGTAACTAGCACAAGAAGACTGTAGGCTGGAGATTAGTAATGGCAGAGAAGAATGAGACCTGAGAATACCAGCAATAGCCAGACAGGAACTTCAAGTACACCAGGCAAAGCACTCAGGGATATCAGGCTTAGCACCAGGCTTGCTCCAAAGCAAAGAGTGTAAGCAGCCAGGGACGCTCTGCTAGCAGGACAGGACTGGAACTAGACACACAGGAGACAAGACAGACAGGACCGATGGCAGAACTAAAGCACTAAAAAACAATAAGAAACTTCTTCAAATAAAACACTATAGACCTTAGTAACAAGAAACAAACTATGTAGCACAGAAGTACACAGTAACACAACATCTAATGAACTGGCCACACATGAGGGAAAGAGCACACATAAAGGGAGCTAAGAACAAGAGGATAGGTGAGCACACTCAGACAAGGAACAGGTGAACACATTCAGGTAAACAAGGACTCAAACAAGGGAGCAGAGAACATGAGGAACAGGTGACAACACTCGGACAAAGAACAGGTGACAACACTCAGACAAACGAGGACTCAACTAGACAAGAGGGCGTGGTAAAGGGAAACGAGGCAGGAACAGAGGAGCACATGGCCAACACAAACAAAGACAGAGCCATATGTTGAAGTACAACACAAACATAGATACATGAATCAAAGACACAGACAAAGCTGCCAGGGCAGAACCCTGACAGATCTAGCAGATTTTAAGGCCTTTCTGTACGCAATAATGCGAAAAACCTTTAGTTTTGTTTTATTCCAGCTATGTTTCATTTTTCTGGATGCTCTCTTAAGTGCCTGAGAGTGCTATGGACTATAGAGTGGACTATTTTCTTTCATATTTAAGCGCAAAGGAGCAACTGTGTCTAAAGTGCTGGGAAAAAGAGAGTCAATAGTTTCTGTTGAAACATCGAGTTCTTCTAAGCTATCTGGGATACTGATTAGATGAAACTGATCAGGAAGATTATTTATAAAGAAATCTTTAGTGGAAGACGTGATAGTTCTACCATTTGTAACAGGGAGTTGGCTTTGCAGCTTTGGCTAAATGAAATATATATGAGACTAGATTATGATCTGAGATGTCATCGCTCTGCTGCAGAATTTCAACGGCATCAGCATTTAATCCATGTGACAATATAAGATCTAGAGTATGATTACAATGAGTGGGTCCTGACACGTGTTGTAATTCTCCAATGGAAACTCCAATAGAGTGTCTCTTAATGCCAGTGTCTCTAAAAGTATGTAAATGCCAATCCCAATGCGTCTTTTTCATTATCAACATGGATATTAAAATCACCAACAATTAGGACTTACTGTACTAACTCTGATAGAAAATCAGCAAATTATTTTATAAAGTCTGTGTGGTGCCCTGTATACAATAATCAGCACAAATGTCAAATGGGATTTATCATTTATGCTAGATAGTGTTACATTAAGCACCAACACAAAATAATTATATTTGAAACTAGACTTCTCAGTAATACTGAAGATATTACTATTACAGCAACTGTAATTTGCCTTTGACCATTGCCTTTCAGACGAGGCTCATGTTTATAACAATATTCTTGTGGGGTGGACTCATTTTAAAGTAATGTAATCATTTTAGCCAGGTTTCTGTCAAACACAGCACAGTGATGATCTATGCTTTATCTATGCACATGCTTTATCATTTGTTCATCTGTATTATATCTGTTCTTTATTTGTTGAACATCAATTAAATTGTATCCTCTAAATGGGTTTGGGAGTTTTTTGTATTAACTAATTAGGGGAACAGAAACAGTCTCTATGTGATAAAGAGACTCATGCTGTTAAATGTACTGCACGTGTTAAGGGTATTATTTACATTGCAATAACCATAAATGAAAACATAATTTATTAATATAAGACTCAAGGCCCCGGCATTAGTTAGGGGGGTTCGGGGGCATGGTAAAAGAAAATTTGGATTTTTCTGATCTAAATATGTGCAATGTAGGACTTTTGAAGGCCAAAAAATTACAAGACATAGGCTAGCTTTAAAACCTTGTCATTCGATTATTTGTCAATACCTGCTCTCTCCTCATCTTCATATTTCTTTTTCTCTCAGTCTTCTTATCCTGGCCTATTTCTTCATGTTTAGGGGCGTGACAATATAATGTCGATGTCTCTACAATAACAGACCGGTGTGCATCTAATAAATTATTCATTCAAGGACTTTGCGCAAGTTTACTGTGTCAATGGAGCCACAAACTTCACATACTTGTGAAATTCCAGTGTTAAATTGTAACTAAACCCTAAACCAACTTTTTTTAGTTAATGATCTGTAAAAATGGGGCTTTATTGGTGCTGTTCATTGATTCGAGTAACTTTTTTGACATTTGGGTATAAAGTGTTTTAATTCTACAATATATGGTGTAAAAACGTCTGAGTGCTGCCCTCTTCAGGTTGAACGGTGGCTACTGCAGTTGAATTTTCCTATTGGATGTTTGCGGTGGTGTGTGACATAAGCAGGTTCCAGCTCACCATGCCCTTGTTGTTGTCCACTGAGTGGCGCTGTGACTGAGTATAATTAGAGCACTTGAGCAACAAGTGTGTGAGTTGGTAATTGGGAAGCACACAGTTTTTGACCGCACTGCAGGGTAGCATACAAAGTGGATTTTAATCTTATGCAGTGTTTACAAGGTATGGTTTTGTGTATATGTGTGAACAAGGAAAGGCCAAGGCCAAGTTTTGAGACCATGTTTAATGAAGCACAAGTAATAAAGAAAGATATTTGTTTGCATGTACATCCGTCTGCATGGTAAATGGACTGCATTTATATAGCGCTTTCACAGACCTATGGCCACCAAAGCACTTTACATAGCCTCACATTCACCCATTCACACACCGACGGCGGTGTCAGCCATGCAAGGCGCCATCCAGCTCGTCGGGAGCAGCTGGGGTTAGGTGTCTTGCTTCCGGTGCATTCAGCTCCAGGGGGATAAACGAAGGCCTTCTGAGGGTAATCCGTGCGGTTTTGTCGTAAAAATATACATATTTAAAACTTTATAAATTAAAATAATTGGCTTCCGGTAGCGGTCGGCGCGCGTTCACAGAGATGGATGCTGGCGTATGACGTAGGACGTAGCGTAGGAAGCGTCGTGACGTAGAACGAACGTGACAGCACAGCCAGAGAGCAGAGCAAAACAAAACTTTACGTTCGTTCTACGTCACGACGCTTCCTACACTACGTCCTACGTCATACGCCAGCATCCATCTCCGTGAACGCGCGCCGACCGCTACCGGAAGCCAGTTATTTTAATTTATAAAGTTTTAAATATGTATATTTTTACGACAAAACCGCACGGATTACCCTCAGAAGGCCTTCGTTTATCCCCCTGGAGCCGGATGGATTACTTTTGTGAAGGATGCATGCACATTTTGGGACTTGAAGGAGGTGGACCCCATTACTTCACATTATAACCACTAAAAGATCTAAGACATTTTCTAAAATAACTGAAAATGTGTTTGTCTGAAAAAAGATTGACATATACATCTCGAACGGCTTGAGGGTGAATAAATCATGGGTTAAATATCATTTTTGGCCGAACTATCCCTTTAAGCCAATAAAAAAAAACAAATGATCATGCATGCATACATTATACCTTTCTGTTTTGTCAAGTGTAGGTTGAAGTTAGTTGCACGAAAGTGAGGTGAGCATGGCGGTTCAATTAGATTACCAGAACCGGGATAGGTCAAGACTTCCAACAAGTGCCGATTTCCTGCTTTCTCCATCATCATCTCAATCTGGGTTGAAAAGGTAAATACCAGGGATCCAAATCATGTCAAACAATTTAAATTAAAGCTTTTTAATAAATCAATAGTTAGTACATTTTTAATTTTTTATTACATAAATGGTACAAAAGGGGTTTGAAATGCCTTTTATTTTTAACTCTTTCCCTGCCTTTTTTTTAAGTTGACGAAGCAACAGCATTTTTGATAATTTTAACAAATTTTGTTGTATGACTATCTGAACAGGCAATAAAAACATTTTATTCTAGCTTTATGCATTCTTTTCTTATCAATATTAAGTAAGCAACATTTTGAACAAAAAGCAGAGAAAATCATGTTATTGTCAAAGTATTTGGCCAGATCACATCCCCAAAGCTTGCACTGTCCTATACCACTTCCTGGGTTGACATTTCATTCAGAAACGTTAAGCAGTTTTGATTTATATGCTGTTTAATGTTTGATGATCGCATTATTTTACTTGTGCATACGCAATGCTTTTATCTCTTGTTTCTGCTTCTGTGTTTTGATCCAGAGATTCTGTTCTCTTTCAGAAGATGCGTAGTAACACCCCTACTGTATAACAGTGGAAACATGGTTTGCATGAAATTTCTGTCGATGACGGGGAAGCATTGTGTCATAAATGATGGAAAATTCCGCCAATGGTGGGGAAAGAGTCAAAAAACATTTCCGTTGTTTAACCTTCAAAAAACTCTTGCATGTTATTCAAATTAAGGCCATTTGAAAACAGTTTCAAAAGGTTACTACAACAGTTTCAGTAAAGTTATTATCTTAACAGCAGACAATATAATACATAAGAAATGTAACTCACATCTGCAGCAGATTCAACTGCTGGAAAAGCCTGATCATCACCAGCAGTCACCAACAGAAGTGGACATTTTGTTCTCCCAACCTGTGTGCATTTAAATAAAAGCAGACAATTGACATTACAAGAAAATAAAAATAAGCAAAACAGACTAAATATCAACATATCCATAATATCAACATACTGTGTATACTCACATATACTTTTACTGGTGGGTCTGGGGGAGTCGTTAAGATAACATCTCTGTGAATTACCTGGTTTTCCTCATTCACACGTAGTTTATCTACATTCCTGGAATAAATTTTAGTGCTTTATATCATTAGTAAAATATTAACATTGAACAAATATACTCAATATTACTGTTGTTTACAAAAATGAGCATGTTATTACAAATATTTCAGTTTACATTGTTTTATCATACTGTGGCCCCATAATAAATCTGAACACTTAGGTCAAACCTAAAAAAGTTAAATTGGCCAAATTGGCATTAGTTTTAAAGGAAAAGTGTTTTACAAAAATAAGTTTTATAAATAGACATCGGTACTACACTCACCTAAAGGATTATTAGGAACACCTGTTCAATTTCTCATTAATGCAATTATCTAATCAACCAATCACATGGCAGTTGCTTCAATGCACTTCACGAGTTCACACTTACATATAATTGAATGGGTAAGTTTAATGCGTATATGGCGTGCTGTCCGGAGGGAGGGCTCCGAGCTCAGAGTTCAGCCCGAACCCAGAGTACTCCCCCCGTATGTAAGTGTTTAGTACTAGAAGTGTGGAGAAGGGGTGGTGGAGGGATGCTGCAAAAAACTGTCAATGGAATGAGGTGAGACTGCTGAGTATTTATACCTCTCACCATTGATTGCTGAGTGCTTTCCACTTGTGTTAATTATCTGAACGTGCTCCTCCCGAACCTTGTTAATAAAACATCATTTCACGAGTTCACACTTACATATAATTGAATGGGTAAGTTTAATGCGTATATGGCGTGCTGTCCGGAGGGAGGGCTCCGAGCTCGGAGTTCAGCCCGAACCCAGAGTACTCCCCCCAAAGCTAAAGCAGAGGACAGCCGCCGGACTAAAGATCCCCCAAATGAGTGCCGAGTTGGCGGGCTGGTATCTCAAGAAGGCCTGGATGCTTGACCGGGAAGGCCCGTAATGGTGGCTCCCTGCCCGGCTGACGTCCCCTGTTGGTCTGTAAACGGGGAGCGGTTGTAGTTTACAGAAACAGGAAGGTGGGTGCTTGCCTCTGAGATTTCCTCACACTGCGTCGCTGGAAGAAAAGAGAAAACATTAGTACTCTACTGGGAAAGTTCTCACTCCATCCATTGTGAGACCAATGCTTGTTGGACGGAAAGGAAACAGGAAAGTGAGTGCTTGCCCAGGAGATTTTCTCACACTGCATCATTGGATAAAAGAGAAAACGTAAGTGCTCCACTGGGAAAGTTCTCACTCCGCCCGCTGTGAGACCAATGCTCGCTGGACGGAAAGGAAAACAGGAAAATGAGTGCTTGCCCAGGATATTTTCTCACACTGCATCATTGGATGAAAGAGAAAACGGAAGTGCTCCACTGGGAAAGTTCTCACTCCGTCCGCTGTGAGACCAATGCTCGCTGGACGGAAAGGAAACAGGAAAATGAGTGCTTGCCCAGGAGATTTTCTCACACTGCATCATTGGATGAAAGAGAAAACGCAAGTGCTCTACTGGAAAAGTTCTCACTCCGTCCGCTGTGAGACCAGTGCTCGCTGGACGGAAAGGAAAACAGGAAAATGAGTGCTTGCCCAGGAGATTTTCTCACACTGCATCATTGGATGAAAGAGAAAACGTAAGTGCTCCACTGGGAAAGTTCTCACTCCGTCCGCTGTGAGACCAATGCTCGCTGGACGGAAAGGAAACAGAAAAGTGAGTGCTTGCCCAGGAGATTTTCTCACACTGCATCATTGGATGAAAGAGAAAACGTAAGTGCTCCACTGGGAAAGTTCTCACTCCGTCCGCTGTGAGACCAATGCTCGCTGGACGGAAAAGAAACAGGAAAATGAGTGCTTGCCCAGGAGATTTTCTCACACTGCATCATTGGATGAAAGAGAAAACGGAAGTGCTCCACTGGGAAAGTTCTCACTCCGTCCGCTGTGAGACCAATGCTCGCTGGACGGAAAGGAAACAGGAAAGTGAGTGCTCGCCCAAGAGATTTTCTCACACTGCATCATTGGATGAAAGAGAAAACGTAAGTGCTCCACTGGGAAAGTTCTCACTCCGTCCGCTGTGAGACCAATGCTCGCTGGACGGAAAGGAAACAGGAAAGTGAGTGCTTGCCCAGGAGTTTCTCATACTGCATCGCTGGATGAAAGAGAAAATGTAAGTGCTCCACTGGGAAGTTCTCACTCTGTCCGCTGTGAGACCAGTGCTCGCTGGACAGAAAGAGGAGACAGTAAAGAAGAGAAAGAGGTTTTTTTTTTTTTTTTTTTTTTTTTTTTTTCTACTCGATGAGGGTTTGGTGAGCTTTTTAAATATGGAACCGGTTGGTCCTGATGTAGCTTTGGAAAGCATCGGAGGACCATCTCCCAAGGGCTTGAAATGATGTTTTATTAACAAAGTTCGGGAGGAACACGTTCTAATGATCAAACAATCAAGTCATTCCAACCAGCTGTCAGCAATCAGTAATCAACAGGTCCACTCAATCAGCATGATTAAAGGCCTATAAATACTCACAGTCGACTCACCCATTATCCTTGACAGTTTTCAGCATCCCTCCACCACCCCATCTCCTCACACTTACAGTACCTGGTTATCTTCCTAACCAAGAGATACGGGGGGAGTACTCTGGGTTCGGGCCCAATTTCCGAGCTCGGAGCCCTCCCCCCGGACAGCACGCCAAATACGCATAACTATTTATTCTCTGATCATTTGTAAGTGTGAACTCGTGAATCTGTTGTTGGGAGAGGCCTTTTTGGGCTGCTGAAGTTGCTGCCCCGATGCGGAATGAGTGACTTGAAAAATTCTTGCTGGAACGCCTGACTGTTGGAGAACGGATTTGAGGTGTTTCTGGAACCAAAAACGTGTCACGGGTTTTTTGGATTCATCTAAGAACAGGGGTTCCAGAGGAGATTTAGCCTGAGAACTTCTCCATTGCAGATATGCCAGAATTGACTGGTATGGTTGGATTTGCGAAGCGAGGTTAAAAATGTAGATGAAGTGACCTTTTTTGGTTTGGTCAGTCTTACTTTGTTTAATCAAGTATTATAGGAGACATCACTGCTGTGGCAGTGGAGACATTAGCCAGAGTAAAAGAGCTCCAGTGGGAGCATAGGAGACATCACTGCTGTGACAGTGGAGACATTAGCCAGAGTAAAAGAGCTCCAGTGGGAGCATAGGAGACATCACTGCTGCGGCAGTGGAGAAGATTAGCCAGAGAAACAGAGCTCTAGTGAGAGCGGAGGAGACATTACTGTTGCAATATTAGAGAAATTACCAGAGAAATTGAGCTCCTCCAGGACCAGAGGAGACATCACTGCTGCAGCAGTGAATAAACTTACCTGGAGAAACTGAGCTCCTGCGGTGTGTGGCTGAACAAAGGGAGGAGGAGAGTGGGGCTTAGCGGACCGACGCTCGTCTTCTTGTGCTTAGATCAAAGACGCGAGAAAAAGGAGGCGAGATGAAATGCACATTGAAGTTTAAATGACCGAGCAATGATAACAGTTTGCGTTTAGAACAATTTTGATTATCTGAAGTTTATTTAGTTAAGTACAAAAGAGACGGTTAATGGTAAAAGACGAAGCTTGCATAAATGTAGGCATCTTGTATTTATTTAACTGTGTTTCAATTAAGGATTACTAATCTCTTGGCATGAAACACATTGCTTGTATAGCCTTTTTTTTTTTTTTTTTTTTTTTTTACGAGATTTTGCAGATAAATTGCAGGACAGTGTTAACGATAGGTTCTTAATGATTCTGTGAACAATCTGCACGTAACGTGCGACCTACTGTATGACAGTAAATCATTTGTACGGAAACAATTTAAAACGTGCATTCCCCCGATCAAATTTGTATACAGATGGCATGACTGGCTCGTGACTCAAACACCTGAAGCAATGTCAAGCTCAACCAAGACAGACACGAAAAGGGGCCGAGCTGAGCACTCACTGAGTTGACCCGGCAAACGTTGAGTATGGACTGGCCGGAACTCAATCTGCGGCGCGGCACGGCGCGGCTTACTTTAGGGCCAGCTGTGGCGGCCTGGCGTAGGAGGAAGACCCTTTCCCTCGCGTGAAGAGGGCGGCATTGCCTTACTAACCAGTTCTCTAATGGCGGGAATTGTTGTATGGACCGGTGTAGAGAAATACGCGGAAAGAGATCGCGGATGTTTCGCCCGTGGTTATGATCCCTTTTGTTAAGCCTGACGCCCGCGATGTTGGTCAGAGGATTGCGGCAGAGGTTCTTCAAAGACGAGAGATTATTCATCGGACGGGAATTGCTTGATTCGGACCTGTTAGGACGATACTGTCTGGCTACATGCTGCAAAAAACTGTCAATGGAATGAGGTGAGACTGCTGAGTATTTATACCTCTCACCATTGATTGCTGAGTGCTTTCCACTTGTGTTAATTATCTGAACGTGCTCCTCCCGAACCTTGTTAATAAAACATCATTTAGGGGTGTGGTCCTGGTCAAGACAATTTGTGGTCAAGACAAACATTTGTGAAGCCACAACACGCACAACCTTGAGGCGGATGGGCTACAACAGCAGAAGACCCCACCGGGTACCACTCATCTCCACTACAAATAGGAAAAAGAGGCTACAATTTGCACGAGATCACCAAAATTGGACAGTTGAAGACTGGAAAAATGTTGCCTGGTCTGATGAGTCTCGATTTCTGTTGAGACATTCAGATGGTAGAGTCAGAATTTGGCGTAAACAGAATGAGAACATGCATCCATCATGCCTTGTTACCACTGTGCAGGCTGGTGGTGGTGGTGTAATGGTGTGGAGGATGTTTTCTTGGCACACTTTAGGCTCCTTAGTGCCAATTGGGCATCGTTTAAATGCCACGGCCTACCAGAGCATTGTTTCTGACCATGTCCATCCCTTTATGACCACCATGTACCTATCCTCTGATGGCTACTTCCAAGGGGGTCAAACGCAGTATTAGTATGGTGTTCCTAATAATCCTTTAGGTGAGTGTATGCTCAAAATGTACATACACAAACTTTCTGTGTCAGGTTTAGTGAAGACTCAAACAGGGGTTGGAAGCTTTTTATTCCTTCATCAAAGCAAAAACCAGGAGATGTTGGGATATCGTTCAAGCAGAAGTTCTTTATTGAGCGTGGCTGCAGTCCAACAATCTAACTAACGTAACTTTACATGGTTTCTTATAGGCATTTCAGTGGGCTGTCCTTAAAGGTGCTGACCTTACACACAGCCTTAGGGAAGACCACTAAATCTAATCATCTAAAGACAATAGAGGCAATTACCCCAAACTGAGATAATGGTACCCCCCAAATTGTATAAACAACAAATGGTCAAGTCAAGTATATTTGTATAGCGCTTTTCACAATACAGATTGTATCAAAGCAGCTTCACAGTATTAAATTAAAATAATACAACAAGGTTTGTTTCAAGTGGAATTTATTGATTGATAAAATAAAATAAAATATCCCCAAAATATCCCCAACTGAGCAAGCCAAAGGCAACAGTGGCAAGGAACCGAAAAACTCCATCAAGTGACCTAATGGTGTCCTAAAACTCCATCAGGTGACCTAATGGAGAAAAAAAAAACCTTGGGAGAACCCAGGCTCATTCGGGGGCCAGTTCTCCTCTGGCATTTATGAACTAGAGGCCGGATTGTATAAAATATTATATGAATGCCTGGCCGAAAAGATGCATCTTTAATCTAGTTTTAAACTGGGAGAGCGAGTCTGAGCAACTAACAGTATCAGGAACGCTATTCCAGAGTTTTGGAGCTAAATGTGAAAATGATCTCCCTCCTTTGGTTGATCTGGATATCCTAGGTATGACCAAAAGCCTCGAATTTATTGATCTTAAAGAGCGCGATGGATTATAGGGCGATAGAAGATCCGTTAAATAGACTGGAGCTAAGCCATTTAGGGCTTTATAAGTCAGTAGCAATACCTTGTAAATAATACGGAACTTTATAGGTAACCAATGCAGTGATGATAAAATCGGTGTTATATGATCATATTTTCTTGATCTAGTAAGAACTCTAGCGGCTGCATTTTGGACTAACTGTAGCTTGTTTATTGAGGATGCAGGACAACCAGCTAATAAAGCATTACAGTAATCTAGTCTCGAGGTCATGAATGCATGAACTAGCTTTTCTGCATCAGAAACTGATAGGATATTACGCAGCTTAGCAATGTTTCTAAGGTGGAATAAGGCTGTTTTTGTAACATATGAAATATGATTTTCAAAAGACAGGTTACAGTCGAGTATAACACCCAGGTCTTTTAATGTAGAGTATAAAGTAACAGGACATCCTACGATGTTAAAGTTGTATTGTAAGAGGTTTTGTGGGTGGTTTTTTGAACCGATAAGTATTACCTCTGTCTTGTCTGGATTTAATAAAAGAAAATTACGCGTCATCCAATCTTTTATATCTTTAACACACTCTGTCAATGTGGAAAATTTAGCGTTTTCATCCGGCCGTGATGAAATATAGATTTGAGTGTCATCAGCATAACAATGGAAACTAATTCCATGTTTCCTTATAATATTTCCAAGTGGCATCATATATATTGAGAATAATAGAGGGCCCAACACAGATCCCTGTGGCACTCTATAGTTTACTGAAGTTATGATCGATTTTTCTCCATTCAAATAGACAAAATGGTAGCGGTCTGATAAGTATGATCTGAACCAGCTTAATGCTTGTCCTTGAACACCAGTATAATTTCGTAGTCGATTTAAGAGTATTGTATGATCTATAGTATCGAACGCAGCACTAAGATCAAGTAAAACTAGTATTGAGATACAGCCTTGGTCAGAAGCTAAAAGTAAATCATTTGTGATTTTAACGAGTGCAGTTTCAGTGCTATGGTGCTGCCTGAATCCAGACTGAAACTTTTCATAGATGTCATTTTCTTGCAAGAAAGAGCTCAGTTGAGCGGACACAACTTTTTCTAGTATTTTAGACATAAATGGAAGATATGAAATGGGTCTATAATTTGCTAGATTATTATGATCTAATTGTGGTTTCTTAATGAGAGGTTTTATAACTGCCAGTTTAAATGTGTCACATGAAGTAGACAAGAGACGTAGATTCAAATGCAGAGTGATTTATTCGGATGCCAAACTGGAAAGGTACAAACTCCAACCCTAGGCATAAATGAGAGGCTACAAACTGGAACACGTAACAATACAACGAATCGGCACCAGACAGCAAACACAAGGCAATTAAATAGACTAACAAAGAAAAGAGGTAACAAGGCAAGCAGGTGGGGGAAATAAACCAATAACGAAATAACAAGATGGGCGGGGTTGACAATTAGACGAGAGCACATGGCACAAGAAACAACAAGACACTCATGTGCTCACACAGGACCAGACTGAACATAAACACATGACAAACCGGGCATGTCACAGCCCTGTCACAAACCCATAGGAAAATCCAGACCGAGGTGACAGAACTGTGACAAAATGTTCTTGGAACATGACCTAAAGATAAAGACGAGTTAACCCTCTGGGGTCTGAGCTGTTTTCTGGGCCCTGGAGGTGTTCTGACATGCTCTGACATTTGTGCTTATTTCTGTTACTTGTGACATTTTCATGGCTAAAGTCTAATTACACTGTATTCAGCACAAACTCTGCTACAATAATATATCAGCAGCATGTGTGTAAAAGTTTGTTGTTTTGGGATAATGACATTTATGCGTGGTTTGTGAAAATACAAAAAAAAATTCTCACTGAAATAAGGTCATGAAACCCATACTGATTATTTCTTCACAAGACTTTTGAAAATTGTATGACGTAGCCTAGAATATTTGCTCTAAAACTATGTGAAAATCACCCTGACTGCTCATTCAGATAAGACAATATATTGATTTAAAAATTTTACGACGTGTTTTGTGTGAAAAAGCGGGAGCTCATTAATATGTAAGCTTTTCACACCTGAGAAAGACAAAGACCCTCCCCTAACGGCCCTATTAGGAGCTATCAGGCCCTATCATTCTGAGCAACCTTGCACAAAGAATGAGGAGATTTAAAAAAGAATGGCTTTTAGATTTTTTGGATTTATTTACAACACAACATAATCCAAAGATACAAAACAAATGACAAAAAAGCACTTATTGAACACACAATGATCCAAAGACAGAGACCTTTGTGCCATTCCTAAAAACAGGCCCGGTTCTAGAACCAAATCACTGAGGGTGCTTCTGAATATAGTGAGGGTGCTGTTTACATAATCGTAGGAAATAGCTCAGTCATCAGTCTGAAACATAGTAACTCAAAATTGGGGATGTAGTATACAACAATACTGCTGAAATTGCTGTTAAGTTAAACAATATACGATCTGGCAGTAAATTATAGAATAGCATGTAAACAAGCAGCAATCTTCACTTTGCAAAACATTAACACATAGTCTACCTACACTGTGGTAATACCTTTGTTGTAACCAACTTCAACGACAATTGAACACTCATTGAAGTCACTGCCTTACACACGTCTCTCTCCATGACGGTGAGAGACACATTTTTACATAACCAGGCAGAAAATGTACCAAGAACATCCAATCTAACTTGAACATAAACACACGTAACTTTACTAACACAAACCCCAACCATATTGCTGTAATAACGCATAAATCAACTCCCAACAAACAATTACCCATAATGCACTAGCGCTGACTGCCGGGTCTGTACAATATGACAACCATGACAACACATCAACACCCAATCAGTCATTCATTGTTAGCGTTATGCATAAACATATTGATAAAGCACTTCTGCAGTAACGTTATTACACCAAGGTATTGCTGCTATATTCTTTATGACAACTCCAATAACAACGACAAGCAGTTCAAAACAATTGACAGCAAAAGACCAAGAAGCTGCGCTAGCTTAACGTTACACAACACACATAACGTTACACAAAATACTTATTGAGCATGCTACAATTATTAATAATAATACTTACAGGTTGTGATTCGGAGGAGAAGCTAATCCAAATATATTCAGTACTGTAACCTTCCTTCAAACGGCTTGCTTGAGCCATTTTCTTATGTCCATGATGATTAAAAATGGATCGACACTTATTTTTACGTTACCTAAAGCCCCGTCTCAGAAAGTCAGCTAACAAAATTTCTGAGCGGGAAGCACGCACGCAAGCAAAGTGGGCAATTAAAGAGACAGCTTCACCTTTTGCGTATCGCGATCACGAAAGGACAACTACTACAATGCATTAAACATGAAAGCATAACGAAATAATTTATTTAATATATATATATATATTTGTTTAATTTTATTAATTAATTTATTTTGTGTAGGCTATCCTATTATAGGCAAGAGTGTGAAATCCGTCTGTGTTTTATTTTCGGCAAAATCTCGTTTATGTGTGCTATTAATAATTTTTCATCTGAGGGTGCTTTCACTTTTATTTGAGGGTGCTTAGCACCCTCAAGCACCCCCGTAGAACCGGGCCTGCCTAAAAACATTGTACATACCTTTCTTTTCCAAGGTGTTTGATTTTCACTTTAACATGTTCATGTACAGAGACTCATGTGAATGTTGAAGTCAGCAGGACTCGGTGGCATCTGGGCCCTGAAAGGAAAAAAAAGTGAACATACTGATATCAAGAGAAAGGCCTGCACGATTTTGGGAATAAATTTTAGATTTTTCTGGTTAAAATTGCTTTTTAAAATTCACAGAATACTCACACACACATAAATGTTTCGAACAATATATAATATAATGAACACCAGGTTTGTTGTGCCTTGTAGGCATAGGCTATTCGCAGTGCTGCATAAAATAATAATAACAATAACCTATAGCAGCCTATAAATCTTCCAAAATATTTCAGTAACAACTAAGCTAGAAAAAAATATATTGATTATCATGTTACTTCATATGTTTCCATTTCCATTCCAAATGTTATGATGATATAAAATGAGATAATAGTAAAAACGTGAAGCCGTTTGGTGCTTTTCAAACGCGATCGCGATCCAAAATATGATACATTCAAACGCGATCGCGCACAAATATAAAAAATTATGGTTACCATATACATATCTACATTTGAGCAGATATCCACAAACACAGTAACAGTAAACACGGGTCTAAATATTATAATATTCACCATATATCTAGCAACAGTTCAACTGCAATGTTAAATTTATGCAACAATAACAAACTAATATGTAAGAATTTCTTACCTTACATCTTTCTTGTCTTCAAATCGCGTTCTTCTTTTCTGAGGTAATTCCAATGTAAGCTCACGGCACGTCTTTCAAACCCGACGAAAAGCAGAGACTTGTGAAGTATTTTGGTGTTTTGTTTTTGAGGTAATAAGCGCGTTCGCGTTCCATGTGGAGATTTGCATGTCAATCTCTTTTGCGCGAGTGGGCGTGTTCAAATTAAAAATAATTAGGAAGCGTTTGAGAAGCTGGACATCTTGTTGGTTTTATACAAATTACTTAAACAGAGAATATTTGTTTTCAGTTTGAATCCGATCATTTAAAAGTACACACTTAAATGTTTATAAAGGTATATGGCTCATAAATGTGTGATAAGTATTCGCTGAGTTTTGTTTCAGTTTATAGACGTGCTCAGGAAAAAAAAGTTCACCGCAACGGAGAGGCAGAACGCACACCCTGTTTATTTTCTTTATTTTACAAAAGCACAATGTTTTGATTTGATTGTAAGTGGACACATACAAAAGTAAAAATATCACAGATTCTTTTTTTATATTTCTTTTTTCTGTTTGACCATAAATGATGGAGTAATTTAAGTTTATAGTGCTACAATGTGAAGAAAATCCAGCAAAACGTGCCGGTGCGTTTGCCGACCTCAGAGGGTTAATAATATTGAGGAGAGGCTCTTCCACTACAGGTAACACTTCTTTCAATAGTTTAGTTGGTATAGGATCTAATAAACATGTTGTTGTTTTAGATGAAATGATAAGTTTATTTAACTCTTTTTGTTCTATAGTTGTAAAGCACTGTAATTGTTCTTGTGGGGTGATAATTGAGGCTGAATAATACAATTGTGGTTCTGATGTTTTCTATTTTCTCAGTAAAGAAGTTCATGAAATCATTACTACTAAACTGTAACGGGATATTTTGTTCGGGTGATGTCTGTTTATTTGTTAGTCTAGCCACGGTGTTAAATAAAAACCTTGGATTATTTTGGTTATTTTCTATTAGTTTGCGGAGGTGCTCAGCCCTGGCCGCTTTTAGGGCCTTTTTATAACGTATATACTGTCTTTCCACGCGATTCTAAAGACCTCTAAATTAGTTTGTTTCCATTTACGCTCTAAATTACGGGTTTCTCTCTTTAGAACACGCGTAGTATTGTTGTACCATGGTGCTTTAATTTTCTCTCTGACCTTTTTTAATCTAATGGGTGCAACAATATCCAGTGTTCCAGAGAGAATGGTGCTCATAGTGCTAGTTAGTTCTTCTAATTCATCTGTTTGTTTGGGTTCAGGCAGCAGCTGAGACAGATTAGATAAGCAATTTGAAAAAATGATCTATGGTGGATGGAAGGATTGTTCTGCCTGGTCGATAACGCGGCGCCACATGACATATTACAGCAGTATGTAATATGCAAGTTACCATATAATGGTCAGTGACATCATCACTTTGTGGAATGATATCTATATCGGTTGGATCGGTTCCATATGATATAATTAAATCGAGTGTATGATTAAGACGATGAGTTGGTCCGGTGACGTTTTGCTTGACCCCAAAGGAATTTAATAAATCTGTAAACGCAGCCCCTAACGCATCATTTGGATTATCTACGTGTATGTTAAAATCTCCAACAATTAATGCTTTATCGACATTGACCAATAGATCTGAGAGAAAATCTGCAAACTCTTTTAGGAAATCAGCGTAAGGCCCAGGCGGTCTATATGCGGTAGCCAAGGCTAGAGATATTAGGGATTTTTTTCTAACATCTAAGAGCGTAACATTTAGTACAAGTACTTCAAACGAAATTAACTTATAACCCGTTTTCTGAGTAACATTGAGAATATCTCTATAGATTGTTGCAACACCGCCGCCACGACCAATCAGACGGGGCTCATGCTTATATGAGTATCCAGATGGAGTAGACTCATTTAGACCGAAATAATCATTTGGTTTAAGCCAGGTTTCAGTAAGGCAAAGTACATCGAAGCTATTATCTGTGACTATTTAATTTACAATAACTGCCTTAGGTGTGAGTGATCTAATGTTTAGAAGACCTAGCTTTAGAAATTGTTTTTGTTTACTAATAGCAACATTTTCTGTTTTAATAACAATTAGATTTTTCCTAGATCCTGCAGTAGATTTATTATTTGATCTCACTAAACGAGGAATAGACACAGTTTCTATGCAATGTTCTACACTAGTATTTATATCAGTTAAATTGGTGCAGCAGAGAATATGATTTGGACTTTTGGTAACTAGTCATCTAACGGTAGATTTCCTAATGGTAGATTTACCGGTCATGAGAACTAAGACTATGTAACATTCACACATAGTTCAACTCTTAGTAGGAAGATCAAAGACTTAACAAAACCCCTTCAAGGGAAACTATGTTAAATCTAATCAGTAAATGGATGCCCTCATGTTCACCTTGAATGCCCAATACAGTATAGTTCACCTTAGTTTTTTATGTGATGTTATGTAAGGAAGTGGGATCAGCAGATCTAAAACATATTCTTAAATTTGTAATCCTACACAGGTAAGTAAATAAAACAATGTTTATTGAGAACAGAAGCACAAAACCAGTAGATGCTATGGTGAGTAGGTCATGCAAACTTGAGATGAAGCTAGAACTTAGCTGAATAGTAATATGAATGTATTTGCAGGTGGAGTTGAAACCGAGGATGAGGATGAGGATGAGGATGAGGATGAGGATGAGGATGAGGATGAGGATGAGGATGAGGATGAGGATGAGGATGAGGATGAGGATGAGGATGAGGATCTCAGCTTGGTAGATCAGGTAAGTAACAGGTTGTGAGTCTTGTGCATCCATGTAAAGACAAGACCAGACACTGAACAGAAGGTGAAGGGTTGTATTTAAAAGGAGTGAATGATGAGGTGATGATGAGGTGCAGGTGTGGTGAATCAGTATTCCGGGGAGAGTGAACGAGTGGGTGGAGTCTGCAGATCTGGTGAATCCCTGACATTCTAGTTGCCAAAGGTTAAAATACACACACACACGCACGCACGCACGCACGCACGCACACACAGACTTTGGTTATCAAAGAATAGAAGAACATGTCATCTTGTGCAGTCACTGGTTTCTTCTAGTACAGGGATGCCAAACTCAGCTCCTGGAGGGCCACAGTCCTACAAAGTTTATTTCCAACCCTGCTCCAATACACATAACGTAGCTCTCAAATAATCCTAAATGACTTGATTAGCTTGATCAGATGTGTTTAATTAGGGTTGAAGCTAAACTCTGCATGAGTTTTTCATTGGTGTTCTAGTCACCCCACGGTTGTCAGCCAGGCCTATATCATTAAGTGTGGGTCCCACTTAATGATATATGTGCAGAGGCTACCTGGTCATCCCCATCCACTGTTTTACAGAATTTCTTAAGCATCATATACAGTTTTTGTTCCTGCAGTTGTCCCAAGTATAGTTTTCTTTCCTGATGGACGTGTATCTTTCACTCTTTCCTATGCTGGTATGTGGTCATCCAAAAGCCTCACTGACAGTCAGGAGGCATAAAATAAAATGCAAGTTATGAATGTAACTGTGGTTCTATGAAAGCCAATGACAGAGATGCAGTACTTGTCAAGTTCTTACACTTTTTAAGTGCTCAAATTTTGGGCCAACACTGAATAACAAAAATTGCAAAACACTTTATAACACCATAACTTATTTTCTGTGTCTTACTTTTTCATCTCCTCATTGAGTTCAAATAGGTTTTTGTCAAAAGGAATCAGGTGACTTCCTTTAATACACACACAGCACTGGGGCTAAAAGACAATAAATAGAGACTGATCAACATACCAATGTAATTCAAGAAAAATATATCTGCATTCAAAATGTAGATTCATGTGTGTGGGTCTCCAACCATTCTCCTGCAGAGCTACTGTCCTACAGTGTTCAGATTTATCCCCAATCAAACACACCTAAACCAGCTAATCACAGTGTTCAGGGTTACTTGAAAATTACAGGCAGATGTGTCCGAGCATGGTTGAAACTGATGTCTGCAGGACAGTTGTTCTCCAGGAGCAAGGTTGGCGACCACTTGTGTAGGCCAAGCAAACCTTGATGACATTGGAGTAGGCCACAATACTGAGTGTGATTATACTTCCAAAAGACAGCCCAAGCACAGCCAGGTGATCCGACTGTACCACTGGATGATTCTTCAGGATCTGGTATGCTTTCTACAGGAAATATTTACACACAAATCTAAACGCACACATCTGTAAAGATTAATCAACTGTTCACCACATAACCCAATTTAGATTTGCATATACTCAAACCCAATGGATTCTGCTTTTTGGATGAAGGTTGGAGGTTTGTTCCACCACTTAGAGAAAATGTTTATATATGAATACATTTTAACTTTCTGCCTTTGAAAGGGTAGTTCAGTGAGAGACAGGAAACAATGAGAGAAGGGAATGGGACCATAAGCCAGGACTTTTACTCTGGTCAGAGCAATAGCCTTGTGGGCATATATTAGAGTGCTGCACACAAGGCTTTTTTTTCCTGACATTTTTTTAATTTAAATCTTTCCTTTTCCAGCATTTGTCCAATGTGTGATCTCCATCCTTTCGTGGATTAAAAGCCAGTCATGACAAACTTTACACAGAATTTGGAGTTGACATAGAGTGAAATTTGGCAGTATAACAACTCCTTTATGGGAAAACAACTCTGTTATATCTGTCATGAGTTATTAACCAATAAAGCAGACGAAACAGGAGAAACAAACGGCATCCATCTTGTTTACTCTTTCACTTCTTTTCTTACACACATTATGTCAGAACAACTCTTCGACAGTTCTGGCTCCCTTTACAAAATAGTAGTCAACAATATAATTCACCCTTTTTTAAGAACATCAGATTTTAGTAACATAGTCATTTAACCACCTAGGCTTCTGAACATAACGTTTGGATCTAGTGGTATAAGTGTGTGTGTAGTGACTAGTGAGTGTTCTCAGCCAGAGTTGTTGGTGTGCCTGGAAATGCAGTGAGATGGGAAGCATTCTGTGTCTTTCCATCACTAAAAACATATGTACACCCCCCCATTTTTTTGGCCACCGTGAGAGGATCAGTAAACTTTGTGTCCCTTAGGAACATGCAATGGGTTCCGTACCCTCACTTTATCCCCCTTCTGGAAACAAGGAGTGTAAGCACTCTGCTTAGCATCAATGTACTTTTTCATTTTGTGTTGCAGTCATGTAACCCTTTGGCGAACATTCAAGTCAGTTGGTGTGTGCACAGGAGCAGATGGCAAAATAGACAGATTTGTGCACATTTGCCAGCCATAGAGGAGCTGAAAGGGTGACGTACCAGTTGCAGCATGGTTGACACCTACAAGAACTCAGTTACTGCAGGTTTCCATGGCTGATGTAGCTGGATGGCTATTTGTGTTTGAGCACACGATTGAACGTCTCTACAGCACCATTAGCTGCAGGGAAGTAAAGAGAGGAACAATGATGACGAATATTCTTTCCTTCCAGAAAAGCAACAAACTGTAAACTGAACACCGTTATCAGTAACAATACTCAATGGTTTTCTATGGCGGCTGAAAACTCATGACAGAAATGAAACCACAGAATCCATTATGACAGTGTGAGTAAAGGAGATCTCAGGCCATTTGCTGTAATCAGTTAAAGTTATTGCAAACCTGCAGTCGGATGCAGCAGTGTCAAATGGCCCAAATATATCTACAGCCAGCAGCACTGGCTGGAGAGGAGCAGGGTGTGACTTGACAGTTTTGTCATTGAGCTGACACATGTGGCAGGAACGAACAGCAGCATTAACCTGAGCATCCATCTCTGGCCAATAGAGATCACGAAGGCATTGTTTGGTTCTCACCTCGCCTGATTTCCTTAATGCGCTATGGAGACCAGTACAGATCCAAGAGCAGCAGGTGCAATCGGCCGTGAGCCTCGGAAGACAAAAATGTACTTAACAGACAATTCCAGACACTGTTCATAGTATATGGCAGCAAATCAACTTCCAGTTCCTTGGGTGAAGAAGGTCAACCATTAGAAATCTGTGTATGAAGTTTGTTTGGTGCAGGGCAAGAAGCACATGTAGCATCAATATCAGCAGCAGACAGAGAATTTCAGGTGGTAGATACAAAAGCAAGAAACTCATAAACATCATCAACTGGAGCTGGTACAACAGCATTATCTGAAGCAGAAGCATAAAAGGGCAAAAGTGACAGTAAATCAGCAGCAGCAATTTGAGAACCTGGCTGGTGTACCACATCATAATTAAATGACATTAAACGTGCAGACCACCTTGCTACACAAAGTCCAGAACAGCTGACACCCTTAGTGGTTAGCAGGATTGTCAGTGCCTGATGATCTGTACGTAGAGTGAAACACCAGCTCCACAGATATGTATGTACCTCTTGACGGCCTACATGCATACTAGCACCAATGCATAAAGGCCACAGTTTGTTCAGTGTCACAAAGGCCACAGTTCTTGGCTGACCTGAGAATGTATGGCTCCCACACCATAGTCATAAGCATCTGTGGAGACAATTGTGTATAGTGTGGGGTCTTGTAATCTTGTAGGAATGCACGTACTGGAGCTACAACAGTGGCAAAATCAGGAATAAAAGTCCAAGTAAGGAGCGCAAAGTAGATCAGCATCAGATGACTGAAAAGTGCTTTGTCATGCATAGACATGTCATTTCCATGGATGATAATGTCGTCCAGGTAATTTTCAACCCCTGACAAGCCAGCCATGATGATGGTCATCATCTTCTGAAATGCTGCAGGCACCGAAGCCAATCCGTAAGGAACAAAAATATGGAACAGTCCATCGTGAGTAGTAAAGGCCGTGAGGTCATGACTGTCCTCATTCAGCGGCACTTGGTAGTTAGCATTAGTCAGGTTGATATTAGTGAAAACAGTAGAACCTTTTAGAGTAGAGAGTATTTCTTCCGTGTGTGGCAATGGAAAAGAGACCATGATCACTTTATTGCACATCCTAATTTTACCCCGCTTTTTCTGCATAAGATCAATTGGTGTCACCCATGCAGAGGCGTCGATGCGTTTTACCACCCCAGCTGCATTGCAAGCAATTTAATTTTCTCTGACACAGCACTATGAAATGAGAGTGTCAGACAGCAACGTTTTTGACACATAGGTGTGATAGTTTCATCCAGCTTTACGCGGTGTATAAAGTTTTTAGCACAGATACGAAAGACCCAGTGTCAACCACTAAATTCACCACACAAGTCTGTGTGTCAGAAGTAGATATAGTCACTGTGCTTGTAATGCTGGGAGTACGAGCTGAATATTCTGTGTACAGTACCTCGCGCATGTTTGATTGCACATGTTTCTTTTTACACTTTATACACAGCGAAAGCATGACTTCCTCTTCCCCACCTGAGCAGAAATAAGAGGTGCATGTGACGGTTTTCCCCTTGTTCTGTGTTTTACTGTGTGCTGCACCGCTTGTATGGGGGCGGGAATGGGATGGGATGCGGGAATAGGAACTTGTTGGGAATTTTAAATAGATTTAGCCATATTGGCTAAATTAGATATTGGCTGCAGGATCAATCTGGCTTGCTATCGTAACAGCTCTGTCCAGTCTAAGATCTGTTTCTAGTAAAAGCCTACGTATTTGTGAGATAAGCATATTCTTGTCTTGTGAGGCGCCTGACAGCGATTACCAGCTACTATGTTAGCTTTTGGCACAAAGTAGGCTTTCAATGCTTCCTCTGCATCCTTATTTGTTGTACCTGTTATAGGTTATGAGTAGAAATTCCATTGCCCCTTTATGCTAAGGCAGTGAAGCAGTACAGCTCTCTGTATTTCGTTCGGCCAGGCATCCCCTGTAGCTTCAATTATTTGTAGTTAATTTTATTTTTGATTATTTTATTTAAATCAAATTTTTGTAGGTAATTTTATGGCATAGCAGCCTCACCGGGGCAAGGCAAGAAAAAAACTTTGGAAAGGCATATTAGCAACAGCCATCTTCTTGACAAACGAAGTCACTATTTGTCTAGTTTAGACTATTTGTCTATAACACTAGACACTATTTGTCTAGTATTTGGCCCTTGTAAAAATCACTCAGAACTTCTCACTTGCCCATTTTTCCTGATTCCAACACATGAAATTCAAGAATTCCCTGTTGAAAAAAACAGCTAAAACTAGCCTAAGCTGGTTGGCTGCTCTCAACTGGTTTAAGCTGGCCTCCCAGCCTGACCATCTAAAG
Organism: Scardinius erythrophthalmus; assembly: GCF_964197995.2. NCBI lineage: Eukaryota > Metazoa > Chordata > Actinopteri > Cypriniformes > Leuciscidae > Scardinius > Scardinius erythrophthalmus. The sequence continues at coordinate 19,294,519 of NC_138224.1, read as the reverse complement.
AAGTGTCCAAAAAAACCTTTTCTTCAGCAGGGCTGACCATTCACTTGCTGCCTAATAAATCCCACCCCTTGACAGGTGCCATTGTAATGATATAATCAGTTGTAAGAAATTGTAGTCTGCCTCGACCCAGATTCCACTCCTAAATATATTTTAGAATGAGCTCATCCCCAAAATGGCTTAATTATCATAGAGATTAAGGCAGTCAAGTTATATTGTTTCTTGACCATTTGGGTTGATCACATCCTGAGCAAAATGGTAGTCAACTGTAGAATGGGAATGGGTGTGGGACACAGAGAACCTTCACAGACAATGGGGTGTCTCAACTTCATTAACATATATAGCGAATACGACTTTGGGTAAATTTGAATTAGCTCAATAATATAGGGAATTTTGGAAATATTAATAATTATGACTCATGGTCATAATTCATAAGTCGCCTATACATTTATTTTATCAATTATAGAGATTAACTGGTTCTGTAACTGATCTAATCGTTATTCGTCCAGCGAATAACGGTGAGATTATCACAGTTAAGAAGGGTTATCTCTTTACAAACTCCAAGAAAGTTTGATCTCCTGGCCACGGACATCAAACCTTCTGAGTTTATTAATTAAAACTACTGAATGTAGTCTAATATCGAGCTTGTAGCTTAAGATCTTTTGTTTCATTGACTTTAGAATGGTGGGTTTTCAAACACAGAGACAGTGAAAAGTATAAATGGATTTTAATAAATGTGACTAAAGATTATATGAGCTACGAGTAGAAACGTACGTAAAAATGCAAACAATAAACACAAACAAACATTTAAACAATAATAACATACGTGATAAGAATAAAATGAAATGAAAGAAAGAAAGAGAGAAATAGAGAGAAGGGAAAAGCTAGTAATTGTTACATACAGAAACCTAAACGACGGACCCCAGAAAAGCAGCTTTTATCAGATAAATATACTTGCACGTCTGTTCTCTGTTTGGTTGATGCTGAAAGCGCGGACGAGGTCCTGTTTCGACTGCGTCTTCCGGTGTCGCGGGAAGCTTGAAAAGGCTCACTGAAATGTAACGTTACCGAGAAAGTTCGTCTTCATCTTCCGTGAAGGAAGAGGCAAATATAACTTAGTTGCAAAGGAACGGCTGCTACGACTCGAACATGTGTTTGTCCGAGGCCTTCCGGGATGTTCCTCGGGGAAGCGTCGCGCCGGTAGAAGAGGAGGAAGGATGAGAGCGAGGTGAGAGAGAGAGAGGTGAGAGAGCCCGCTGTGTTTTGAAGGAGCTCAAGTCACGCCCCCTTGCGTGCGTGACCCAATCGCCTGGGAGGACGTATTGTGGTCATGTCCTTTCATTTGGAAAGGTACACGCCTCTTCTAACTAATGCTGGCAGAATAAACTTCGTTCATAAACATTTATAAAACTGGTATTAATCAAATAATGCATCCTCTAATATTCTGTGCTAAATATTCAACACCGTTGTGTTCTTCTGAACAAAACAATACCGCGAATGACAATTCTGTTAGTCAACAACACAAAGAAACAGGATTTCTCGTGATTACATGCATATTAAACTGATTACATATCAATAAAGCTTATAGATATCGTATTTCGGGTATAAGGATCATAAGCACAGCAAGAAATACATTTTAAACATTTTAAAAAGGTAATTTTGACCACAAGTGGTCGGGCATGATAAGGAGTCTGTGTTTTGTGTGTGTGTATGCAGAGTCGTGCACACGTGGAACCGCGTGGCGAACTTTGTCCTTCCTTTTCAGTGTGAATATCTTCTTGAGTTGATGAGATTAACTCAGGGGACCTGACCGAGCATCTGCTAACACTGTTGTTTTGTTTTGAGGGGTTAATCAGTACCTTTTGTTTGTTGATTAGATTTGATTAATCAACAAAAAGGCAGACCTGATCATCTGCTTTCCGTTACACATACGAAGAGTTCAGATGCAAAAGCCTCTAAGTGCCATCTGAAAATGTCTTCTATAATGATCATTTTTATCAAGCTTGTATATTTAAGTTCAATAATTTCACTTAAATGGCAATGCAAATTACCTATTAATTGTCATTTAAGTGAAATGACTGAACTTATATATACAAGCTTTATAAAAATGATCATTCTAGAAGAAAATTTCAGATGGCACTTAGAGGCTTTTGCATCTGAACTCTTCATACAGACCACAGCTGTTACAACAAGGGCAACTTAATTTACATTAAGAGTTGTAAACTGTAACAGGATAAAAGGTTTAAGATTTGGATGTTCTGGGTTCATTCTGACGCCGGTGAGCCCAAGGTGCTTTGTGTACCTTGCCACTGCTATGCTGTAATAAACTTCATTTTTGAGAACTTCAACGTCCACATCATTTTTTCTTACACAATGTTATTGACTTAAACTTTTGTGTACAATGTTGTGGCTAATCAGTGAGTACCTGACATTATCACATTTGCTTTGATGGCCAAGAATTTCTTTTGAGTGTCTCCTCTGGAAATACAGGCAATTAATAATGCCAGATTACATCAAATGTAATGCCAAGGTTGAGCCACTTTAGGAGACTGTCAAAAGTTCTAAATTACCTCAAAGTAAGAAATATCAACATCTTGCAATCTCAATCCTTTTGGAGTGAAGTAATCAAGTGCTATGGATGCAAAGCCATGAGATGCAAGCAGGGCAGAGCGGTATTCGACCAAACCACCACCTGCTCCCCACAAGTCCAGCACTCCTGGGTACGGCCCAGGGCCTAGAAACACAGAGCAATTAATTTTTACACACAAGTAATTATCATGACTTCTTTAACAATATAAATTGACCCCTGGAAATACCAGAGAATATGAACCAATGGCAAATTGAACTTAAATAGTTATGAGTGATTACAAATCTGTTATTTAATGTGTGTGTGTGTGTGTGTGTGTGTGTGTGTGTGTGTGTGTGTGTGTGTGTACCTGGAGGAAGGAATAGTGTTCCTTGTACTTCTTCCTCCCTGATGTTTATCCTTTTCACACCTGGTGCTACATGCCAGCGCTCTATGACACTTGTCGCCAGGGGTGGTTTCTGGCTGAAGCCTTGAGATAGATGCCCACTGTAAACTGAAATGTGAACTACCATCGGTGTAAGAACATCTCTCTTGCGTATTCTGGAGTAAAGAGTATGTAGTTAGGTAACAAAAGAGAGTGTTACCCCTCAAATAAAAAAGAAACCTGAATTTATACTTGGTAATAAAAAGCACACACTATGGGCCCTATCTTGCACCCAGCGCAATTGACTTTGTACACCGACGCATGTATCATTCCTATTTTGCACCCGCGCAAAATGCGTTTTTCCCTCCACAGAAGCACGTCGCTAAACTAGGGAATGAATTTGCGCACCCTGGGCGGTTTAGCGCAAAAAAGGAGGCGTGTTCCAGCGCAAACGTTCCTTCATGCTATTTTGCAGGTTTAGAAAACAATTGCGCTACTAACCAGGAAAAAATAGTTTAAAGTCAGTGGCGCGTTGCGCATGTTATTCATATGCTATTTTAAGGGCGCATGCTTGGCCATAATCAATGTAGCGTGTGCACAACGCGCATACACTTTGATTCTCTCATCTACACAGAAGCAGCAGTTTTCATTTTTGCAAATCATACATTATTACGATAGATAGATAGATAGATAGATAGATAGATAGATAGATAGATAGATAGAAAGATAGATAGATAGATAGATAGATAGATAGATAGATAGATAGACAGACAGACAATTTATTATAAAAGCATACATCTAGCTTACACATTTACCCAAATTATCATAAGCCTTTTTAACCGAAGTTAATTTGGGTGGGTTTCTCCATCCCCAACGTCCCTGACGAGATCGTTGCTCTCCTTGGCTGTGAACCGCTCCTGGCGCGCGCCTGGCAAATCCGCCGTTATAATAGGAATCCGCTTTAGAACAAACGCGCCTGCTCTTAAAGGGAATGTGAGATGACGCTCTGATTGGTTTATTTCACGTTACGCCCAAACCACACCTATGAATAATGAAGCTACTTCAGACCAACCCATTTTAGATTTGCGCCTGGCGCAAGAGTCATTTATCCCGCCGGGAAAATAGCAACAGCGCCAAGACCCGCCCACAAAGTTACTTGCGCTTTGCGCTTTGACACTTGCGTTTCAGATCGTTAAAATAGGGCCCTACATTGTTCTAGTCTAATCTACCTGAGTCCTTGTTGACTTCCTGGTACGGGTCTCATGCTCCACAGCAACCCCATTGCCTCTGTTCCTTCATAAGTGCCTCCCAAACTTTTCTTCTTCGGTCACTAAGGTAATATAATAGGGCATATCCACATCATGTACTTAATGTTTTGAGAATTGTTCGCTCAATAAATATACTGTAGAATTCTATATCGGTAGAAATGTGCCAGCCCAAAGAGTTGGACTTCCATGCTGAATCATGTTTCCTTCCAAGGTATCCTCCTCATCTACCTAACTGTCTAATGCACTATACAAATAAATGGAAATTATTGCTGTGAAGGTACAGTAAGTTTAATTAATTTATTGCACAGTTTGGAAAACTGCTAGAAGATCCAGCTAAAACCAGCTTTTCATGCTAAGTTTCTAGCTACTTCAGCTGTTCGTCATTTATGACCATTGGCTGGTCCAATTAGTGGGTTGGTTGTCAACCTGACCAACCTCGTTGAGGCCGATGGTGAAGGTTACCGGGGGCGGTTCCGGCGCAAATGTTCCCTGGTGCTATTTAGCAATTTCAGAAAACAATTCTGCCACAGACCAGGAAAAACCTAGCCTGGCGTCGTCATACTCAGATTCTAGTCAGAATGTGAGTCTGATACTGCTCCATTGGGCTGTGATTATGGGGCGTGTTTCAACCGAACCAGGAAAGAAAATGCCTCTGCACTCAGTTGGATAGACCTACAACCAATCAGAGCAACAGAGTAAGTGACGAATGTTTTTCATTCATGTTTCCAATCGACAAATGCCTTGATCGCGGTTCTCTGTTCATCTTTTAAAATTAATGCGCTGTCAATATCTTCTATAACAGACGCGGTAGCGGAATCTACACATGATGTTTCATAAACAAAGTTCGGGAGGAGCACGTTCAAATAATCAATCCAATCAACTTCATCAAACAATTACCATGTCTACCCTATCAGAGAGGAAGCATATATTTATTCACACTGTCAACTCACCTAACATTCCTTGACAGTTTTCAGCATCCTTCCACTCACTCTTGGCTTGTTCTTCCACAGCCAGGAATACGGGGGGAGTACTTTGGGTTCAGGCCGAATACCAAGCCCGGAGCCTCTCCTCGGACAGCACGCCAAATATGCATTTATTCTATCTGACTTATTTGTAAGTGTGAACTTGTGAAATCTCAATTTTCCAGCGGCAGTCATCTTTGTTTTGAACAAATTCAACCCAAGCGCTCGTTGGTGACATGGATAATTACGTTACTGTTGATCATCTGTCCATCATCGTATAAAGCATGCCCTGACATTTTGATTGGTCCGAACAGGTTTTGTTTCGGGCATAATAGCGCCACAACGGATCAAGTCCAGACCGAACTTCCGACCTAAAAATTTTGTAGGCGGGGCTAAGTTCGGCTGGCATCCAGGCTAGGAAAAACTTAGTCTAAAGTCAGTGGTGCGTTAATCAGATGCTATTTTAAGGGTGCATGCTTGGCTATAATGTAGTGTGCACACGCGCATACACTTTGCTTCTCTCATATAAACAGACGCAGGCAGCAGTTCCCATTTTTTGTAAACCATACATAATTACAAGGAAAAATATTACCACACAAGGGAAATCATTGTGGTGTCCATGAAGATGTGAAAAAATAGGCATAAATCCAGCTTACACATTTACCCAAATTATTATACGCCTATTTAACCGAAGCTAATTTGGGTGGGTTTCTCCCATCCCCATACAGTGCCACTTCTCTGTGTTTTACGGCCCTGACGAGAACGTCGGTCTCCTCTGCTGTGAACTGCTCCTGGCGTGCGCCTGGCAAATCCGCCGTTATAATAGCAATCCACCATGGAACAAGCGAGCCTGCTTTTAAAGGGAATGTTAGATGATGCTCTGATTGGGTTATTTCAAGTTACGCCCAATCCACACCTATGAGTAATGTTGCTACTTCAGACCAACCCATTATAGATTTTAGTATGATGATAGATTTAGTCATTTATAACGCCGGTATAATAGCAACAGAGCAACAGAGATCTGCCCACAAAGTTACTTGCGTTTCGCATTTGATACTTGTGTTTCAGATCGTTAAAATAGGGCCCTTAATGTTTTTTTTATATGATTTCATAAATTAACATAAAGGCAAGATAAAGGTTTTTAGGCTATTCATTTTGTTCTGCAAACAAAAAAAGTGGAACTGCATTCTGAATAAAATCAAATTAGGCAGTGATTTCTCTAATTTTAAAAATCCACTACACTATTGATACTTTAATTCCATTGAAATATTTACTACTCTTTACTTGTGGTGGTTATTTATGAGTGTATTGTTAATCGTGTTTTTCTGTTTCTGTTTTTTATTTTTATTTTTTAGGTTTAAGTTGATCGCTGTTCCTCTTGTGTGTTTTTTCAGCTGGCCAGTCTTTGTATGTGCACACTGTATGCCTCCAGCACAGATAGTTTTCCTGGTTGTTGTAAATAGGACTTAAGTCTGACTCATTGTCAGTTGATTTGGTTCCATAAAGCAAATTTAACATAGCTCGATTCTGGCAACACACACACACACACACACACACACACACACACACACACACACACACACACACGCACGCACACACTACTGTATACATACCTCTCTCTCTCTCTCTCTCTCTCTCTCTCTCTCTCTCTCTCTCTCTCTCTCTCTCTCTCTCTCAGCTAGGCTAGTAGTTTTTGTTGTCACAACATATATATATATATATATATATATATATATATATATATATATATATATACTGTATATATATATATATATATATATATCATATCATACATTTATATCTCATACATTTCAAATATTGTTAAAGACAAACTGTCAGTAATAAAATAAGAACAAATAATACATTTTTGAGCCATAGCACATGTTCAATAGAACAAACACACAAATAAAATAAACACTGCTTTTCATATTTTTCAGGGAAGTCTAACAGTAATTTTCAGGTAAAGAAAATTAATAATAAAATGTAAAATACCACTGCATAGTCTTCACTGTATAAATTAAATATTGATTAATCCTTATTAAAGTTACATAAGTTATTCAGTCAAAACCAGTAAGCGATTTTGGTAACACTTTACAATAAGGTTCATTAGTTAACTACCTTTGTAAACATGAACTAAGAATGAACAATAATTCTTCAGCATTTGTTAATCTTAGTTAATATTAATTTCAACATTTATTAATACGTTATTAAAATCAACGGTTGTATTTGTTAACATAAGTTAATGCACTGAACTAACATGAAAAAACAATGAACAGCTGTATTTTTATTAACTAACATCAACAAATATGAATAAATACTGTAACAAATGTATTGCTCATTGTTAGTTCATGTTAGTTAATAAATTAACAAATGTTAACTAATGAACCTTATTGTAAAGTGTTACCGTGATTTTTGTTGTTGTCCTTTGTTGTCAAGACAGCAGCAGGTTTATTAGGCTGCTGTTACTTTAAGAGCAGCATGGATCCAATATACTGTTACTGTTATGAACTGCTCTGAGACTCAAAAGGTTGGAGATCCAAACGCAGCTTTTATTAAAGGGATGTTCCAGTCAAGTAGTCCAATGTACCGGCAGCAGGTCAAAACACAGGCAGGCAGTCCAAACAAACAAACACACAAAAATGGGAACAAAGGCAAACATGTCATCCAAAGGCAGGCAGAGACTCCAAAAACTGAGACACATGAAACCAGAGAAAATGCTCAGAAATGCAGAACAATGACAAACAAAACCTTGCAGTGAGAGAAAAAATGAAATAGGCTTATATAGACAGGGCTAATAAGTGTAATTACAAACACCTGAAAACAATCATGGCTGTTGAACCGGGGCAAAGAACTATGGAAAATGGAGTCTTTGATAGTGTGGTAATTGTCTGGGATGGAGTGCCCTCTGGTGGTAATCACGGGCACTCTCACTGGTAATCGTGACATAGCCCCCCTCCTAAGGAGCGGCATCCGGACACTCCTATCATAGCTAGAAAAGTCCAGGAGGGGGGCAGAGCGGAGGCGGAACAGGGGGCGCGATGGAGGGCCAGGGCCATGAAGTGGAAGAGGGTCTGCGGACAGAGGCAAAGCAGGCAGCCAGGGCGGAGTGGTTGTGGTTGTGACAAGGCAGACAGGAGGATCAGGTACAACCACTGTGGTCTCAACAGGGCAGACATATTGGCTACCATGGAAGACCTCTGTGGTTATATCAGGGCAGACAGGGAACTCATTGGTGACCTCCGTGGTCGAATCAAGGCAGACAGGAAGTTCATAGGTTACGAGGCTGGGTTCTAGGACTGGAGTGGACTCATGGGCTGGATCAGGCTCTGGAGTAGACTCTTCAACTGAAACACAGTGCACGACCCAAACACACCAAATAGCCATCGCCGTAACAGGGAGTATAGTAGACAGTGGGACCTCCTCAGAGACTACCAGGCTTGACATTACTGCTGAGATGCCAGCTGCTCGCACCGACGTCTGCTGTGTGTTCTCCAGACTTGAAGCCAGTCTCAAGTGCCTAGGGAAAGCCTTAATGTCTTAATGTGCAGCGGTCATGACAACCAGGAACACAGATGTGAAGTCCACGATGGATGAAGACTCTAATGTACATGATGGCTGGAGATTCTGGCAAAATGTCTGTGAAAGTTGAGGCTCTGGTATGGCGGCCATGTCGTGAAGAGGCTCTTGAGTGGCAGCCATGATGGCAAGAGGCTCTGACATGGTGGCCATCTTGTTTGAAGACACAGGTGTAGCGGCCATCTTGTCTGAAGACACAGGCGTAGCAGGTATCTTGTCTGAGCATTCTGGTGTGGTGGCCATGTTGTATACTGGCTCTGGTGCTGGAACTACAGGACAGGAAGGTACATAAAGCTTGGGGCTAACAACCATCAGAACTGGGCATGCTAGTGATCGTGGTGGACCAAGCTCCTTGGCCACTGTATGGTGCCCTTCCCCAAAAAAAGGTTTAGGGGAAGAGTCCTCTTCAACTTCCCCAACAGTGAAAGAGAACCAATCTAGCATTAGCGCATAGTCCATATAGTCGCATAAACTGTAAGTGATCTCACCTCCAGGGAGCCATGATTTAATGGGTTCATTGAGTCCAAACCTGAAAATGTCCTTGAGTGCAACTTCATTAAAGGGTACAGGATAAAACAACTCACAGAACCATTGCACATATTCCTCAATCGACAGACTTCCTTGATGTAGCTGCAGTGACTGGTCAGCCGGGTCATATATTGAGGAATATGTGCAACTTCATTAAAGGGTACAGGATAAAACAACTCACAGAACCATTGCACACATTCCTCAATCGACAGACTTCCTTGATGTAGCTGCAGTGACTGGTCAGCCGGGTCATATATTGAGGAATATGTGCAACTTCATTAAAGGGTACAGGATAAAACAACTCACAGAACCATTGCACATATTCCTCAATCGACAGACTTCCTTGATGTAGCTGCAGTGACTGGTCAGCCGGGTCCATATTGGCTACCTTTACAGGCACAACTTTTCTTTCAATCGGACTGAATTCATTATGATTGATGAATCCGAACGTAGTGTTTACATGAACGCTAAACATGTGATCGGGTTGATGTGCGCGTTGGCTATGTCACAAGCTTCAATTTGGGATTGATTTTTTGACATGCGCACACGAATATACAGAGTTTCCAGCTGTTCCTGCAGTCCTTTCAGTTTCGGTTTTCAATCCGATCAAGTGTTAATATCGATCGGATCGGATTAGAAAAGGAATAAACCACCCCTTTCAATCCAATTGAAATTTAATTCAGATCGAGCTCAATCGGGTCGATTAAGGTGTTTACATGAAGGCTTTTCAGTCCAACTGAGCCTTCAATCTGATTACTAACGGATTATTTGGTTGCATGTAAACATAGTCACTGAGTATGGGTCTCCTTCGGCTGCTGGATCTGTTCATGGCAAGGTTTTCTGTTAAAGAAGTTAAATTTCATTACTCAAGAATGTAAGTACAGATGACACATGAAAATACCTGGATATGTTCTTGATATCGGGAATGGATCAAATGCAGACTTTAGAGAATCAAACTGTTAGAAATCCCAGAGGATACTACAGGCAGTTGTTGAACGGAAGCTTTAAACTTCTTATTCTCACTTAAGATATTCACTTTGCAAGCTAAGAAATACATGACAGCTTGTGAAAGTAAACATTTGTTCATTTGCTTAGTTTAATTTTAATAAAGTGGTAACCTGAAGAAAGCCTGTGTAAAGGGTTAAAAAAAGTGTTCACAGTTAGGCATAAGAGATGTAAAAAAAAAAAGTAATTGAGTTAGTACAGTTAATTATACTACCATTTATTACTAAAATAAACAACGTGGAAAAAAATAGACACCCATATAATTTTTTTTCATTATACTGTGTATTAAATAGTTACTAAAAGGCCAATTTCATTGTATTGTACTTGTTATTGTGGTGGGGCGATACTTAAAGAGGTCACTTAAAGCCCTTAAGGAGGCAAGTGCTGCAGCCTGCAGAATGAGTTCAAGTTCAAGTTCAAGTTCAAATTTACTTTATTGTCCTCCTTGAGGCAATTTGTTTTGCAGCAAAACAGTTTAAGTTTGAAAACATATACAATCATACACACAATACAAATACGAGAAAACTCTGCCTTCTTATTGGCGTTAAAAAAAAAAAAAAAAAAAAAAAAAAAATACAGCAAACATCAAAAGCGTGATATGTTATATACGCTTTGATGCAGAATTAAAAAGTAGAATAGCCGCGGGTACAAATGAGTGTCTATACCTATTTGTTCTAATTTTGGGAAGTGTCATTCGTAGTCCAGATGGCAACATCTGAAATTCAGACTGCAGGGGATGTGAGTTGTCTGGCAGAATAGATTTAACCCTATTTAGCATCTGCAGCTGATAAAGTTCCTCCAGACCCTTCTGCTTAGAGCCTGTAATACTGCTGCTCACCTTAATTACCCTTGAAAGGGAGTGTTTTTGTTTTATAGTCGTAGATCCGTACCAGCAGATTAAAGAAAAGGTGACAACTGACTCCACAAATGACCTGTAGAACAAGGTCATCAGGGACTTGTCTACGTTAAATTTTGCCAGCTTTCTAAGACAATACAAGCGCTGCTGACCTTTCTTACAGAGCAAACTAGTATTTGGCTCAAAGCACAGCTTGTCGTCAATAATTGATCCTAAATACTTGTACTGTTTGACAACATCTATTTCCTGATCATTTATTCTAGTTGTAACAATATTAGGGATGTTTTGCCTGAAATCAATACACATGTCCTTAGTCTTTGATGCGTTCAGTTCAAGAAAGGCTTCCTTGCACCATCTTACAAACTGGTCAATGACCGGACCGTGTGAATTTTCCTCATTGTTTAACAAGCTGACAATCACCGTGTCGTCAGCAAATTTCACAAAGTGTCTATTTTCAATCTTAGAGCGACAGTCATTTGTGTACAAGATGTAAAGGAGGGGGGAAAGAACACACCCCTGCGGTGAGCCAGTTGATGTATTTGTCCAGTCGGAAAAATGGCCATTTACTCTGACCCGCTGAGATCTGTTTGTGAGGAAGTCTAATAGCCAGCCCACAAGGTTGTCCTCCAGTTTAAACTGGTGCAAAAGCTTCTCAGTCAACAGGTGGGGCTGGATAGTATTAAAAGCTGACGAGAAGTCCACGAACAGCAATCTAGCATGATTTTTGTTTCCCTCCAGATGTTTAAAAATGAGATTCAGTACTGTTGCAGTTGCGTCCTGAACTCCTCTGTTAAGTCTGTAGGCAAACTGTAGTGGATCGAGAAGACAGTTTGTCCTAGATGTTAATTCAGTCTTTATCAGCTTTTCAAAGGACTTCATCACAAGTGATGTAAGAGCTATGGGTCTATAATCATTAAAAGTCTTTGGGTGACTGTTTTTTGCAACAGGGACAATAACTGACTGTTTCCATAGGTCAGGGACCTTCTGGAGCAACATAGATTGATTAAAAATGTAATTAAAAATGGGGCCTAACTGTTCCGCACAACATGAAAGAACACGGCTGCCAATGTTGTCTGGACCCGGACTTTTTTTGGCTTTACAATGCTTAAAAATGTTCACAACACTCTGTGCAGAGAAACAGATATTATTTTGGGGCTGGGACAGTAAGGACTGTTTTTTTCCAGCAATTTCATCACTAAAGTCATGATTATCAAATCTTGAGTAAAATTCATTTAGTTCATGGGCCAGTGATATGTCAGAGGAAAAGCCTTCTAATGCCACCTTTTTCTTTGATTTGTCGTTTAGACCCACCATAGATTTAACACTGTCCCACGCTGAACCGAGAAGGTTTTGGCTTAATTTGTGTTCCACCTTAAGTTTATAGTCCCATTTTGCCCTTTTAATTTCACGTTTGATCTCCTTTTGAACGATATATAGTTCCTGAGAGTTCTTTTCTTTAAATGCTGACTTTTTCTTTTTTAGCAGGTCTTTAAGTTGTTTACTCACCCATGGCTTGTTGTTAGGGTATATTTTGACAACTTTTTTAGGGATTACAGTTTCCTCACAGTATGCAACCCAAGAACTAACCACTTCAGTCAGTTCATCAATGTCTTGTGAAGAATGAACAAATTCCTCCCACAGGGTACAGTCCAGGCAGCCCCGCAGGGCCAGCGTGGCCTCCTCGGACCAGACCTTCACTTGCCTAGTTTCCACTTTAGCCCTCTGGAGGCAAGTGCGATACACTGGTATGAGGTGCACACAGTTATGATCGGCAGAACCCAGGGGAGGGAGAGGGACAGATTTGTAGGCACCTTTGATGGAGCCATAACACTGATCAAGAATCTTCCCTTTTCTCGTTTCACAGGACACATATTTATAAAAACATTTTAAGATTTTGTCCAGTGAACAGTGGTTAAAATCACCTAGTATTAGGTTAGGGGCGTCCGGGGACACTGCCTGCAGTTTCTGAACAGTGCTGTGTATTGATTCTAGAGCAGCATTTTCATTTGCCTTTGGATGAATATAAACAATAGTTACGAAAATCTGCGGAAATTCTCTAGGAAGATAAAAAGGGCGCATGGAGACTGAGAGCAGTTCAATGTCTTTTGTGCAAAGTTTTTCTCTTACTAGCGTTGTTTTGCTCCAACGCTCGTTAACATACAGGCACACCCCCCCTCCTCGCGACTTACCGGTGGTCGCTACAACACGGTCCATGCGTAAAGGAACACCAAAACCATCCAGTGCAATACCAGCGTCTGAGTCCGCTTCTCCCAGCCATGTTTCTGTCATGGCCAAGATACAGGCTTCCTTAAATTCATGTTGGTATCGGACATGGGCTTGTAATTCATCCGACTTATTTCGGAGGGACTGCATATTTGCAAGGATGATTGAGGGCAGAGGAACGCGCGACAGAGAGCGTCTTGCTCGCTCGCGTAATCCACCTCTCCTACCCCGCTTCCTTGTTCCCCGGCGAGGTGCATTGGTAGGGCTCCCGTTTTTTCCGTACTTCCATTTAATGTCAGCGGTGTTCGGGATGGTTAGATCTGGAGGTGGGCTAGAGTTCGCTTGCAGATCGAACTTCAACAAGGTGTCCCGGCTGTATAAAATCCGAGACCGAGAGGCTTCCGTCCAGCCCAAAGTTTCCCATAGCAGCACCAGCAGTATACATCCAACAGTCCACTCCATTATAACGAACCAAGAAGCAATCGCCACAGAGGTAATCAAGTAGGGAGTTTTACGGATGTGTATGAAAAACAAAACAGTTGCATTTAAATTAAGCTTAAATGGAAGGCACTCCAAATAACTTTAGACGAATTTTACAAACAAACAAGCAACAGACACTCCTCACACTATTTTGCTGCCGGTCGCTGCGTGCGCATGCGCCCTGAGCTCACTTGATTACATAATATTATAAAAGGTTTGTTCCAGTCCTATGAATAACATTACTGCAGTTGAGTTGAACGCAAGCTAAAGTTTCTGTCTCATTGTTTCTGCATACCCCTCCTTGAACTGCCACCTTACCGTGGTGGAGGGGTTTGAGTACCCGAATGACCCTAGGAGCTATGTTGAGCTATTTGCCCCTGGTAGGGTCTCCCAAGGCAAACTGGTCCTAGGTGACGGGTCAGACTAAGAGCGGTTCAAAAACCCTTATGATGCAAAAAAAAAAACAGGACCGTGACGTCGCCCGGTATGGCGCAGCCGGGGCCCCACCCTGGAGCCAGGCCCGGGGTTTGGGCTCGTATACGAGCGCCTGGTGGTCGGGCCTCCCCCCATGGGGTCCGGCCGGGCTCAGCCCGAAGGAGCGACGTGGGGCCACCCTCCTGTGGACCCACCACCTGCAGGAGGGACCGTAAGGGGCCGGTGCTAAGTGGATCGGGTGGCAGTCGAAGGCGGGGGCCTAGACAAGGGTTTGCTTATAGCCCCCCAGCTCAGCCGCCATGTGTTGGAGTTCACCCCAGTGAACGAGAGAGTCGCTTCCCTGCGCCTTCGGGTCGGGGATAGGTCTCTCACTGTCGTTTGTGCCTACGGGCCGAACGGCAGTGCAGAGTACCCGGCCTTCTTGGAGTCTCTGGGAGGGGTGCTGGAAAGTGCTCCGACTGGGGACTCTGTCGTTCTACTAGGGGACTTCAACGCCCACGTGGGCAGCGACAGTCACACCTGGAGGGGCGTGATTGGGAGGAACGGCCCCCCTGATCTGAACCCGAGTGGTGTTCTGTTATTGGACTTCTGTGCTAGTTACAGCTTGTCCATAACGAACACCATGTTCAAGCATAAGGGTGTCCATCAGTGCACATGGCACCAGGACACCCTAGGCCGGAGGTCGATGATCGACTTTGTGGTCATTTCATCCGACCTCCGGCCATATGTCTTGGACACTCGGGTGAAGAGAGGGGCGGAGCTGTCAACTGATCACCACCTGGTGGTGAGTTGGATCCGATGGCAGGGGAGGAAGCTGGACAGACTCGGCAGACCCAAACGTACTGTGAGGGCCTGTTGGGAACGTTTGGCCAAATCTCCTGTCAGAGAGATCTTCAACTCCCACCTCCAGCAGAGCTTCGACCAGATCCTGAGGGAGTCTGGAGATATTGAGTCCGAGTGGACCATGTTCTCCACCTCCATTGTCAACGCGGCCACTCGGAGCTGTGGCCGTAAGGTCTCCGGTGCCTGTCGAGGCGGCAGTCCCCGAACCCGGTGGTGGACACCGGAAGTAAGGGATGCTGTCAAGCTGAAGAAGGAGTCCTATCGGGCCTGGCTGGCTTGTGGGACTCCTGAGGCAGCTGATGGGTACCGACGGGCCAAGCGAACTGCAGCCCGGGTGGTTGTGGAGGCAAAAACTCGGGCCTGGGAGGAGTTCGGTGAGGCCATGGAGAAGGACTATCGGTCGGCCTCGAAGAGATTCTGGCAAACCGTCCGGCGCCTCAGGAGGGGGAAGCAGTGTTTACAGTGGAGGTGGGCAGCTGTTGACCTCGACTGGGGATATCACTGGACGGTGGAAGGAATACTTCGAGGATCTCCTCAATCCCGCCGTCACGTCTTCCATTGAGGAAGCAGAGGGCTCGGAGGCGGACTTGTCCATCACCCAAGCTGAAGTCACCAAGGTAGTCAAGAAACTCCTCAGTGGCAAGGCACCGGGGGTGGATGAGATCCGCCCTGAGTACCTCAAGTCTCTGGATGTTGTGGGGCTGTCTTGGCTGACACGCCTCTGCAGCATCGCGTAGCGGTCGGGGACAGTGCCTTTGGACTGGCAGACCGGGGTGGTGGTTCCTCTTTTCAAGAAGGGGGACCGGAGGGTGTGCTCCAACTATAGGGGGATCACACTTCTCAGCCTCCCTGGGAAAGTCTATGCCAGGGTACGGGAGAGGAGAATCCAGCCAATAGTAGAACATCGGATTCAGGAGGAACAGTGTGGTTTTCATCCCGGTCGTGGAACACTGGACCAGCTCTATACCCTCTACAGGGTGCTGGAGGGTTCATGGGAGTTTGCCCAACCAATCCACATGTGTTTTGTGGATTTGGAGAAGGCATTCGACTGTGTCCCTCGCGGCATCTTGTGGAGGGTGCTCTGGGAGTATGGGGTTCGGGGCCCTTTGCTAAGGGCTATCTGGTCCCTGTACGACCGGAGCAGGAGCTTGGTTCGCATTGCCGGCAGTAAGTCAGACTTGTTCCCGGTGCATGTTGGACTCCGGCAGGGCTGCCCTATGTCGCCGGTTCTGTTCATAATTTTTATGGACAGAGTTTCTTGGCGCAGCCAGGTGCCGGAGGGGGTCAGGTTTGGGGACCACACGATTTCATCTCTGCTCTTTGTGGATGATGTTGTCGTGCTGGCCTCATCAAACCAGGACCTTCAGCATGCACTGGGACGGTTTGCAGCCGAGTGTGAAGCGGCTGGGATGAGAATCAGCACCTCCAAATCCGAGGCCATGGTTCTCAGTCGGAAAAGGGTGGTTTGCCCGCTTCAGGTTGGTGGAGAGCTCCTGCCTCAAGTGGAGGAGTTCAAGTATCTTGGGGTCTTGTTCACGAGTGAGGGAAGGATGGAACGGGAGATTGACAGGCAGATCGGGGCAGCTTCTGCAGTAATGTGGTCCCTGTACCGGTCTGTCGTGGTGAAGAAGGAGCTGAGCCGCAAGGCGAAGCTCTCAATTTACCGGTCAATCTACGTTCCTACTCTCACCTATGGTCATGAGCTGTGGGTCATGACTGAAAGGACAAGATCCCGGATACAAGAGGCCGAAATGAGCTTTCTCCGCAGGGTGGCTGGGCGATCCCTTAGAGATAGGGTGAGAAGCTCGGTCACTTGGGAGGAGCTCAGAGTAGAGCCGCTGCTCCTCCACATCGAGAGGAGTCAGTTGAGGTGGCTCGGGCATCTTTTCCGGATGCCTCCTGGTCGCCTTCCCGGGAAGGTGTTCCGGGTATGTCCCACCGGGAGGAGACCCCGGGGAAGACCTAGGACACGCTGGAGAGACTATGTCTCCCGGCTGGCCTGGGAACGCCTCGGTGTCCCCCCGGAAGAGCTGGAGGAAGTGTCTAGGGAGAGGGAAGTCTGGGCATCCCTGCTTAGACTGCTGCCCCCGCGACCCGGTCCACGGATAAGCGGTAGAAGATGGATGGATGGATGGATGGATGTTTCTGCATACAGGTGGGTTAATGTTCCTCAAAATTGCATACATGTATCCCAGTATAAGATATAAGAGTGTTGTGAATACTTAGTGAGTACGTGCAATGTTTAGAGTTGAGTAGTTTTG
The DNA here is from genome assembly GCF_964197995.2 of Scardinius erythrophthalmus. NCBI lineage: Eukaryota > Metazoa > Chordata > Actinopteri > Cypriniformes > Leuciscidae > Scardinius > Scardinius erythrophthalmus. The sequence goes on along the minus strand of NC_138224.1, from coordinate 19,277,134 downwards.
CCGTAATGTGTGAAAGAGTGATGTTCAGCTAACGTTATACACTGCCATGCTAGGCTAGCGGACCTGTTGCTAATGAGTAACCCACAGTATAACAGAAACGCTAATGGTCTCGTTTTGTGTTGGTAACTTATCTGAAAATGCTTTCAGTGCTAATGTGTGTATAACACATCATGTTAAACGGTTTTCCTGTGTGTGTAAGCATTGTAGTTGACTTTAAAATTGATGGAAATTTAGTGATTTGTGTAATGTGATGGAACTGTCGAACTTTGGAAAATGTTTGTTACAATAACCAAATGAGAACAAGTTAGTTTTTTTGTTGTTCGACTGGTCAATATGTAATTCACGTCAAAAGAAAATTCACGTCAAAAGAAGCACAATGAAAAGTATGGACATGGATATGGTTTATTTTACTGTGCTTCCGTTATTAGGCTATGTATTCACATATGTAATCATTACTTTGGTATTTTCTGAAGATATGGTGATATCTTACATACTTGAAAGTACTGTGAAATACCTGATGCTACAACAAGCATTTTGTTTATTACCTCAGGGAGTCGAATATGAATTTTTTTCCTTTGTTGAAGCAGAATAAAAACTGCAGTTGAGCTGAACGCAAGCTAAAGTTTCTGTTTCATTGCATACAGGATTTAAGAACACACCCACCCCCCTGACACCCACCAGGCCAGGGGTGCAACACCTGCAGTATTTTTATTGGCATATTAAAAAGAATCTTGACATCCAAAGCATAGGTAGCACATAGGCTACTTGTTTTAATAAATACACACGGTAAAATTATATGAAAATAATGTCTATAATAAATATAAAAGAAGTGTTTTAATAGGTTGTGACATTTGTTTGTGTTATGTTGTATTAATTGTGCATTAGCTGCTACTTATGCTGGGAAGGTCTGTTAAGCAACAAGATCTCAGCACATCTCAATTCTCACAAGGATGCATTTTATGTCCCAGCATCCTTCCGAGTTTGTTATTTCAAGGTCACTTGGCAAGACTGGTCTCCACGAGAACGCAAGTTTGTTCTTTATGTTCTTGGAATTGAGAAACAGCCAATGTGAGAGATGCTCTACTCTGTTCACCTCTCATGAGAGGTTTTGTCACGGGGTGACGATCAAGTGGAACTGCCCCACTCTATACTTGTTTCCAGGGGGAGCAAGTTCGATGTAACACCGGAACGGTTCTGGGTCTTCCTGTGTAAACAGTCTGACAGAGCTCGCTGATTAGGAAAACGAGTGACAGCTGGGCGATGAGCAGAGATTGAGCCACGAGGGGGATTATAAAAGGATCAGGTTGATGGGCAGGAAGGGTAGTCCTTTTGAAAAGTTCTTTTGTGCAGTTTGGCAGCGAAGTCTAAGTTTTGTGCTGGAGTTTTGGGGTAAGAAGTCTTTTGGGCGGACGCAGACTGGAGGAAATCTGTTGTTGTCGATTCACTGATCACATCGGGCAGTACACGAGAGGGCAGAACGATAAAGAACGGAGAGGACTGTGAGTAAAGAAGGAAGAGCTGGAACGCAGCGATATGATTGAACTGTGCGAATTCAACGAACAGACAAGTGTTATCTGCCAGTCCTATTAGGAAGTTATGCCTGTAGCGCTCGCCAACTGCTAGTATGTGGTGAAACTGCCCCGGCGTCCGGTGAGTTCTATTCTGAAACTTTTCAATGCCAGTTGTGTTTCCACAGTCAACCATCTACACAGCTTGGATGTACAGTTTGCCAGTGGAGCGGAGAGAGTCTGCTGGGACCACGACAAGAGACCCTGTTCACTGTGAGTTGCAGTGCCTAATGTGAAGTGAACACGTGTGATCATTTGAAGTGACTGAATTGTGCACTGGTGTGGAAACTGAAGTTTATGTCTGCCTGTTCCCCAGTCGTCTACTCGTGGGTTCTGAAGGCCAAACTGAAATTAACTAATTGCTGTGTGTTGAGCATATGCTGTGCAGGAATGCAGCTCGAACTCATCTGAGTGGAAGAGGATTTATGAGAGATCTATGAATGCTGTTGACGATTGAAATCTGTATTCACTTCTGTGGTTCTGTGAACATAGAGAAACTGCCCTCTATCATCGAATACTGCCATCACTGCTCTGTGGTAAGAAGATCCAGTTGCTGATTGTTAAATCTTCTATTCACCATGATTGTTCTGTGAACATAGAGAAACTGCCCTCTGCTATTGAATGCTGTTGTCGCTGTCCTGTGGAGAGAAGGCTCAGCTGTTGATGATTGAAATCTGCATTCACTTCTGTGGTTCTGTGAACATAGAGAGACTGCCCTCTGTCATCGAATATTGCCATCGCTGCTCTGTGGTAAGAAGATTCAGTTGCTGAATGTCAAGTCTTCTATCCACCATGATTGTTCTGTGAACATAGAGAAATTGTTCCTCTGCTATTGAATGCTGTTGCTGCTGTCCTGTGGAGAGAAGGCACAGCTGTTGCCGATTGAAACCTGTATTCACCTCTGTGGTTCTGTGAACATAAAGAAACTGCCCTCTGCTATTGAATGCTGTTGCTGCTGTCCTGTGGAGAGAAGGCACAGCTGTTGCCGATTGAAACCTGTATTCACCTCTGTGGTTCTGTGAACATAAAGAAACTGCCCTGTGCTATTGAATACTGCCATCGCTGCTCTGGGGTAAGAAGATTCTGTTGTTGAATGCCAAGCTTTCTATTTGCCATGATTGTTCTGTGAACACAGAGAAACCGCCCCCCTGCTATTGAATACTGCCATCGCTGCTCTGGGGTAAGAAGATTCTGTTGTTGAATGCCAAGCTTTCTATTTGCTATGATTGTTCTGTGAACACAGAGAAACCGCCCCCCTGCTATCGAATACTGCCATCGCTGCTCTGAGGATTGCCCTGTTAGTGGAAGTGGCCAACACCGTTCTGTGGGGAAGAGAGCGACTGTTGTTGCGACTCAACGGTTGTGGAGGGGGAGCTGCCCCCAGCTAGTGAGTGTCCCGTGGAGGGAACGAGAGAGTTCCTCGGTGGTCATCTGCGACGAAGTGCTGGAGCGCGGCTGACGCTTCCCCTGCCCGATCCTCCCCTCTATCCCAAAGAGAGGCGACACTCAAATAATTGATGCTGTCCTGCGAGATGAGTAATCCCCTTCCTTTGCTGTCAATTTCCCACTAGCACGTGCTCCAGTACTTACCTCCAGCCGAAGAGGAGTCGCGGTGTAAACCCCTGCCAGTGCCTGAGCCATTACTTGCCTCCATCCGAAGAGGAGTTGCTGTGCAAATCCCTGCCAGTGCCTGAGCCATTACTTACCTCCAGCCGAAGAGGAGTTGCTGTGCAATTCCCTGCCAGTGCCTGAGCCATTACTTACCTCCAGCCGAAGAGGAGTTGCTGTGCAAATCCCTGCCAGTGCCTGAGCCATTACTTACCTCCAGCCGAAGAGGAGTTGCTGTACAAATCCCTGCCAGTGCCTGAGCCATTACTTACCTCCAGCCGAAGAGGAGTTGCTGTGCGAAACCCCTACCAGTACCCGCCCCATTACTTACGTCCGGCTGAAGAGGAACCACTGTGCAAAACCCCATCGGTGCTTGCTCCATCGTTTACCTCTGGTCGAGAGGAACTGTTGGGTGAACTACCCACGCGACCTGCTGGATTTAAGTGGAGATTGGACTTGTTTTTAACTAAATAAAATATACGTTTTTGATCAATATCTTGTCTGGTCTGTCGTGTCTCTGGGTAACTCCTCGAGGTGGTACGTTGTGAAGGGGAGGGAAGTCCACCCCGACCTGTGACAGATTCAGCAACTCAAAGTAATAGAGATTTGAGCTGTGTCATCTGCACAGTAACAATAACTGTCGTAACCATAGTATTCCAGTGAAACTGTGGTTACCATTGTAACTTTTGTAAGTCATGCATTAGACATTAGACTACCATGCAGCTGTAACTGTTCCGTGTTCATCACTGATGTAGTGTCCAAACGCCTCCCAGAAGTCCTTATCCTCTGAAGTAGAGAGTGTAGTGTCACCTTTTGACTTGGCGGTAAATTTGTTACAACAATCCGAAACTTCTCATCCACCAGCCCTCGACTGGGATGGACAGAGTAGTGGACATGTCCTCTTCTGAGTGCTCACAGTCCTATACAGAGATTACAGGAGAGATTGAAACAGTCATGGTTACTATAAACTTGCCTTTTGTTCACTTCCACCCAAAGAAACATTTGAAAATACCACCAATCTGAAAGTTACTTCTGGTTTACCTTAATTTAGCTTGTGTTTATAAGGAATATGGATGAGAGAATACTATTCCAAAAGCATTTGAATTATTTTTCTCAGATTTAAGTGTCAGGCTTGACAATATCTAATAAATCCAACCTCATTTAGTTTCCAACTGGGTTAAGCAGTATTACTTGTTTGCTGAAGATCAAAAGATAATTATGCAAAAATATGAAAAATGTAAACAAATTTCAATGTCAGGACTTGCGTTAGAAAATAAGCAACTGAGGAGTAAATGCTTCCCACATCTATACTTTATGTAATTTCTCTTCCGTATGATTAGTTTAATCTATTAATGGCAATGTGGTGATATGCCACCTCCAAATCTGGTTTGAGGGTAATATTATCACAAAATATATTATCACCTCCATTCGGATTAATTGACTGTAAATGGTGCCATACAGTATACAACTCTGATCAGGTGTTTTAGATGTCAGACTCTGATCATTGTGTTACAGTGTCCATTTAGAAACTGTCATATACAATTACATGTGCAAAAATTAGATGGTAAAAGGTAGCCATGGCCTTTACCGTAGGTAAAAAACATTAAAAAAATATATGAGTTAAAGTTGTATGATAGTATTTAGTGGGTTTAACTCCAAGATGAAATGTGTTCAACAGTGAATTTATACAAATCAAATGACTTACCTTAAGGATATCAGGTTGCTCACACAGTTTATTTGTTTTAATGCTGTCACACGTGCCATATACAGAAGTTTATAATTAAAAAATGCTGCAGTGAAACTCATAATTGTTGTGACAGTTCTTCAGGGCAAGGAAAAGACAGATGTGTCCTTTTTTTCCAACAGTTCTCTCAACAAAACAAACACTGACCCTTCCAATCTAACAGTTCCTTTGGCTTTGTTCTCCACAGAGACGCACACAGACATGAGTTCACCAAGTTCTCTCGCACCTTCTCCGGTTACTCAGTGGCTTTTATCCTGTCGCTCCAAGCCAATTACTGGAATGAGAAACTAGCATTGACCTTCTTACTCACCACTCCTCTCCTGGCTCAGGTCCCCAAGTGGGTCCAAAAGAACAGGATTAAAAACCTCTGGACTAGAATGACTAGGAAGCATGAGCAAACATGAGAAAATAATCTTGCAATGAAACAGAGACTAAATAGCAGAACAATCAAAGGAAAGAAGAAATGGGTGCTCAGCAAACAAGCAGCAATCAGAGTGTGACAGATAGAGAAAAATGATAGAAAAAAGAAGTTTAGGATCTTAGCTATAAAAGGTACATTTAAAATAGGTCTAAAATGAAATAAAACAGCAGTGTACAAATTTGTCATGTACTCACCATGGCATGTTTACAATGAGCTGTAACAGAACCAGAGAGAAGGCTTTTGTTCACAGTTGATATGGCCCATGTCCCAACACTATCGATAATCTGTTTAAAAATATGGGTAGGAACAATGCCAAGAGAAGAAGTGGTAGGCTTCAGCTTGGCAACTATATCCATTAAATAAGGCATAGTAGTAGGCTCAAAATAATTTAAGAACTTGGTGGCATCAGTGGATCAGCAGGATCAACAATTGAAGGTGAAATAGTCTAACTAATTGCTGCTATTTTATCCACGAAGAATCTCAAGAAATGTTCACACCCATTGGCAGATTCAGTAAAATACGGTAGACATTGCCTATAGGATTAAAAACAGAATTTAAGATAATAAACAGGGTCCTAGGACTACCTAAGAAATTGAAGACTGTCGCAAAGGACACTAATTTTTGTCCGACACAGACCTCTGCTGTGTCAGAGGCAGAGCAGACAGAAAGTACATAGATGACCTTCGTGGTCGTATCAGGGCAGACGCTGGGACCACTGGACTCAAATGCGCTGGGATCACCGGACTCTGGTGAGCTGAGCGTGGATACTGCGGGAGGGCTGCCTTCATTCTCAGCGTTTCCCACAATTGATGGAGAGCTGCTCAGCTGTAACACTAGATCAATGTAATACTCCAATGTCCAATCAGGATTCAATAAGGGCATAAAGAAGCTGAGAGGCTCAGATATATATATATACAGGGCTTGACATTAACACCCGCCAACCCGCCAAATGCGGGTGGATTTTGCTCGTGGCGGGTAACACAATCACTCCAACTAGCCACTTTGGCGGGTTGAATAATTGTAGTCTTTTCAAAAGGCATCTGAAATAAGTGTGACACTACGACACTACAACTCCCATATAGGGCTGTCAACGAATATTCTAAATTCGAGTATATATTCGAATAGTTTTAAAAAACAGAATTTCGAAGGTGAAAATTAATATTCGAATGTGGAAAAACGCCCGCGGTAGCAGAGGCGCGGCTGTCTGCTTTGCGTGTGGGCGCGCTGTCTGAGGGATCAGGTCATTTTATTTAACGTTAAACAGAAACATTACTAAAGTGTAGGCTACTGTACTGACTGAATAGATATTGCATGAATAAGGTAGGTTAGATACAGCAGTTTCATGCAATGCAGGCTTCCACTGGTTTGATTATTTACCGTTTCATGTCAAGGAAAAGTTCCATGTTTACCACAGCACAGCTCACTCGGAGCGTTCAATGTCGGTTCTATAGTACTGTAAAACTCTAATTAATGTTAATAATATTTGTTTCAATCACTGAATGAAGCCTGCTATATAAGAGTCGCGACCTTAAATTGCTTGCACCAAACTCTTGATCAGCACTCAACATTTGCTTATTCTTGTTGTTCATTTAAACTGTTATGCAAAGAGCGCGTGACGCCTCATTCACGCCGCAAGACCTCCAGACGCGCGTAAACGCGTCTTTACACTCGCGCCAGACGCTCTGTTCGCGTTTGGTGTGCACGCAGCATGAGGGTGAGGGCGAGAGAGAGAAAGAGTGTCTGCGAGTGAGCGAGCGAGAGTGAGTGAGGTCTGCGGTCTTGGCCATTAGTTGATTTACTTGTTTTCGTTTAGGTAATACGTTGTCAAATATGTTTAAACTTAAATAAACTACCTATACAAGTAGTTATGTCTCTTTGTATTAATTTGTCCTGTTATTGACGTAATGCGCGTCATTGACAAAATGCGCAACCAGATGTTCGAATAGTTCGAATATAAGCTATGTCTTTTTTTTTAGAGGGAATATTCGAAGGTCATTTTTGAGCAATTTTGACAGCCCTAGTGAGTATTGTCGCTAGTGACCGACAACAAAGAATCGAAGAGACAGCTAGCTGCCCTGCTGGAGTTATGTCGTATGCCGGTGGAGCAATGTGGCGACATATAATACATGGTTTTATTTAAAAAAAGGAGCTTTACACACAACCTTATCAGAGCTAATGATAATGACCTGTATTGTTATATATTTATGTAGTCTTGATTTGGGTGTGTACAGTGGTTTTACATTTAAAAGGGTTGTAAATCTAGTTCAAGTAAATTTTAGCACGCCATAGTCAACTTTTATCAGGTAATTTCACAACAACAAAAATGTGGCTAGTAAAAATGCTGTGTGGCTAGTAACTTTGGAAAACCACTAGCCACATTGGCTAGTGAGCAAAAAAGTTAATGTCAAGCCCTGTATATATATATATCATTTTTTTTTCACAGTAGGTGTATTTAAAAGTAGTATACAAGTAAGAAAATATAAGTTAAGTTGATCATTAATAAAGTATGAAAATACAGAAATTAAACATTATAGATATGCTTATAAATCAAGAATAAAGCATTTATAGCTGTATTTATAAACTGCTTTATAAATGATGAATAAAATACTAGTAGTATATTCTTATGATAGTTATACTGACTCAATTACAATCTTATTTGGCTGTAAATTCTCTTCATGAAACATTTCAATCTGGTTGTAAAGCTTTACACAGTACTGCGGGAAATCAGTGGCTTTAGTTTTATTAGATCTGAGTGCTGCATTTGATTTGGTCGACCACGAGGTCCTGTTGAGATGCCTGGAGATATCTGTGGGCCTTGGTGGTGCATGTCAGGACTCAGGTTTGATCATTGCTCTTCCTGCTTTGTCTCTTGGTTATGTTTCCCTGTATATTTCCACAGCACCACAGCTGTGCTGCATTTCTAATCAGCGCTACTGCGCACCAATCTCTCACCCGTTTCTCCGTTTGTTAATTTTCCCGCACTTTGTTTCCATGGCAACCACCGCTACGCCACATTGTAATTAGCACGCTTGCACACCTCTCTCACCTGGTTCTCCTCTTGTTTGACTTCTCACACTATTTAGATTCCTTCTTTATCTACCTTCTCTGCCAGAGTGTTTTTCTGTCACTCTCCAGCTTCACAAGTATTGTTCTATTTTGACTTGTCAAGTTTTTGATCCTGTTTTGTTTCTCCTAGTCCTGTCCAGCCCTGCAGCTCAGTTTTCCCCATCCCCTTATTGGATTTGCCTCTGTTATAGGCCTGTATTTTGATTATTCTCTGATCTGCTCCTTGGACTGTGTCATTTGCTGGTTCTGACCCTGCCTGCCTCTTGACCACTCTCCTGTCTTGCCCTCTTGCATTGTTTCCTTGTTGGACTGTCTACCCATTGCTGTCCTTGGACTACGTCATCATCTCTTCCCCTCTTGCTCAGTGGCTCGGCTGCCTAATTAAATATTGTTTCCTTTTACTTCGATTTTTTTTGTCCAATAAATACAGATTTAACTGATCTGCTCTTGGGTTCTCTGTTTTTTTTCCCCCGTCCAGCCATTACAGCACAGTCTTACAGTGGTTCAATTTCATATCTGACCATCAGATGGTTCAGTGTTCTAATTGGTCATCAGTCCTCCTCTAGTATACCTCTTCATTTTGGAGTCCCACATAGATCAATCCTCGGGCTGGTATTGTTTTCCCTGTACATGCTACCTTTAGCTTCCATTTTAATAAATACGGAGTATCCTTTCATCTGTCACGGTCACGTTCACGTTCTTCTCCCTTCATCTGCCTTCATCTGTTTGTGTGCACTACATTCCCCAGAATCCTCCGTGGCGCACACCTGCACTCAATCTCTCAATCACTAATCATCAGCATCACCTGCACCCCCTCATCAGTCTCACCCTTTATATTCAGCACTCTCCCTTCACTCCTCGTCTGGTCTCGTCTATACACGTCATTACATGACTCTCAGACCCCCTGAGCACTTACCTGGATCCTTACCTGAGTCGCATCACCATCCATCTGCCAGCCTGCCATTCTCTTCGATCTTCCATCCTTGGTCACCTACAAGAAAGAAAGAAAGAGAGACTTTACCATCCAGCTAAGCATTTTCTGTTTATCTGTATTGCTGTTACTCACCATTTATCTGCATCTCCGTTCATTCTGCAATTAAAGATTTAAACTTACCATCTTGTCTGCTTCATCTGTAAACCCTGACAGAAGACCAGACCACAAGAAGCATGGAAGTTGCTCACTTCACCCTAACCCCAGCTGATCGTCTGATTCATTTTCAAGATGGCTGCTCAATCGAGGAATATGTCGCTGGCTTTCTGGAGCTTTCTGTTGGGGTAAGCTGGACAGATGATGTCCTAAAAACAGTATTTTGGGGTGGACTGGATAACCATCTGTACCAGCAAGCTTCACCCAGTATCTAGATCATGTGCTGTGGTTGAGTGGCTCAAGGTTCACCGTAGGTGAGGTTGAGGACATCGCCACTCAACTACCATCTCCAGCCATCTTCACCACGCCACCCATCATCATCCGGAATTCAGACGCCAGTCCAGCCGAGCCCGCACTTCACGCCAGAGCTGCCGAGACCAAGGCAGTAGGCGTTGTGCCCGCCGCGCCTGTGACTGACAGTGCCTGCCCGCCAGAGCCAGAGCCAGTCGCCTGCCCACTAGAGTCTGTGAGCGTCGTTCTCCCCGAGCCAGAGCCAGAGTTTTCAAAGCCCTCTTCATCGCTGGTCCTGTCCAGCTCAAAGCCCTCATCGCTGGTCTCGTCCAGCTCAAAGCCTTCATCGCTGGTCCCGTCCAGCACAAAGCCCTCTTCATCGCTGGTCCCGTCCAGCACTAAGCCCTCTTCACTGCTGGTTCTGTCCAGCTCAAAGCCCTCTCCGCCGCTGGTTCCGTCCAGCACAGAGCCTTCACCGCTGGTTCCGTCCAGCTCAAAGCCCTCTTCACAGCTGGTCCCGTCCAGCTTAAAGCCCTCTTCGCCGCTGGTCCCATCCAGCTTAAAGCCCTCTTAGCCGCTGGTCCCGTCCAGCACTGAGCCCCCTTCACCGCTGGTCCCGTCCAGCAGAGACCCTTCACCGCTGGTCCCGTCCAGCACAGAGCCTTCTTCCCCGCTGGTCCCGTCCAGCACAGAGCCTTCTTCACCGCTGGTCCCGTCCAGCACAGAGCCTTCTTCACCGCTGGTCCCGTCCAGCACAGAGCCTTCTTCACAGTTGGTTCCGTCCAGCAGAGACCCTTCACCGCTGGTCCCGTCCAGCAGAAACCCTTCACCGCTGGTCCCGTCCAGCAGAGACCCTTCACCGCTGGTCCCGTCCAGCACAGACCCTTCACCGCTGGTCCCGTCCAGCACAGAGCCTTCCCCGCTGGTCCCGTCACAGAGCCCTCATCGCTGCCCAGCACAGAGCCCTCATCGCTGCCCAGCACAGAGCCCTCATCGCTGCCCAGCACAGAGCCCTCATCGCTGCCCAGCACAGAGCCCTCATCGCTGCCCAGCACAGAGCCCTCATCGCTGCCCAGCACAGAGCCCTCATCGCTGCCCAGCACAGAGCCCTCATCGCTGCCCAGCACAGAGCCCTCATCGCTGCCCAGCACAGAGCCCTCATCGCTGCCCAGCACAGAGCCCTCATCGCTGCCCAGCACAGAGCCCTCATCGCTGCCCAGCACAGAGCCCTCATCGCTGCCCAGCACAGAGCCCTCATCGCTGCCCAGCACAGAGCCCTCATCGCTGCCCAGCACAGAGCCCTCATCGCTGCCCAGCACAGAGCCCTCATCGCTGCCCAGCACAGAGCCCTCATCGCTGCCCAGCACAGAGCCCTCATCGCTGCCCAGCACAGAGCCCTCATCGCTGCCCGTTCCGCCCAGCTCAGAGCCCTCTTCGCCGCTGGTTCCGCCCAGCTCAGAGCCCTCTTCATCGCTGGTTCCGTCCAGCTCAGAGCCCTCTTCGCCGCTGGTCCTGTCCAGCTCAGAGCCCTCTTCGCCGCTGGTCCTGTCCAGCTCTGAGCCCTCTTCGCCGCTGGTCTTGTCCAGTTCAGAGTTCTCTTCACCGCTGGCCCAGTCCAATCCAGAGCCGCCTTCGTCACTGGTCCTGTCCAGCCCAGAGCCGCTTTCGCCCCCTGCCTCATCCAGCCCAGTGTCAAAGCCTGATATTTCCCCAAGGAAATTTTTTTTTGGGGGGTGGGGGGGGGGGTGGGTGGGCTATAAGTCGTCTCCGCCATGGCCACCCGAAGGGTCCTCACCGCCATGGCCACCCGAAGGGTCCTCTCCGCCATGGCCAACCGAAGGGTCCTCTCCGCCATGGCCACCCGAAGGGTCCTCACCGCTATGGCCACCCGAAGGGTCCTCTCCACCATGGCCACCTGAAGGGCCTGCACTGCGGTGGTCACCGCCTCAGCCTGCTTCACCATGGCCACCTCCTCAGCCAGCTCCACCTAGGTCACCTGAGCCATCCTGGAGTCCGTTTTCCTGTTCATCCTCCAGTCTCGGACTCCAGGATGCCCACCCCCCCTCCCGTACTCTGCCGTTTGCGGCGCGGGACGCACCTTGCGGGAGGGGGGAGTTATGTCACGGTCACGTTCACGTTCTTCTCCCTTCATCTACCTTCACCTGTTTGTGTGCACTACATTCCCCAGAATCCTCCGTGGCGCACACCTGCACTCAATCTCTCAATCACTAATCATCAGCATCACCTGCACCCCCTCATCAGTCTCACCCTTTATATTCAGCACTCTCCCTTCACTCCTCGTCTGGTCTCGTCCATACACGTCATTACATGACTCTCAGACCCCCTGAACACTTACCTGGATCCTTACCTGAGTCGCATCACCATCCATCTGCCAGCCTGCCATCCTCTTCGATCTTCCATCCTTGGTCACCTACAAGAAAGAAATAAAGAGAGACTTTACCATCCAGCTAAGCATTTTCTGTTTATCTGTGTTGCTGTTACTCACCATTTATCTGCATCTCCGTTCATTCTGCAATTAAAGATTTAAACTTACCATCTTGTCTGCTTCATCTGTAAACCCTGACATCTATACGCGGATTATACTCAGATCTATTTCCCCTTAAAACATATAGATAAAAATGGTGTACAACCACTGTTGGTGAAGACTAAAATTTCATATTTTAATATAATTTCATTATTTAATATTGAAAATCTACTACGGCAGAGAAACATCGGGAACACATAGACCTGGCACAAATACAACATCTTCTCAAGTTTCTCTCCTATGCTGATGAATAAAGATTTTTCTTGGCAAGATAACTGGTGTCCGGTTCCGTGAATCAAATAATAACAGGGAAAAAGGCATAATTCCAAGTCTGCAAGTTTGCCTGTTTAAAAGAACTTAAGCTAAAAGTAATTTTCTAAATTTAAATAAAAATAAAACTGAAATAATTCTATTTGAGCCTCATGAAAACTGTGTGTCTGTTGACCGTGGCTCTCTTGCCCCATATGAAACTCAATGTGCTAGAAATCTGGGGATTCTGTTTGATCACAACCTAAAATTTGATAAATAGATCAGTTTTTGTTAAAGAAACGCCCACTCTGTAATGTGAAAGTCTTTTATCCCAGAGTAACTTTCAAACAATGATTCATGCTTTTGTAACAACTTGTCTGGATTATTGTAATTCACTTTATTATGGTGTCTCCCAATCTTTCCTCTCCCATCTACAGCTAGTGCAAAACGCAGCTGCTAGACTCCTCACCAGCTAGTTTGAGCCAGTAACTCCTATTTTATCTGCACTGCACTAGCTACCTATTCAATTTAGAATTTATTTAAAAATTCGACTACGTTTATAAAGCCCTCAACAATTTGGCCCCTTAGTACCTGACTAATCTGCTCTGTCCATACACTCCTTCTAGAAATCTGAGATCCAGTGATCACTGTCTACTCATCGTGCCTAGGTCTAGACTTAAACAATGAGGCGATCGTGCTTTTGGGATTGCAGGTCCAAAACTTTAGAACAGTCTACCTCTTCACATCAGATTAGCTCCCTCTATTTCCGCCTTTAAATCTGCTCTAAAGACTTATTTATTCTCTCAGGCTGTCATGCTATCAAATTGTGCATTCCTTAATTTTTGGAGTTTTAATTTTCTATTGCTTAGTCTTAGTCTTGTGTGACAAGGCTGACAAGGTCACACTTTCTCTGGTCTGCTGTCAATCCCTCAATTCACTGGGTGAGCGTGAAGCTCAACTTCCAGCTCCGCACCAGTGGACACACTGTTAGGCGCCAGAGCTGCTGTGAATCTGCTTACCTGAAACCCTGCGTAACTGGCACAGATTTTAAGAAAATTACAGTCATTTGGCAAATAAATAAATGACGGACAGTTGTATACGTCTTACCAACATTTTCTTATGTAAGCTTTATGTTACACCTCCAATTAGGGTGACCACCATCAAACAAACCAAATGTGGAATGATTATAAGTTTGTGTGGGACAATGTGGGACATGTTACCAACACTAAAACATAACCTGAACCTGTTATATAAAGTCTATCTAACTTAATAAAAACATTTGTATTCTGCCTTTCAGATGATAAAAGTTATTTGTTCTTTAGTCCCCTCCAGAAAACACCATTACATCATAATGTAACATAACATGTCTTTATTTTACATGTCATTTAAATTCAACATCACTGAGCCCAAAGGCAGCAGGCATCATGCAGATAACAATTTTTGAAACAGTTCTAACCAAGTCCAACTAAAATCCAACAAAATAAACAATGAACAAATAAAATATAAAACAACATGAAATTAGATCATTAACAGTCTTATTTACATTTACATTTATTCATTTAGCTGACGCTTTTATCCAAAGCGACTTACAATTGCTATATATGTCAGAGGTCGCACGCCTCTGGAGCAACTAGGGGTTAAGTGTCTTGCTCAGGGACACATTGGTGTCTCACAATGGATTCGAACCTGGGTCTCTCACACCAAAGGCATGTGTCTTATCCATTGCGCCACCACCACCACCCCCCCCCCCTACCCCCCTACATATATATTCGTCTTATATATTAAGAATATATTAAACCAAAAACTAATATTTTTTAGAAAGGATGTGAATTAAAACAACCACAGCAGGCAACAAGTTGATCAATTCTGTTAAATAAAAATTTTAATTGACCGAATTATCCATTTGTTTTCTGACAGGGAACACATGGAAAGAATCACCGGTCCACATTTTGATTGACAGCCGTCACAACCAACTAGTGACCGTGTTTACTCCTTTCTTTTCAACCATTGGATAGGATTTAAAAAATGGCTGTTGTATTTGTGCTTCTGATGAAGCGCTGTTAAATATAGGTGAAAAACTACGCTGCAAAAAGAATAAATAAAATGCTTTCTTAAAAACGTAAAAGAACGCATGCACGTTTTCTATGATAATTAAAAACTAATAGACTGATGAAAATGCGGGACATTTTCTCAATATGCGACGTGCAGGACAAGGGGTGAAAATGCTGTGCGGTACAACGCAAAGCGGGACTGGTGGTCACCCTACCTCCAATGACAAGGGAATTTTTAGTAATTTATAGTGTTTATTAATTAGCCATTTGTGTCCACAAACTCATTCTCTCAAATGGATTGGGTTAATTTATTCATTCATAGTTAGTCATCTAAAGTTAGTCATCTAAATTTTTTTCTTCAAGACTGGACTTTACTTTTTAAATTCAGTTACATAAAAAGGTAGATAAGTCTAATTTGAATGGGAAAAGAAGGTTGAAGCTAAACTCTGCGGAGCTGTAGCCCTCCAGGAACTGAATTTGACACCCCTGATCTAAGGTCAGTGTCAGTCCACATGGAAGAAACAAACAAAACCATAAAATCTTTAAAGAAAAGCATCTCTCCACTAGGGCTGCACGATTAATCGAAATTAAACCACACGTGATTTGGTAAAGGCTGCGATTATTTTATGCGCCACTTGTCAATGCAGCACGGCTCTGTTATCAGCAGTAAATGCTCAGTGGCAAAAGCCAGAGGGCGCTCTCACACAGACACGCCAAATATGCCCCGCAGAAGTAGACATTGCAGGTCAATCCATCAAATCCCACTGGTCCCACATACTACCTATGTAGCTGAATAATCAGAAGATTAAAACGCTTTGATTGATTAAACATGACTAATAAAAACATGACTGCTTTATTCTGTGTAAGAATCCACATCTTTTAACCCAAGGATGCTCAACTGTCGTTATGAAGTGAGTTTGGAGTAAAAACATGTTATTAAATGATGTATGATTTTATTAAATCGGTTTAAGCGCAATTTCATGTTAATTGCGATTAATCGTGCAGGCCTACTCTCCACAAACTCAGTTGAAAATAAAAAACAGAACCTTTTCTTCATTCTCAAGCTGGCCATCAGTAAAACGTCTATCATCATGTCATCAATTAAAAACATCATACATATTTAAAACTGTTAAATGTAAAGGGGTAAAACTTAAAAGCTACTCAGCTGAAATGACACAGCTTTTTCTTTAATGCAGTATTGAATTGAAGTAGAGGTGCTTAGACAGAAATGCTAATGTCTTGTTCCATGCGTCCTCTTGTGCGTATGCGTGTGGTTTGGTTTGTCCACCCCATAGCATGACAACTGCAGAAACAACATCAAAATAAATTTAGATGTAAAATGCACACACACATCACAAATAATATCTATAACTGGCATCAAGTCTATAAAAAAAAAAAAAACTGATGAAATGAGACAGTAAAGCATACTTCTCTTATTTATCAACTTTAGGTTGAAGTTAGTTGCACGAAAGTGAGGTGAGTATGGTGGTTCAATGAGATGACCAGCCCCGGGATATTTCAGGACTTCCAACAAGTGCCGATTTCCTGCTTGCTCCATCATCATCTCAATCTGGGGTTAAAACGTAAATATCAGTGATCTAAATCATGTCAGACAATTTGAATCATGGGTGAAATGCATTTTTATATCAGATTGTAGAGGCTTAGTTTCATTTTACTGCACAGTTATGTTTTCTGGAGGTGTACAGGAATTTTTATTTTCTATGACATTGAAGAGGTTTATTTTTAAGTAATAAAGTATTTTTAAGTATACAGTTGTACAGTTTAATTTTTTGCATCTTGAAATACACATTTCTATGTTCTTTATCACTCTGTGTTGTGTTTGTTTCCTTTCTGTTTAGAAGATAACTGAGTCTTTTAATCTCCTTCGTAAAAGCTTTAAGAGGCATAAATAGTCTTTAGATGAGCTCACAAAAATAGTTAACTGACAACTATAAAATGTTTTATAACTACCTGAATTAATCATGATGTTATGTAGTGCTCTGAGACAAGAAGGTTGAGATCCAAATGCAGCTTTTAATAATGGGGTAATCCAGACACGTAATCCAATGTACAGGCAATGGGTCAAAACACAGGTAGGCAGTCCAAACAAACAAAACACACAAGGTTGGTAACAAGGCAAACGGGTAATCCAAAGGCAGACAGAGAGTCTAAAAAACGAAATACATGGAACTAGAGAAATGCTCAGAAATGCTCAGCGCAACAACACACAGGTGAATATAATCATGGCTGATTAGTCTGTGCAAAGGATTATGGGAAATGTACATGTATCATGTACTTGCATGTTCTAAATGATCTTATTAACCACTGAAAACTCCTAAACAACTGGTTTGTAAATAATTTAATACTTCAAGTATGAAAATACAATATGAAATGCTTATAAATCAAGAATAAAGCTTTGGGAGTTATTTATAAACTGCTTACTAATATCTATTAATGTAGGGACAATGCTTTATAAATGACGAATTAACTATTTACTAATGCTCATAGCTAATGATTCATAGCATGCAGTTATTGTAAAGTGTTACGAAGTTCGGTAGTTTAACCTAGTAGTTAACCTAGTACCGGTTTAACCGGTAGTTTCTCAGCATGTTTTTGTTTGTTTTCAAAGATACCGTCTCGGTTACTAACGTAACCTTAGTTCCCTGAGTTGAGGGAACGAGTATTGCGTATGTTAGCTTATGCTATGGAAAAACTCCTTTTCTCGAGAATATTGAAGCCAAATCTTTAAAACGCAGTGCAGCTTCACAGCATACACAGATGAATGGCGAGAGCGGTCATTGGCTGTGCTGCGGCAACTGCACAAACCTATGGCGAGGCGGTTCAGACGCGCGAACCAATCAAGGCACTTCGCGCCCTGGCACGTCAGAGCCCGCCAGAATGGGCGTGGCTTACGGCTATAAAAGCGCCCATTCTCCAACTTTGTCTCTGGACAGCATATCCGCACCCTGGTTCAGAATGCCTGGCACATGTGCTGCCCTTAGCGAGCGCAGGTTGTGCTGAGCCCATAGAATGAGACTCCTGGCCATAGTGTGCAGGTTGTTCGACCTGAGACCACCTTGGCGATTTTTGTAAGACACCACTGCCATGTTGTCCGCTCGGACCAGGACGTGGTAGCCTTTTAGATATGGGAGAAAAGCTTTCAGTGATAGAGCGACCGCTCTCATCTCTAGACAGTTTAAATGTAGGCGCTTCTCCGGGCTTGACCATAGGCCAGAGACGGGCCTGCCCTCGTAGAGGGCCCCCCAACCTAGGTTGGAGGCACTGTCGAGATCTTCTGTCGAGATTTTCTCCTCGAAACCACACTCAAACTCATGCCAGACTGGTACCAGTCGGTTGTTTTCCAGGGAGCCAGGGCTTTGATGCAACCGTTGCTCGCTCTGATTAGTAAGTGGCCAGATCGCCATGCATGAGCTGGTATTCAGGATTTTAGCCAGTGCTGGAGAGGACGCATGTGCAGTTGTCCTAGCTGGAGTACCGGTGATGCTGAGGCCATGAGACCCAACATCCTCTGAAATCTTTTGAGGGGAGTGTGAGCGCCTGCTCTGAAAGACGCCGCTAGGCATTGAATGGAGAGCGAGCGCTCTTGTGTAAGGCACACTTTCATTCGTATAGAGTCTTTCACTATACCCAGGAAATAAAATATTCTGGCTGGGAGACCGTGTGCTCTTGGAAATGTTGATCCTGAGACCCAGACATTCTAGATGGCTGAGGAGCCAGGATCTGTGAGTTATCAACTGTGCCTCTGATTGAGCTATAACCAGCCAATCGTCGAGGTAGTTTAACACTCGCACTCCCCGCTGTCTCTGGGGGGGTAAGTGCTGCATCCATACACTTCGTAAATGTACGAGGTGGTAGCGATATGCCGAACGGTAGTACTGTGTACTGGGAAGCCTGCCCCTCAAAGGCGAATCTCAGAAAGGGCCTGTGATGAGGCGATATTTGGATGTGAATATAAGCATCTCTCAGATCCACTGAGAAATAACAATCCCCCGGGCGAATTTGCGTGACGATTTGCTTGGTTGTCAGCATTCTGAATGGACATGTCATCAGCGCCTTGTTCAGGTGTCTGAGATCTAGGATGGGCCAGAGGCCGCCATCCTTCTTTGGAACGAGGAAGCAGCAACTGTAAAAGCCCGACTTGCTTTGTGAGGGGGAAACTGGTTCGACAGCTCCCTTTTTTAACAGTTTGAGCACCTCGGTGCGAAGAATGTGTGCAACGTCCTTTCTCACTTTCGTTTCGACCACGCTGAAAAGCGCGGAGGTCTGCGGGCAAACTGTAGCGAGTAGTCTCGTTTTATTATGTTCCACACCCATTCTGATATACTGGGGATAGCCTCCCAGGCCTTGGCCCGCATATCTAGGGGTTGAATAAAGACTGGAGACGGGCCGCTGTGAGATAGGGACCCGGCCGTCCAGCTGTCTTGAGCTTTTAATGCTGTGTGAACAGCGCTCATGTGCGGGGGTGTGCGCTTTCCAGTGGGCACACCCGTTATCACGTCTCCAGCGTGAGCTAGAGGGAAAACTTATGTGGGAACAGTTTTTTATGTGTAGAGGTGCGTACTTTACAGTGGGCACACGATCTACATTTATTGTCTCTCCCTCCCTCTCGCTGGCTGGGGGGAGAGTTCATACAGTGTTGGCAGTGTTTGTGTGTAGGGGTGCATTTTTCACAGTAGGCACACGCACTACATTTATTAAACTTCCAGCGTGAGCTGGGGAAAAGTTTGAAACTGTGGGAACAGTGCTTGTGTGTAGGGGAGCATACATCACAGTAGGCACACGCACTACGTTTATTAAACTTCCAGTGTGAGCTGGGGGAAAGTTTGAAACTGTGGGAACAGTGCTTGTGTGTAGGGGTGCAAACATCACAGTATGCACACGTGCTATGTTTATTGAACTTCCAGTGTGAACTGGGGGAAAGTTTGAAACTGTGGGAACAGTGCTTGTGTGTAGGGGTGCGTACTTTGTCGTGGGCGTGTTTTGTAACAGGCCCACTGACTGCAATATAAGCTGAAGCCTACCACCTCTGCATGTGATATTGTTCCGACCCAATTTTTTAAATTGGTACTTGATTGTGTTGGGGATTGGATTTTAGAAATTATAAATAAGAGCATTCTTTCTGGGATTGTTCCATCCTTTTGCAAACATGCTATGGTGAAACCTTTGTTGAAAAAAACAGGTCTGGATATAAATATCTTATCAAATTTTAGGCCAATCTCAAATTTACTTTTCATGGCAAAAATCTTAGAGAATGCTGTATCTGTGCAATTGCAGAGCTTTCTAGAAACAAACAATATTGCAGAAAAATTCCAATCTGGATTTAGGAAAAAGCATAGTACTGAGTCAGCACTTCTAAGAGTTTTAAACGATATTTTATTATTTGTTGATTCCGGGAACTCAGCAATCTTGGTGCTATTAGATTTGAGCGCAGCATTTGATACAGTTGATCATGAAATTCTTTTAACGCGTCTTGAAAAGTGTGTGGGCATTCAAGGAACTGCCCTTAGCTGGTTCAGATCTTATCTTAGTAATAGAACCTTTTCAGTGGGTATTGGACGCGCTGTATCATCTGTAGCACGAGTTGCCTGTGGTGTTCCTCAAGGGTCTATTCTGGCTCCCATTTTATTTTCACTATATATGTTACCACTAGGCTCAATTCTTAAGAAGCATGGAGTGTCCTTTCATTTTTATGCAGACGACACCCAAATCTATCTCCCTTTGAAACATAATGACAAGCAAGGCCTAGAAACTTTGCTTGCCTGTTTAACTGATCTTGGATGTCTTTGAATTTCTTGCACTTAAATGAGAGTAAGACTGAAGTAATTGTTTTTGGCCCCTCTGTGGGGAAAGCAAACCCGAATACTGATTATGATTATTTAAACTCTTATATCAAACCCACTGTGAAAAATTTAGGAGTTCTTTTTGATTCATCTCTCAAGTTTGACCAACACATAAATTCTGTGGTAAAGTCTCGTTTTTTCCATATTAAACTGCTGTCCAAAGTCAAACCTTTTTTATCTTTTAACGATCTTAAAACTGTCACACATGTTTTTGTTTTATCTCGTTTGGACTATTGTAATTCTCTGTATATGGGATTACCCAAATCCTCCATGTCACGGCTTCAGATGGTCCAAAGCGCCGCTGCCAGGTTTTTAACTGGGGTTCGTAGACGAGAACACATTACTCTGATACTATTATTTTTAAATTGGTTGCCAGTGTGTTATAGAGTTGAATTAAAAATTTTGTTGCTAGTTTTTAAGGCTTTGATTGGTCTGGCACCATCCTATTTGTCAGATCTTATAAATGTGAAAAAGTCAACAAGATGCTTGCGATCCTCAGACAGCATTAAACTGTCGTATCCAAGATCAAGACTGAAGTTGCGAGGCGATCGTGCTTTTTCAGTGGCCGGTCCTAGGATGTGGAACAGTCTTCCCTTATCTGTGTGGTCTGCTACGTCTGTTTATGAATTTAAATCTAAACTACAGTCTTATCTATTTACTCTTGCATATCACTCATAATTTTGATCTCGCTAAACTCTAACTATAGTGTTTTATTGTCTGTTATTAATGTATTGTGTGTGGTTTTGTTTTTTATTTATTAACTTGTACAGCACAGTGGTCAACGTCTGTTGTGTTTATTTGTGCTTTATAAATAAATAAAATGAAATGAAATGAAAATGAAATTAAATGAATATAGGCATTTCCAGCCACCTGAGAAGAGGGGACTAGGGGATATCGATTTCGTGGCTTGCAGGGCCAGGTCTGTGGCGCTGCACAGGTCCCTGAAAGCCTCTGGTTCAGGCTCCATCGAATGGAGAAGTTTAGCCTGAAACACCTGGAGGACAGCCACGGTGTAAAGCGCCGAAGCAGCTTGGCCAGCGGTAGCGTATGCGCGTCCGGCGAGAGCTGAAGTGGTGCGGCAAGGCTTCGATGGACGTGACGTTATGGCCTTCCATCCAGCAGCAGTGGGCGGGCAGAGGTGAGCGGCCACCACTTCCTCGAGGGGAGGAATCGCCTCGTAGCCTTTCTCCGTCGTGCCGTCCACAGAGGAGAGCGTAGAGGAAAAGGAAGGCTTTAAGCGCTCTCCGTCCGCTCTGGCATCCTTTGTGAACGGCGCTTCTTTTTGTGTGGCTCAAGCAAAGGGAGAGAGAGAGCGGGAAAGGTGGGGTCGTCTTCAGCGAAAATGGCAAGTCAAGCCCTCAGAGTGGGGAGATCCATCGTGTCGCACTCAGGGCAGCCGCCCTTGGCGAGTACAGCTTCTGCGTGGTCACGGCCTCTGCACGAGGCGCAGTTGGTGCGAGGCATTTGAAACAACGCCCGCGAAATTTCTCTTTTAGAAAAGTGTGACGCGACGGCGAACACACAGCGTAAAAGGATATGGTGCGCCAGATGGCACAGCAGAACAGCGGGCTGAAGGCGCGAATGAAGCCGGCGTCCTCAGGTCTGCGAAGCAGCTGCTATTCTGCTGAAGGCTCTTCGACGGCGGCGAGAAGGCTTCTATTCCAGAGATCAGTGAAGTGGTGATTCGCTGAAGGAGATAAAATCTGAGGTCCTAGGCAGAGAATGGGCGCTTTTATCGCCGTAGACCATGCCCATTTTGGCGGGCTCTGACATGCCAGGGCGCGAAGTGCCCTGATTGGTTCACGCGTCTGAGCCGCCTCGCCATTAGTTCGGGCAGTTGCCACAGCACAGCCAATGACCGCTCTCGCCGTTCATCTGTGTATGCTGTGCAGCTGCACTGCGTTTTAAAGATTTGGCTTCAATATTCTCGAGAAAAGGAGTTTTCCCATAGCGTAAGCTACCTTACGCAATACGAGAGACCTCTCGAAAGGGAATCATTGTTTGATTGATTAGATTCTCCTTTTCCTTGTTTAACTGTTTTTTTTTCTCTGTGTAAATACAGCCCTCAGTTTTAAATTGTCTTTTGTCTCTTCTCAATTATTTTTAGTTAGTTGTTATTCTCATGTGTTACTGTATTTTGTTCTCATGTGCTCCTGCATGTTTACTATTAAGTTTTTTTGTTCAATAATGTGACTGGTGTGTATAGATCCTGCCTATACACACTACTTTTTCTTGCTGTAACCAACTGTGACAGAAGAACAGACCTCAAAAAATGGATAAAGCAGCACCCTTCATAGCCATTGCCTGTGAAAATCTCCCTTTACTCTGCCCAGTTCTGTGTGTTGGCCCAGTGTTCCGGTCTGGATGATGGACAATGGACAACAAACTATGGACAACAAACCAGAGCCCACCGCAGACCCTAAACCTGCTCAGTCTGACCAGGTATGTGAGCCAGAATCTCTGTTCATCGCTGAGGAAGTGTTGGTAGATTTTGAAGGCATTGAGTGGAGTCCCGCCTATCCTACCTCCACCGTGGTTGTGCTGTACTACTTCCACAAGGAATGGTACGATGATCTGGATGATATCATTCCCTAAAATCTCCAATCCCTGCTTTTCCCGTCCAGCCTCAATTCTCATTTGCCACCCCTGGCTCCATCAAGCTATAAGTCTCCTTCGTCACGGATGGTCCCACCCAGCCTCCCACTTCCTCCTCCTCTGTTAATGTAGGCCGGGAGCCAGGTCCACTCCTCAGGATGTTTTTTGCTACCTTTTTTTCACTATTATTTCCTATTATCTTATACCTTGGGCCATCACAAGTTGATAATGACCACCCCCAACTCGGCCCCGTTTGGTCTCAGGGGCCAAAAAACACCCTTTTTGGGGAAAAGCTTGTGGCGGAATGATGTAATTGTGAATATAAAGATACTGCAGCTACATAAATGGCCATATAACCCTAAAATTTTGCATGGTGTATCCTGACACATAGGGGAAACTAGCAGAAAAAGATTCTGGGCATTGCTGCCTTTTTTCTGTCAAATATCACCCTCAACATACCCCAAAAGACTAAAAAATGGCTGTCCGCCTGACAAATTGTCACCAAAAGTGATCATTTTCAAGCATTTTATTATATATATCACTGCCTCAGATGTACATGAAAAACTTCCCAAGTTTATAAGCTTCAATTTAAGTCCAAGATGACCTTTCTATCTAGAGGATTATAGCTGGTGTAACCAAAGTTCTCCACTGTACCTCAAATCGGAGAAAACAGTATTTTCAAGCATTACCATTCTATATTGGATTAAGCATATTTTTTACATATGAACAATGTCTTAAACAAGAGTTGAGACTTGACTTATGAGCTATATTATATGAAATGAATTGCATGAAAAGTGAGCAATGTTATGCCCCTAGGTCAGGGCTATTCAATTAGCATCATTCAAGGGCCGGATTATTAAAGGGGGGGTGAAATGCTATTTCATGCATACTGAGTTTTTTACACTGTTAAAGAGTTGGATTCCCATGCTAAACATGGACAATGTTTCAAAAATTAAATTGTACGTTTGAAGGAGTATTTCTGTGCCAAAAATGCTCCTTCCGGTTTGTCACAAGTTTCGGAAAGTTTTTTTTTCGAGTATGGGCCTGTGTGACGTCAGCTGGGGCGTAATTTGACTGCACGGCACGGCACGGCACGGCACGCCTCCAGCCGCTCGTTTTTATCCAGAAAGACTCGGTACAGCCTATCTTTATTTTTTATGAATATAATAAAACTAAAGACTTTTTGGAGATTTGAAGGATGCAATACTACTCTATAGGTACTCAAGATTAACATGAGATTGACTGAAAATTAGTGTTTCACCCCCCCTTTAAATCGAAATGTTGAGAAGGGCCGGTGGGTTTAGCTTATTTATTGAAACATTATTTATTACTTATTGAAACATATAGTCCATGAGCCAGGGGGGTCCATCGGTATCAACGGGGGGGCAAATGCTATCATTGTTTTTTGGCAAGGTATACACCCCTAGTATTAGAAAAATCACGATAGCAGTGCAGCGGTGGTGGCGAAATCACTATTTTGAGCTCATGAAGTTACTAACCCCCTAAAATAAATTCCGTTTTTGAAATCTGGTGTATATCTGGTTTAGGCTCATGCTAGGGATATTATCAATATTCTATAATATGGTGCTTGGTATCGTTGGAAAGGGGACCTTTTATGCTTTCATTTAAGCCCAGTACTGAATCTGTCTGACAAACACAGAGGTCACATGACTTCTTTAAACCAGAAATAACACACATTTTTTCACAATTTCCGCCTAAACTGTATGCTTTATTTTATCCCTGATGCATGAAAGAACACCACGGACACAAACTCAACAACTTCAATACTCAAGGCACTCTGATGACTCAGAAAAATGTATAATATACCCCTTACTATTTATTTGTGAGAGCCTTAAATTAGACTTGTGCAGCCAGCACAAGTCTTCAAAATAGAATAGAGCCAATAGAATGGACAAATAGAATACCCTATTAGTCCAGGGCAAAATGGCCTATTTATTCATGTACGGTTGTAATAAAAAGTAATTGTTTCAATAGTGTAGTCAATGGTGTTGTAAACATAACACTTGTAAGTGGTTTAACAAAATGTTTCTATCATGTATTTTGATATTCACCCACTTTCAGTTAGAATGTCAGAAAGTAGCTCATGCATGGAATGTTGATGGATATATAACAACACTACCAACTATGCCATCTTCAGTCAACTTCCATTGAGTTCCAGGGGTATTAAATGTAAGAACAAAATACTTTTTCTCTTGTGCTTGTGAATTGGTGGGGAATAGTAGCAGTAGCTAATGTAAGCTTGGTGTTTTAAGCAGGCTAGCTATCTAGCAGGCTAGCTAGCTTGCAGGTTAAACAGTGTAACAGTAACTGCTACAGTGCAGTCAGGGCTCTCAAGTGTCACGTGACAGTCACAAATTTTGGTCTTTTGTCACGCCCTCTCGCCACACATTGTATTACTCACGTGGAAAAACTATTTATAATATATTTAATATGCCGCAGCGCCCAAAATGTCTCTGGCCGCGCCAGTCTCATTATGGCACCGGCAGGACTCAATCGCTGTAAAAATCTATTATTGTCTATCCATCATAAAAGTGCATCTATCCATTATAAAAGTGCCTCTATCCATTATAAAAGTGCATCTATCCATTATAAAAGTCCATCTATCCATTATAAAAGTGCATCTATCCATCATAAAAGTGCATCTATCCATTATAAAAGTCCATCTATCCATTATAAATGTCCATCTATCCATTATAAAAGTCCATCTATCCATCATAAAAGTCCATCTCTCCATCATAAAAGTCCATCTCTCCATCATAAAAGTCCATCTATCCATTATAAAAGTGCATCTATCCATCATAAAAGTGCATCTATCCATTATAAAAGTCCATCTATCCATTATAAAAGTGCATCTATCCATTATAAAAGTGCATCTATCCATTATAAAAGTGCTTCTATCCATTATAAAAGTGCATCTATCCATTATAAAAGTCCATCTATCCATCATAAAAGTGCATCTATCCATTATAAATGTCCATCTATCCATTATAAAAGTCCATCTATCCATCATAAAAGTCCATCTCTCCATCATAAAAGTCCATCTCTCCATCATAAAAGTCCATCTATCCATTATAAAAGTGCATCTATCCATCATAAAAGTGCATCTATCCATTATAAAAGTCCATCTATCCATTATAAAAGTGCATCTATCCATTATAAAAGTGCATCTATCCATTATAAAAGTGCTTCTATCCATTATAAAAGTGCATCTATCCATTATAAAAGTCCATCTATCCATTATAAAAGTGCATCTATCCATTATAAAAGTGCATCTATCCATTATAAAAGTGCATCTATCCATTATAAAAGTCCATCTATCCATCATAAAAGTGCATCTCTCCATCATAAAAGTGCATCTCTCCATCATAAAAGTGCATCTATCCATTATAAAAGTGCATCTATCCATTATAAAAGAGCATCTGTCCATCATAAAAGTGCATCTATCCATCTTAAAAGTGCATCTATCCATTATAAAAGAGCATCTGTCCATCATAAAAGTGCATCTATCCATCTTAAAAGTGTCTCTATCCATTATAAAAGAGCATCTCTCATCATAAAAGTGCATCTATCCATAATAAAAGTGCATCTATCCATTATAAAAGTGCATCTATCCATCATAAAAGTGCATCTATCCATCATAAAAGTGCATCTATCCATTATAAAAGTGCATCTATCCATCATAAAAGTGCATCTCTCCATCATAAAAGTGCATCTATCCATTATTAAAGTGCATCTCTCCATCATAAAAGTGCATCTCTCATCATAAAAGTGCATCTATCCATTATAAAAGTGCATCTATCCATCATAAAAGTGCATCTCTTCATCATAAAAGTGCATGTCTTCATGTTCATTTTATGAAGTATACTTAAGTAATTTTACCCTCTTGATAGAGGCCAGTGCAATCAGCAGCAAAATCTTCAAAAAGAGAAGCTTTAAGTCTACTGACTTCAAAGGCTCAAAGGGAGCATCCTGAAGAGCTTGAAGCACCAGGGAAAGGTCCCAAGAGGTTATGGAGGGGGGACAAGGAGGGTTTAACCTTCTCGCCCCCCTAAGGAACCTGACGACCAGTTCGTGCTTTCCATAGATGGCACATAGATGGCAACTGATTTGCCATCTATGTGGTCGTGATAAGCTAAAATGGCAGCAGCATGTACTTTGAGGGTGGATAGAGACAGCCTTCGCTCCAACCCTTGCTGCAAAAAGGAAAGCACGGACCCTATTGAACATCTTCGGGGGTCCTCTCGGTGAGAAGAAAACTACTTGACGAACAGGTTCCACTTCAAGGCACACGTCTCGTGGACGGCGTCTGTGCAGAAGTGATGGTGTTAAGTACCTATGGGGGTAAGTCACCTAGAACCAGAGATTGAGTTTCCAGAGGTCCGGACGCTGGTGCCATAGGGTGCCCTGTCTCTGAGTCAGAAGATCCTTCCTCAGAGGAATGGGAGGGACTGTCACGAGGAGCATGATTTCTGGGAACCAGGTCTGGGTGGGCCAATAGGGGGCCACCAGAAGGACCTGCTCCTCGTCCTCCCTGACTTTGCACAGGGTCCTACTTTTGAAGGTGTTCAAGCAGTTCAGCACCGACTGAGCGCGTTTGCTCTGTGAGGCGTGCTGTCTGTGTGATCGAATCCAACTCCATACCGAGAAAAGAGATCCTCTGGGGGTGAGTTTGCTCTTCTCCCAGTTGGCCGGAAGACGCAACTGGCTGAGGTGCCTGAGCACGAGGTCCCTGTGTTCGCATAACTGATCTCGAGAGTGTGCTAATATGAGTCAGTTGTCGAAATAGTTGAGGATGTGCACAACCTGTTCTCTCATGGAAACAAGGGTTCCCTCCGTGACTTTTGTGAAGACACGGGGAGACAGGGATAGCCCGAAGGGCAGGACCTTCTACTGATATGCTCGACCCTCGAACGCAAAGCGCAGAAATGGCCTGTGTCAAGGAAGAATCAAGACATGAAAGTACGCGTCGACCCTTCAGGTCGATCGCTGCAAACCAATCTTGGGGATGGATGCATTCGGAAATACGTTTCTGCATGAGCATTTTGAACCCACCACATTTCTTGGGTACAATAAAGTAGGGACTGTAGTGCCCTGACCTCCTATCGGCTGGAGGGACTGGCTCTATCACGTCCTAGTAGGACTGGGATCTCTGCTCGCAAGACATGGGCATCGGCTGCTCTCACTGTAGTGGAAAAAAATGGCCCAATCCATCTCCGGGTCGCCCGTCCTAGGGCTGCTTGCTCTTGGCTTTACCGCCCTGCTTGGCAGGGGCCTGGACGGGTAGGGGGTTGCCTGCCTGCGACTGGCTCCTTGACTCCACTTAGGTGGAGGCTGCTGCTGCAGCGCGGGAGCGAGGGCAGACACAGAAGGCCGCCCCGGCGACGAGCAGACTGAGGGGCTGCGGGCAATGGGGTGGAGGCAGCAGCTGACCGCCGCAGCAGGATGTGCATGATGGTCTCAGTCTGCTTTTCAGCCAGTTTCTGCTGGGCAAAGTTCTCGACCACCTTGCCTTTGAGTGCTCTCAAGCGCACCTTACCAGCTGTGAGAACAGCTTTTGTTTGCTCAAGTCAAAACAAAAGCAAAAAAAAAAGAAAGTGAGAGAATAAAGACCGCTCGCGCTGCTGTGCTGTCACCCGCACCAGTGTGGAGAGGTCCGAAGAAGAAGAAGCTCACTCAGATTCACAATCTCCTTGAAGGTATGTTGAACACATCGAAGTGCTTGGCTCCAAAAACTGATGAAATCCATATAAATATAGATGAAGATGAGGAACATGATGATTAAGAGTTTATATTCTACACTAATACAACACACTAACATGACCAGTCATCAAAGTACAGCATGGATAAGCAGCAAAAAGATCTAATAACCAAAGAAATGTTTTCTATTTTACGTTTGAGCTGTATTTTAGTTTCGCCATTTGGCTGTAAAGAATGTTTACCTGTACAGAAGGTTACTAACGCTTACTCTATTGAAGGTTTTTTGATAACAGACTACACACTAGAGTCATCTTTATTCCTTGTGTTGCGAGGACTTTGTGGACTTATGGAACCCATAAGGAATGGTAATGCTTGAAAATACTGTTTTCTCCGATTTGAGGTACAGTGGAGAACTTTGGTTGCACCAGCTATAATCCTCTAGATAGAAAGGTCATCTTGGACTTAAATTGAAGCTTATAAACTTGGAAAGTTTTTCATGTACATTTGAGGCAGTGATATATATAATAAAATACTTGAAAATGATCACTTTTGATGACAATTTGTCAGGCGGACAGACATTTTTTAGTCTTTTGGGGTATGTTGAGGGTGATATTTGACAGAAAAAAGGCAGCAATGCCCAGAATCTTTTTCTGCTAGTTTCCCCTATGTGTCAGGATACACCATGCAAAATTTTAGGGTTATATGGCCATTTATGTAGCTGCAGTACCTTTATATTCACAATTACATCATTCCGCCAAAAGCTTTTTCCAAAAAGGGTGTTTTTTGGCCCCTGAGACCAAACGGGCCAAGTTGGGGGTGGTCATTATCAACTTGTGATGGCCAAAGGTATAAGATAATAGGAAATAATAGTGAAAAAAAGGTAGCAAAAACATCCTGAGGAGTGGACCTGGCTCCCGGCCTAATGTCATTCTGTTTCTCTGCCCCACCTCCACTGCATCCCTTCAGTCCCTCAGCTCCTTCAGTGACTCCGTCCAACTGCTCAGCTCCACCTTGGTCCGTCATCCCTCAGGATACCTTGTCCTGCTAGCTCTTTGTTTCCCGTGCTTCCTTTTTTTATTTCTATTGTCAGGATAATATATAAGAAATGTAACTCACATCTTCCGCAGATTCAACTGCAGGAAAAGCCTGATCATCACCAGCAGTCACCAACAGAAGTGGACACTTTATCCTCCCAACCTGTGTGCATTTCAAAAACAGAAAACTGATATTACAAGAAAATAAAATGAATAAAAACAAGCAAAACAGTCTATATGCATCAACATATTTATATTAACATATACTCACATCTACTTTGACTGGTGGATTTGGGGCAGTTGAAAATATATCTCTGTGAATTACTTGGTTTTCCTTATTCACATGTAGTTTATCTATATTCCTGGAATAAAAAAATGGTGTGCTTATCATTAGTAAAATATTTACAATGACCATATTTACTAAATATTATTGTTATTTAGTAGTGCGAACTAAAATGGCAAATAACTAGAATTATTTAAGTTCACATTATTTCATCATACAGGTGCCCCATAATGTATCTGAACACTTAAGTCAAACTTAAAAAATGAATATTGTATTTGATAACAAATTGTCATTTATTTTAAAGAAAAAATGTTTTGCAATAATACACTTTTTTTTTTAAACAGACATTGGCCCTGTGCTCAAAATATACTTACACACACAAACTTTCTGGTTGTCAAAGGTTAAAATATCCATCTTTAAAACACTGATTATGCTGATAGCATCCCTGTAGTGTCCATCCAAGATAAAGTGTCTCATTCCCCTTCTCAGGTAACCATGGTTACTGTCGTAACCTGAAACATTTTCAAATAACCCTGAAGTGACTTGATTAGTTTGATCAGATGCGTTTAGCTTGGGTTGAAGCTAAACTCTGCAGAGCTGCGGCCCTCCAAGAATAGAGTTTTACACTGCTGTTCTAGTAGCCCCACAGTTGCCAGCTAGGCCTTGGCTAGTTTTAACAGGGTGTGTAGACGTTTTATATCCATTGTAGTTCTATGAAAGAATCTGTTCACTATACATATCACCTATGACACATGGTTGGTGCACCACATTCAAAGTGCGTGGCAACTCTCATTTGGGGAAAAGAGTAAATTTACATAACTTTAAGGTAGTTGATAGTTACATATATCATTAAGGGGAATTACATAAACGCCACATTCAATTTTGGGGCCTGCAGTTCTCCCTAGTACGTTTCTTTCCTGATGGACGGGCATCTTTCTTCTAAACTATGCTGGTATGTGGTAATTCAAAAGCCTCACTGTCACTGACAGTCAGGAAGCGTACAATAAAATGTCAGTTACGAATGTAACTGTCGTTCTATGCAAGCCAGTGACAGAGTTGCAGTACTTTTCTTGCAGAAGTTCTTACACTTTTAAGTGTGAATTAAGTGCTCAAATTGTGGGTCCACAATGCATAATGAAAATAGCAAAACACTTTATAACACCAAAACATATTTTCTGCGATTTCTAGGTCTCACTTTTTCACATCCTTAAAGACTTCAAGGAGGGATTTATCAAAAGGAATCAGGTGAGTTCCGTTGACACACACACAGCACTGGGGCTAAAAGACAATAAAAAGAGACTGACCAAAATAACAATGTAAAATGTAAATAAATAAATAAACTGCATTCAAAGTGTACAATTCTCCTGCAGAGCTACTGTCCTACAGTGTTCAGTAGGGGTGGGAATCTTAAGGCACTTAATGATCCGATCCGATTCCGATTCTGGGAGTAACGATCCGATTCCCAAAACGATTCTTAACATACATTTTTGGTAACTAATTATCCTGCTGTGCAAATACATGAACTTTACATTTTAATCAAAATTGGAGTCATTATGCTTTTTGTTTATAGTTAGAATATCTGTTTGACAGTATTTCCATATAAAAAATGATTATGAAGATTTCTTTCAATACTTTTATTTTATTAACAAAGTTATATTCAGGATTAACAAGCTCTGAATTAAACATTGTAAGCCATACAATTGCAAAGAACAATTCATTAAGAATAAACAGTTCTCAATTTACAACTGTGACAATTTTTCAGTTTCTTTAGAACATTTTAGAGCGGTGTCTCACTAAAATAACGACGTGAGGGCAAACTGTATCGTGGCTCAAGTACCTGTAACATCGTGTGAATCCTTGGTTATCCACAACGGAGTAAAGGCGCAAATCTTTGGCAATAAAACCCACCACTGACTGGGTAATTTGTTTCGCCTTTTCAGAATGCGGTGGAAGCTTTGCTACTTGCACAAGAGTCCTTTGACTGTAACCGGGAGTGTTCATGATTGGAACAGAATGCTGTTTTTCCAGCTCTGAGTGGAACCGGGTAATATGTTTCTTCATATTAGTTGTGTTGCTGAAATATTTGAATTTGGTGCCACAGAATTTGCATACAGTAGCCTATGGCTTTTATCAACAACACCTTTTTCGGTGTCTTCAGAAAATCAAAAATGTTGCCACACAGTCGATTTCAAATGATGGAGCAGGTCGTAGCTTGTCCATTTTATCTTAAATTAAGCCAATTCACCAGCATACGAACGTTCGTCTATCAACGGGTTTTTCCGTTTGGCCAGTGACATCTCATGACGTAATATGACGCGATGATGAAAAAACAGCTTTTTCAACATGGTCAAGGAACAGTGGTGAAGTGGCAGTTTGAATTGAACACAGAATCAATTCTGATTTTTTGAGAATCGATTCTGAATCGTTAGATAATGAATCGCAATGCATCGATGCATCGACCTTTTCTCCCACCCCTAGTGTTCAGATTTAACCCCAAATCAAACACACCTGAACAAGCCAGTCAAGTTGTTCAGGGTTACTCAAAATTTACAGGCAGATGTGTTGGAGTAGGGTTGTAACTGAAGTCTGCAGGATGATTGTTCTCCAGGAGGAGGGTAGGAGACCCCTGGTGTAGACCATGAAGCAAACCTTGATGACCTTGGAGTAGGCCATAATACCGAGTGTGATTATACTTCCTAAAGACAGCCCAAGCACAGCCAGGTGATCCCTCTGTATCATTTGATGATTCTCCAGGATCTGGTATGCTTTCTACAGGAAACATACAAACATAAAAGCACACATCTGTAAAGACTATTATACGGTTCACCGCACAACCCAATGTTGGGTGCGGATTTGCATGCACTCAAACCCACATCGCTTTTTGGGTGAAGGTTGGGGATTTGTACTACCACTGAGAGGCAGTGTTTATATTAAATATTTTGAACTTCCTGCCTTTACAGTGGAGAAAATAATTATTTGATCCCCTGCTGATTTCGTAAGATTGCCCACTTACAAAGAAATGAAGGGTCAATATTTTTTATGGGAGGTTTATTTTAAAGGGATAGTTCACTTTGAAATTAAATTTTGGTATGTTTTTGCTTACCTCAAGGGCATCCAAGATGTCTTAGGCCATCAATGTGTACTTACGATGGGGAATTGTTTAATTTGGACGACGGGGAATTGTTTTAATTTGGACTCTGTGCATGCTCTTTGAGACCGTGACCATAGACCTGCATTAAATGACTGACAGACAAGAACGGTTTGACCTAAAAATATCAAAATTGAAACTACTGCGGAAAAAAAGACACCTACATCTTGGATGCCCTTGAGGTAAGCTAAAACATACCAAAATTTAATTTCAAAGTGAACTATCCCTTTAATGGATAGAGACAGAATATACAACCAAAAAATCCAGAAAAAAAACACACAATACATATAGGTTATAAATTGATTTGCATTTCAGTGAGTGAAATAAATATTTGATCCCCAAGCAAAACATAATTTAGTACTTGGTGGAGAAACCCTTGTTGGCAAGCACAGAGGTAAGACGTTTCTTGTAGTTGGTCACCAGGTTTGTACACATCTCAGGAGGGATTTTGGTCCATTCCTCTTACAGATCCTCTCTAAATCCTTAAGGTTTCTTGGCTGTTGCTTTGCAACTCAAAGTTTCAGCTCCCTCCACAATTACGATAGGATTAAGGTCTGGAGACGGGCTAGGCCACTCCAAGACCTTAATGTGCTTCTTTTTGAGCCACTCCTTTGTTGTCTTGGCGGTATGTTTTGGGTCATTGTCATGCTGAAAGACCCATTCACGACCCATCTTCAGTGTTCTGGCTGCGGGATGGAGGTTCTCGTCCATGATTTCATGGCACATGGCCCCGTCCATCAGCCCCTCATTGCAGTGAAGTCGTCCTGTACTGCTCCTGCAGAGAAACAACCCCATGAGGTGAGATCTTGCATGGAGCTCCAGACCGAGGGCGACTGATGGTTATTTTGTATTTCTTCCATTTCCGAATAATGGCACCAACAGTTGTTTCCTTCTCACCAAGCTTCTTGCTGATGGTCTTTTCATCCATCAAATGCTAATCAATTTATAACCTTTATATAATGTGTTTTCTTCTGGATTTTTTGGTTAATATTCTGTCTCTATCCGTTAAAATAAACCTACCATAAAAATTATAGACCCTTCATTTCTTTGTAAGTGGGCAAAATTACAAAATCAAGTGCAGTGGTGGTCATCAGTCCTACAGTAGCTGCACTGCTCTGGTGGTCATCTGCTCCGCTGTGGGAATCTTCAGTTTCATCTGATTCGCTGTGGTGGTCTCCACCACTGCCGTCATGGCTACCTACTCTGCCTTAGCCACATGCTCTGCCCTGGCAAATTCCTCTGCCTGCTCCACCCTGGCCATCCGCTCTGCATATGTTCCCTGGCCCTCTTCCTCTCCACGGAACTGGCCCGCCATCCCTCCCCCTGGTTTGACTCTGCTCCACCACACACCTGGACTTTTGTTTTGGGGTGGAGTGATGCTCTGACCTAGTGATGCTCTGACCTAGTCCTCTAGTCATCACTATTTGGCCCATGTAAAAAGCACTTTTCGTTTGGCCATTTTTCCTGCTTCCAAGACATGAAATTCAAGAACTCCCTGCTGGGGGAAAAAAAGCAGCTGATCAACTGGTTTTAGCTGGTTGATTAGCTGGTCTCCTTGACCATCTTAACAGCCTGACCATCTAGTGACTCAAATCCCTCTGGCTTGTTTTAGCGTTTTTTTTTTTTTTTTTTTTTTTTTTAAAGGGCTAACCGTTCAATTGCTACCTAATATATCCCAAATATTTAGTACCATTGTAATGATATAATCAATGTTCAATTGAAATCACGGTCAGGTAATGTTGTGGCTAATCAGTGTGTATTAGGCAAATAACAATGCCAGATCACATTAAATCTAATGTCAAGGCTGGCCCACATTGGGAGACTATCAAAAGTTCTAAATTACCTCAAAGAAAGAAATATCAACATCCTGCCATCTTTGCTCTTTTGGACCAAAGTAATCAAGTGCCATGGATGCAAAGCCATGAGATGCAAGCAGGGCAGAGCGGTATTCGATCAAACCACCATCTGCTCCCCACAGGTCCAGCACTCCTGGGTACGGCCCAGGGCCTAAAAAACACACAGCAATTCATTTTTACACACAAGCAATTTTCATGACTTCTTTGACAAAATATCTAATCGATATTAACTCCTAAAGAGACCAGAAAATGTAGCATAAATCTAATCTAAACCTAATCTAAAGTGTAAACTATTATACTCGGTGGAATATACTACAAGATATACTACAAATGATGTGTACTGTATATGTATAAAAGTAATTTACAACACTTTCTGCATTCCCTATCTAAATTGCAAAGTATTCATCACATCTACTGTAAATGTGTTTCATATCCTTTATAGATCTTTATGTTACAAGTTATGTGTCACTTTAGAAATGACGAAATGTTTAAAAAAAAAATCCAGTTTTGAATGTGTAGTCATGTTTTTATTTAATCATTAACTAATAGCTTATAAATTACTTATAACTGAACATCATTATTCCCCATGAGAGAAATTATGTGTTTTGAAAATGTAAAAATGCAGAAAGTTTCATGTGATGGTTAGGTTTAGGGGATGGAATATACAGTTTGTACAGTATAAATACTATAATGTCTATGGAAAGTCCTCATAAAACATGTAAACCCAATGTGTGTGTGTGTGTGTGTGTGTGTACCTGGAGGTAGGAATAGTGTTCCTTGTACTTCTTCCTCGCTGATGTTCACCCTTTTCACACCTGGTGCTACATGCCAGCGCTCTATGACACTTGTTGCCAGGGGTGTTTTCTGGCTGAAGCCTTGAGATAGATGCCCACTGTATACTGAAATATGAACTAACATCGCTGTAAGGACATCCCTCTTACGTATCCTGGAGTAAAGAGTATGTAGTTAGGTAACAAAAGAGAGTGCCAAACTCCTCAAATAAAAAATAAACCTGAATTAAATTTTTATCAATAAAAAGCACACACTATAATATTGTTCTAGTCTAATCTACCTGAGTCCTTGTTGACTTCCTTGTACAGGTCTCATGCTCCACAGCAACCCCATTGGCTCTTTTCCTTCATAAGTGCCTCCCAAACTTTCAGAATTGGTCCCTAAAGTAAATATAATAATAATAATAATAATAATAATAATAATAATAATAATAATAATAAATTCATTACATTTATATAGCGCTTTTCTTGGCACTCAAAGCACTTTACATAGAGGGGGGAATCTCGTCAACCACAAGGTATAATAGGGTATATCCACATCATGTACTTCATGTCAGGATCATTGTTCACTTGAGAAATATACTATAGAATTCCATATCTGTAGAAATCTAGCTAGTTCAGCTGAAGCCACTTAAGTTTTGAAGAAGAAGAAAAAGAAGAAAAAGAAGGTAAAACACAGGGTTTATTTAAAAAGATCAAAATAGGCAGCCAACATGCTAAACAGTGTGCTTGTGCACAGACAACAACTGAATGAAAAGGTGGAACTTAAATACACTGTGAGACAATGACAAACAGCTGTGGTGATTAGTGTTAAGCCTGTTTTATACTTCTGCGTCGGACCTACGCCGAAGCCTCTACGCTGTAGGCAACGCGTTGGTTTTCATTTATACTTCTGCGTCGTTGTCTGCGTTGACGCGCAATTACACTTGCAGAGGGAGCATGTGAAACCCGACGGAGGGGTTCTAGCAGACTATTCACAGCGCTTGTGTCCGCGTAGAGTTGACGCGTTGTTACATTTTTGGAGAGGTGCACGTCAGGGTACGCCGAAGGGTACGCGCGCTACACACAGCCTACGACATAGCTACGGCGTTAGTTCGACGCAGAAGTATAAAACAGGCTTTAGTGTCCATGGTAACTGATGAGTGGCGGGAAACTAGAACAAAGGAACACATTGTGAATAGCGAACACAAACAGAAGGTCCATAAAAACTAAAACAAACAGAACATAATGGTGACAGAACGCCCCCACCCAGTAGGCACGACCTTGCGCCATTACAGAAGAAGTGAATGAATGAATGAATGAATGGATGAATGAGGCATTTACATAGTGCTTTCATATGTACTACTGTAGGCCTACACCCAAGCGCTTTACAATCCAGTCAGGGGATCTCTCCTCAACCACCACCAGTGTGCAGCATCCACTTGGATGATGCGACGGCAGCCACAGTACAACGGCGCCAGGCATTCAAAATTATTCATAAAATAACATATTTGCTCAGCTAAGTGGCAGGTGCATCTCAGGGCTAGCTAGCATGTTAGCTCAGCACACCATCAATTCATGACAATTTATGAGATTAAAACCATGTTTTTGCTCCAAACTTACTTTTTAACGTAAGTCGAGTGTTCTAAATAACCTATGATCTGATGTGGCTTCGGATTCAGTAGCACATTACTGCAGCGGAGTTGGATCCAGATATAAGGGGTGGAGATTGGTAGGTTTAGGGATCAGGGGGTGGAGATGGGTAGGTTTAGGTATATGTAAGGTGGGAGGAGTTGGATCTGGATCCAACTCCTCCCCCTGGATTTCGTGTTCTGCAGTGAGGACCATCTCTTCGGATTCAAAAACCAGACAGAAAGTTTCTTATTTTATAATATTGTGCACATTGATAAAGGCTATGTCTATTAGCACTGCATTATACAAATACACTATTGTACTGAAAATACTCAACATGGCATGAAGAACACAGATAAACCAAACATTGTCACAATGCACGTTATAGCGATCTCTGGAAGGTTTATGTAAGGGTCTTCCTGGAATGTCACATGATATGCCTGTTCATCATCAGTGCCATTTGGGTTTACTAAATGTGCATAGAGCGCCCTCAGGCTGCCAGTATGAATTGAAAACACAATACATCAGAGTATCCAGCACTCAATAATAATTACTCTCTATAGAAATCTGATGTAAATATATGATAATCTATCATTATTTTTCTAGCTAAAAGCTCTGAGGGACGTTGTTTTGTTAAGCACTTTCATGACGACCGTACAGGAGCTTTTTTCTGAATAGCGGCTGGTGGTCATAACTCATATTAAAGTGCATCTTGCAGATTAGTCAATGTATAGAAAAATAATGTAGGAACTAGATTTAAATATAAATATATACTTATAAAACGCTATTAAGGCTTCTAGAGTCGTTTTTTTGAGAAAATTTTACTTCCGCATCTGAAAACCGCCGGAAGTGACGTAACAGGAGGGAGTGCGGTCAAAGTAAACAATAGGAAAGCAATGGATCGCAATGACAGTTCGGACGCTAAGGAAATTGTAAATGTTTACTCGTATGACGGACCTCAGCCATATAAGTTAATTATGAGCCTGCTAGGCCAGGATTAGGCAGAACAAGAAATTGAGTTGTGGTGTGAGGAGACCAGGACAGGTGTCTTGATGAGAGACATATAGATATATCCACGTTAGCCGACGATATGTATAACAACACTATACTCCGATCACAATATTGTACAGATTATTATCATGTATCAGGCAATAGCAAAGTATTGGACCCTTAATATCTGCATGTGTTGTTTCAGCCATTAGGAGAAAGTTTCCAGAGAAAGAGGGACTTTATAAAGGCTTTGAATGGTCCCATTTTGGTGACAATGAATAAAAAAATAATCACAACTGTCTTACTATATAAAAACTTTATAAGTAGAAACAGCCAACACAAACATATAAGTGGTTTTGTACAGATTGAAAATGAATTATAGAACTATTTATAATAATAATACGTTTCGGCTGCAGACTAATAACAAACACATAAATGCATTACATTACAAGTTTATGTAGGATATGTTCATGAATTAAATTAAGACAAGGCACATCTTGTAAAACAGATTTACAATGAGTGATCTCTGACGGATCCGTGAACATGATGTTTCCTACCAGCGCCTGAACCACATTCTGACGACGGACCGGGCGACCCGATGAAGATGCTGTGACAGTGTGCACATATCGCCGTCATCATATAACTCCATCATATCGCAGGGATTATAATCATCCAGTCTATAGTGAACGCTACACACTACCATGTTTTTCGAAGCAGATGCAGAAGTGAAGTCCCGTCTTTTCACCTGCACATAACGCAGCCAGGCACGGAAGATAGCACCATCCTGAATTGCAATCTTCCGGAAACCTGTGGACTCGAAGTCCTGACAGGCCATAATTCACAATAATTTACCACGACAATGATTAATTGAAATACAATAACCACCGAAAACACACTGAATCACGACCACTCTCACTGAACACCAACCTACTCTGCACTAAGTGAACGCAGAGCCCGGCAAACGACTCCCTCTCATGACGTAATATGACGCGATGATGAAAAAACAGGTTTTTCAACATGGTCAAGGAAATTGTCACGTTTCTACTAAATTTGTGCCCATGTCTTGCAAAACAATTTTAAATCCTGCATTAACTTTTCATATGGTATTTTCAAACAAGTTTATATATTAATTTTGAAAGAAAAAAAACCTGCAAGATGCCCTTTAAAGGTATCGACTAATTTTTTCATTTTCATATCTCCTGACACAAATTAAGACATAACTGTCACTATGAATTTCTCAGAATAAAATAGAGGTCAAATACTGAAGCTTGAGTATTAGATCTTTTTTATGATGTATAGTTTGTCAAGGTAATAACATTAAATCTAACAGTATCTTTGAACTAATTTAAAGAACGATTTAGCTCCTTCCACAAGGAAACTTTACGCTTTAAAGTGGAATGTATTCGCTTTATGGTGGAGAGAACGCCAGTTGAACCCAGTTAACTGCCCAGTAGCTTCAGTGGCTGTTTCTCTGATGGCTTTTCCCCGTCCATACTTAAGGTCTATGTGGCGGAAATAGCTGCCTTTCACACGCCTTTAAGCGGTGGCCCTCTGAGGAAACACCAACTAATTGTTTGTTTCCTTTCATAGTGCTTGGAGGATGAGG
The DNA here is from genome assembly GCF_964197995.2 of Scardinius erythrophthalmus. Classification (NCBI taxonomy): domain Eukaryota; kingdom Metazoa; phylum Chordata; class Actinopteri; order Cypriniformes; family Leuciscidae; genus Scardinius; species Scardinius erythrophthalmus. Next base: position 19,237,011 of record NC_138224.1, on the reverse strand, counting down.
CCTGTCATCCAAGCCAGGGTTCCTGTTCCTGTTCCTGTTCCAGGGCAGTGTTTCTTGAGGAGTTATCCCTGGCACTCTTCGAATCCATTGATAGGGTGTCTGAGAAGTTTTTTGCTTTCAAAGTGGCCTTCCTGCAAGCTATTACATTCCTGAAAAGAGTTGGTGACCTGCAGGCTCTATCTGTTGCTCCCTCCGGCATCGAGTTCGACTTGCTTCGACCTATCAGAAGCTAGCTCTGTTGTGTGCCGGCTCCCTTTGTAGCTTCTGTGTACGCCGTAATGTGACATCATGACGCAACACCAATTGAGATTGGACAAGTTCCACACGTGCTTCAGATGCTATCACGCTGGAGGCGTTCCCCAAATTGTCGTCTTCAACGCAACGTCTCATTCCCTTCTCAGGGACAAGGGCTACAGTCATAACCCGAGAAGCTATCTTTAATAACCTTACTGTCATCTCATCACCGTCTTCTTAGTCATAGGAAAAAAGCTCATCTACGAACATTTTTCATAGTTTTCATTAATGAATTAAACACTAATGAAGCGGTGTGCTCAAAGGCAAGCAGTGAAGGATTTTATTACTGCTTTATGCAAACTCAATGTACACTGTGAGTTCGGCGACCATACGGACAAGATGAAACAAGCTCAACTAGTGGAGAAAGCATTCTCTGCACACATTTGGGTGCATCTACCAACTAAGTATTCTCGTAAGCGTAGAATCTGCCATTTAGAATACATACGAGCGAGTCGCTCGAATGGCGGCAGCCATGTTGCGTCTCCATCTTGAAAATACATTAGCCAAAGAGGGACATACCTGGGAATTCAAGCTTTGCCTTTCGCGCTTTTGCGAGGGGGAGATTACTCGCTACTGCCGGCAGATTTGAAATAATACGGCCACCGTAGGAGTTAAAACACCCTCAGAATGGGAGGGGCTAGAAAGTAATATTCAGTTGGTCGTCATAAACAATTTCACCGCCAGATGGGAAAAAATCCTACACAGTGTAGCTTTAAATGCATGAGCTGTGGAAAAAGTGAGACATTTCATGAGGATTTGCCGCTCAGAAAAGAAAGTGCAATCGTTCCATGCCCCAGAGCTTGAAGTTCCTGAAATTGTGCACATACTCGAAGTTGACAGGAAACTGATGTGCAACAAAATAAAATACACTGTGCACATCAGAATTGAGAATGTGATCCCTGTTGTCATGATTGTGTATGGATGCACTGCAAATGAGATTGATTGTAATTTGCAGGCTGTTTTAATGATAGCCTTAAGTTGAATTGAGCGAAATGCAAGTTTGGTTGCAAAAGCCTTCAATATTTGGGACACACTATTTCTGCTTGCTACTTGCCAAAAACAGTCCCATTCTGGCTATTCTAAAAGCACCCACCCCCACAAAACCTTCAAAATTGCAGAAATTTTTAGGACTGATGTCCTGGTACTTGCGTTTCGTGTGTCAAACTATTCTTAGGAGGTCGAGCCAATGAGTGCATGCTGAAAAACAGTTGGCAAATTCAGCTGGACTGATGCCTCAGACAATGGAATAAGGGCTGTGCTAACAGAGATTTATGCTTATGGTTCTGAGCGTACTGTCACATTTGCTTTGGCATTGTGGAGAAAGAGTCCCTAGCCTGCATTTGGGCTGTGGAGCAGTAGCGAACATGTTTGTGGGTCTTGTGGTTCATGCTTAAAATGGACCATGATGCTCTAACTACCCTGTAAGTAAAACTGTCAAATATTTGTGAATTCCAGTTTAACTATGAATAACTTCATGTCTTTAAAAAAATAATTATTTGGGCCTGTCTGACATGTGTCCAACCTTACATCAACCAAGTTTCTCAGTATGCTGATTTTTTTCTTTTTTTTCTTTTTTCATTTACAACAAAATCCTGGCTCTGAACAGATTTCAGATTTCAGTTTCCAACCAAATTCAAGATCAACAGCATTTTCATTGTGCTTTATGAATAGAACTGCACAGGACAACTCTATGGGCCCTATCTTGCAACCAGCGCAATTGACTTTGTACACCGACGCATGTATCATTCCTATTTTGCACCCGCGCACAGCGGACTTTTCCCTCCACCGACGCACGTCGGTAAACTAGGAAATACCCTTGCGCTCCCCGGGGCGGTTCAGCGCAAAGAGGAGGCGTGTTCCAGCGCAAACGTTCCCTGATGCTATTTTGCAGGTTTAGAAAACAATTCCGCCACTGACCAGAAAAAAACCTAGTCTAAAGTCAGTGGCGCGTTGCGCATATTATTCATATGCTATTTTAAGGGCGCATGCTTGGCCATAATCAATGTAGCGTGTGCACAACGCGCATACACTTTGATTCTCTCATCTACACAGAAGCAGCAGTTTTCATTTTTGCAAATCATAGGTTATTACAATAGATAGATAGATAGATAGATAGATAGATAGATAGATAGACAGTTTATTATAAAAGCATACATCTAGCTTACACATTTACCCAAATTATCATACGCCTGTTTAACCGAAGTTAATTTGGGTCGGTTTCTCCTACCCCCAATGACACTTCTCTGTGTTTTACGGCCCTGACGAGAACGTCGGTCTCCTTGGCTGTGAACCGCTGCTGGCGCGCGCCTGGCAAATCCACCGTTATAATAGGAATCCGCCATAGAACAAGCGCGTCTGCTCTTAAAGGGAATGTGAGATGTCGCTCTGATTGGTTTATTTCACGTTACGCCCAAACCACACCTATGAATAATGAAGCTACTTCAGAACAGCTTTTTAGATTTGCGTCGGGCACAAGAGTCATTTATCCCCGCCGGTATAATAGCAACAGCGCCCAAGACCCGCCCACAAAGTTACTTGCGTTTCGCGCTTGATACATGCTGTTTCAGATCGTTAAAATAGGGCCCTATGTGTGTCACATCATACAATGTGAGTGATGCTTTGCTCTGTACACGCAAGTCTCAGGAGACGTTACAGTAACTCAAAGTAATAGAGATTTGAGCTGTGTGTCATCTACACCTTTTAGTAACAGTAACAATAACTATCATAACAATAGATAACAAAAAAACAGATTTTGTCATGACCAAGAAATTCAGTGAAATTGTGGTTACTATTGTAAGTAAAAAAGTCATGCATTACTACACAGTACTACGCACCAGTAACTGTTCCATGCTCATTACTCATGTAGTGTCCAAATGCTTCCCAGATGCTATTGTCCTCAGATTTTAGTAGAGAGTGTAGTGTCACCATTTGACTTGGTCGTAAATTTGTTACAACAATTTGAAACATCTCATCCACCAGCCCTCGACTGGGCTGGACAGAGATCAGTGGACATGTCCTCGTCTGAGTGCTCACAGTCCTGTACAGAGATTACAGGAGAGACATGAAATGTGATTCGACAGTCATGGTTACTACAACCTGGTTTTGTATGGAAAAGAACATTTTCTTTGAAAATAACAGCAATATGCAATATCTCCACCTATGGTTGCTTCTCCATTCTCTTCTTTCTGGATAGCACTGTTTTGTCCTATTTTTGCAATATGTTGCAGTTTATCAGTATTTTGCATTGACATGTTTTTACACTTCAACACACCTGGCTGCTTCTCAAAGCATTTTAATTCTTAATCTCAGGTTTACTGTAGGTGTCAGGCTGACAATACCAAATAAATACAACCTTATTTAGTTTCCAACTGGGTTAAGCAGTATTACTTGTCTGCTGAAGATCAAGAGACAATTATCCAAAAACGTCAGGACTTATGTAAGAAAATAACTGTATTTAAACAACTGAGGAGCACCTGCTTCCGACATCTACTATACATTTTATGTACAGTGCTATGCATAAGTTTAGACACCCATGCTAAAGTTGACTAAAAAGAGGAATAAAAAATCATCTTTTGGAAATTGAACTTAATGCCTTAATTTAGAAAATGAGGAAAAATCCAACCTTTAAGGACACCAATTTTCTTTGTGAATGAATAATGTATCATAAATAAATAAATGTTCTTCCTTAAAATACAGGGTGCATAAGTCTGGACACCCCTATGTTAAATTCCCATAGAGGCAGGCAGATTTTTATTTTTAAAGGCCAGTTACTTCATGGATCCAGGATACTATGCATCCTGATAAAGTTCCCTTGGCCTCTGGAATTAAAATAGCCCCACATCATCTCATAGCCTTCACCATACCTAGAGATTGGCATGGAGTACTTTCCATAAGATCATCTCTCAATGCAAATCAAACTAGCTATTAGGCTATGTAACGACTATGGCTCGATGGGTAAAAATGGACTTTTAATTTATATACTAATTAAAAGTGAAAACACTTTCTAAGTCCCACAGACTTGGCAGACTCTGTAACTGAATCCCTTGTACGACCCACTTCCCCCTTTCCACAGTGTGAGCTTCAAAGACATTACTCACATGCCGATCTCAACAGAAAACCCGCTCTGAATCACACACACACCAAACCACTCTGAAACCCCTAAAATACAAGTTACACACACACGCATGAATCATTATCAAAATGTTTTTATGTAGTTTTCTTGTCTATGGGATGTGATGGGATAAATTGAGATAGTTATGCACCTCTGCAGATGTAATGGACACGTGTGTTGATACATTTGAGATGTATCTGTTTCATTAACTGATATTAATGTCGGGTGTGATATCTTACGTATCGTACTGAGCTTCTTTATACAGAAATATAAACTATATTCCGCACAAATGTTATTCCTAGACACAATGTGGTATTAAAGTTTTAATGCATTTTTCTGTGTACGATCAGAAGAGGCGTTCCTTCACAAACAATGAAACGCTCCCGCCTCAGAACCGAAAGATTTCATTGGGTCCCGTCATCAAACGGGGCGTTACCCCGCGCTGCTTTAAAACCACAACACAAGCAGACGCTCGCTCTCTCTGCGCTCATACTCTCTCACCCTCGGGACTCCGAACTCTGAACTCTGCACTCTCACCCCTCCCTGCACCAAAGGCAGCGGAGCGGGAAAAGGCACCGGGCCTTCATCCAAACCAACCGCGGATGTAGAAATCCAGTCTCGTCCTGTAACCAAGTTTTCTCGCCCTTCCCGCACCGGGAAGAGACTTCCGTACCTCTCGGTAATGTTACGATCAGTAAGTTTTTAAGAACTTCACGCGAAACGCAAGCCTACAAATCGATGAGACACGGTCCAGCCAAGATATGCACGTGGTCCCGAAGCCCAGCTTCACACAGACAAAGGAACAGAATCGCAAGTAACGTATCAAATGATCTCTCTCGAAGCGGCTTTCACAGTTGTCTCTTAAAAGGTTCTGTTTGTGAATTACCATACTTTCTCCCTCACTTTCTTCCTATTTTCATTCTGATCAAGTCATGTTTATGTTTGTTTGTTTAAACGTTCGTGTGTCTTGTGTAATTTTACGTACGTAGATTAGCCTATATTACTTCCTATATGCATATAATCCTTTGTGTGTCATTTTTGATTAAATAAATCTTTTATACTTTGACTGACTCTGTGTTACAATCCCACCAATGTAATTGTCAATGAAATTGCGATAAGATCTGGCTACTAGCTCTTTATTTTGATTCATAAACCCAGCAATTTGCATCCACGGCCAGGAGAGAATTTGTCTGAGGTTTGATAATATAAATATTCCTTCTTAACTGGTATAATCAAAGTATTCGCTGGTCGAATGACTGATGAGAGACCAGTTATAGAACGAAATATTTTTGATAATTAGCAGGTAATGTAATAGCATATGTGAAATTTATGAATTATGACTATGAGTTATGATTTTAATATTTCCCCAAATTTGAATATTGCTCGAGCTAATATTTCATATATGACCTAATTACGATTGTTACCTATAAACGTTACAGCTAACTGAAATAAAACCATGCCAATCTCTAGGTATGGTGAAGGCTATGTGATGATGTGGGGCTATTTTAATTCCAAAGGTCAAGGGAACTTTATCAGGATGCATAGTATCCTGGATCCATGAAGTAACTGGCCTTTAAAAATAAAAATCTGCCTGCCTCTATGGGAATTTAACATAGGGGTGTCCAAACTTATGCATCCTGTATTTTAAGGAAGAATATTTATTTATTTACGATACATTATTCATTCACAAAGAAAATTGGTGTCCTTAAAGGTTGGATTTTTCCACATTTTTTAAATTAAGGCATTAAGTTCAGTTTCCACAAGATGATTTTTTATTCCTCTTTTTAGTCAACTTTAGCATGGGTGTCTAAACTTATGCATAGCACTATATTTCTCTTCTGCATAATTATGGTTGCCATTCGGATCAATCAAATGCAAACAACTCCATATACTCTGATAATTTCAGGTGTTTTAGATTTCAGACTCTGATCATTGTGTTACACTGTGCATTTAGAAACAAAATTCAACATTGAATTTATGTAAATCAAATGACTTACCTTAAGGAAATCAGGTTGCTCACACAGTTTACTTGTTTAAATGCTGTCACGCATGTCATAGACAACAGTTTATAGTTAAAAAATGCTGCAGTAAAACTCCTCATAATGTTGTGACAGTTCTCCAGGGCAGGAAAGAGAAGACAGGGTTTTCACAGTTTTCTCAACAAAACAAACACTGATGCTTCAATGTAACAGTTCCTTTGCCTTTATTCTCCACAAAGACCTCTCTCACCTTTTCCAGTTACAGTTGCAGCGTCTTATATCCTGTCTCTCCATGACAGTTAATGGAATGGGAAACAGGTGTTAATCATGCTGCACATGACATGTGATAACTGACCACTCCTCTCCTGGCTCAAGTCTGATGAAGACACTGTGTGCTCAAAACGTCACCTTTGTGAAAGTCTGTCAATAAATTTCTATATTTGTAGCCGTGGTGTGCCAACTTTATACTTTTATAATTCAACATGGCATACTTACAATGGTATTCTAATTACACTTACAAAATATATACATTTGCAATAGCATGTCATATAGGCTACAGTAAATTAGATATATTTAGTTTAAGAACAATAAAAATAAAATAAAAAGCAAAGTCAAGTCACCTTTATTTATATAGCGCTTTTTACAATACAGATTGTTTCAAAGCATCTACAGTGATAACAGGAAAACAACGCAACAAATTTTGTTTTGGCTGTACAGGTCTAAAAGAAAATAGTGTCATAGTCCAGTTTAAGTAAGTTCAGTGATGGTTAATTTTTGTTGTAAAAAAATTAACTTATAATTTAGTTAATTTATCTGTACAGCTGCTCTGGAGAAAACAGTGATGTCATTGTCTAGCTCAGTTCAGTTCAATGGTGTCAATGCAGGCAGATCAATAATATTGTTGAATATTAAGTGTCCCTAACTAAGCAAGGTGTCAGGTGACAGAATGGAGAAAAAACCTTGGGAGAAACCAGGCTCAGTCGGGGGGCCAGTTCTCCTCTAGCCAACGAACGAACAATGTATGATTATGATTCTGTCATATCACACAAGGCGAGGAAGCAATAATGCAAGTAAAACGTATATTTATTAGTAGTTGCAAAGAGTCAGATGTAACAGGACAAACACAGTGGCAATTGGGTGGCGCAGGGACCTCGACAGGCAACACAGATGATGATGGTGGTGAATGGTGAAATCCGTGAATGATCCAGACGAAGAACGAGGAACAAACTGTAGCCGCGTTTCCATTACCCTTCAAATTGCGAAAATTGAAATTGCGAATTGAAAATACGCTTAATGGAAAAACGTCAATTTCGCAAAAACTCCCATTTATCGCAAAAAAGTTTTTACGCTCTCATGAGGTGGTTTTTCAGGCAATTTGAAAAAGGAATATTTCGCAAAACTGCAATGGAAACAGATGAGAAACAGATCCACGACGTTTTAGTGAGACAAGCCGAACTGATAGACCAGCGGTTAGCTCTTGAAACATCACGCGCCGATGCACACAAATCAGAGATTAACGTTACTAACCCGCTGATTCCGACCTCGTCTACTCCGTGCGTTACTCAGCATCGGTCCCGACCCACCCAGCACCAGACGTCATTAAGACGTTGTTTTTTGGGCTAAATCAAGTCGGCCCGTCATAGTCTTCATTTAGCCCAAACATAGACGTTGAAAATTGGGCTTTGTTTGGTCCGTCTGATTTGGTCCAAATTTAGCCTATACGTTGAAAATTGGGCTTTGTTTGGTCCGTCTGATTTGGTCCAAACATACGTCGCTAGACAGGTAATGTCTAATTGTGATACGGTTCAGTTCATTAATAGTAAGGAAGGAAGAAGACAGGGGTCGGCTGGAGCTGGGACGCACGTTTTATTTACTCTTTTCGGATTAACAGAAATATGCGCACAGAGCGCGTTCACCATGCACATGCACAGCAATACAAACAATAACTCAGAATTCTCTTTCAGGTGTCTCTCTCAGGATCAGCAGCACACGAGGTCCCAGCTCGTCTCTCTCTCTCTCTCTCTGTCACTCTCCGGCTTATATCCGGTCTCTCCACGCCAATTACTGAAATCAGACACAGGTGTTCATCATCTGCACTTGACCTACTTACGCTCCGCTCTGCTCCGTCCTCTCTCTCCCGCTACAGACTCAGCAAAACCACGCCCCCCTCGCCACATACCCCCACCGCCCGACTCAGGCCGGGGAGCCATCCGGTCTGCAGCCTCCCCCCCCCTCCTCCTGGAGAGAAAGTCAGCCACAGCCATCTGTACACCCGGCCTGTGGATCACCTGGAACTTAAAAGGCTGTAAAGCTAGATACCAACGAGTGATCCGCGCGTTGGTATCCTTCATGCGGTGGAGCCACTGCAGGGGAGCGTGGTCCGAACAGAGGGTGAACTCCCGCCGCAGGAGGTAATAGCGAAGGGTGAGAATGGCCCATCTGATGGCCAAACACTCCTTCTCTATGGTGCTGTACATCGTCTCCCTCTTAGAGAGCTTTCGACTGATGTACAGCACCGGCCGCTCTTCACCCTCCACCTCCTGGGACAGGACAGCGCCCAACCCCCTGTCCGACGCGTCTGTCTGTAGAATAAAGGGGAGAGAAAAGTCAGGAGCATTTAAGAGCGGACCGCCACACAGAGCAGCCTTTATCTGGGTGAAAGCCTGCTGACACTGCTCCGTCCACTGGACCCTATCTGGTGCTTCCTTTTTAGTTAAATCAGTCAGCGGGCTGGCAGTGTCCGAAAAATTAGGTACAAACCTCCTATAATAACCTGCCAGCCCCAGGAACTGTCTAACCTCCTTTTTGGTCTTGGGTCTCGGACAGGTCGCAACTGCTGCCGTCTTGTCAATTTGTGGACGCACCTGTCCATGACCCAAGTGGAAGCCCAGATATTTTACTTCCACCCGCCCAATTGCACACTTCTTCGGATTGGCCGTGAGCCCAGCCCTTCTCAGCGTCTTCAGGACAGCCCGCAAATGCTGCATATGTCGCTGCCAATCACCACTATAGATGATGATATCATCCAGGTATGCAGCGACATATGCAGCATGCGGCCGGAGAATTCTGTCCATCAGACGCTGAAAGGTGGCCGGAGCCCCGAACAACCCGAACGGAAGGGTAACAAATTGGTGTAATCCGAACGGCGTCGTGAAAAGCGGTTTTTTCTTTGGTCATGGGAGACAAGGGGATCTGCCAATAACCCTTAGTTAGGTCCAGTGTCGAATAAAAACGAGCAGTGCCGAGTCGATCAAGCAATTCGTCAACCCTAGGCATTGGATATGCGTCGAATTTCGACACAGCATTCACCTTTCTGTAATCCACACAGAACCGCACTGAGCCGTCCGTTTTAGGCACTAAAACTATCGGGCTCGCCCAGTCACTGTTGGATTCTTCTATTACTCCCATTTCTAACATCGCTTCTAATTCACTCTGAACTACTTTTTTCTTGTGTTCTGGTAATCTATACGGCCGGCTGCGAACAACCACGCCCGGCTCAGTCTCAACGTGGTGCTGAATGAGATTCGTTCAGCCAGGCAGGGGTGAAAACACATCAGCAAAATCTGCTTGTATAGATTTTATATCAGTGAGCTGCGAGGGTGAGAGGTGGTCTCCTCCAGGGGCCAGAGCGAGGGATTGAGATTTTGAACTCACTTCTGGACCGAGATCCTCCTCCCCACTCACTACCATCGCCAGCATCACTGACTCCGCCTCCGACCATTTTTTAAGCAGGTTGAGGTGATATATTTGATGTGCTCCACCCCTATCCGTTCGAACTACCTTATAGTTGAGATCACCAACTCGCCGTGTAACCTCAAAGGGTCCTTGCCACTTTGCGAGTAACTTTGAACTAGAAGTAGGGAGTAATACAAGTACTTTATCTCCCGGTGCGAATTGACGTAGTCTAGCCCCCCTGTTGTGCAACCGACTCTGCTTGTCTTGTGCCTGTAACAAATTCTCCATTGACAGCCGCCCCAAAGTGTGGAGTTTTGTTCTCAGGTCCATGACATATTGAATTTCATTTTTGCTATTAGAAGGTCCGTCCTCCCAAGTTTCTCTAAGGACATCTAACACCCCACGGGGCTGACGTCCATAGAGAAGCTCGAAGGGGGAAAACCCCGTGGAGGCTTGCGGGACCTCCCGTACAGCGAACAAGAGGGGTTCTAACCACTTATCCCAATTTTTGGCGTCCTCCTGTACGAACTTACGAATCATGGATTTCAACGTGCGATTAAACCGTTCGACCAGCCCGTCTGTCTGTGGGTGATAGACACTTGTTCGAATCGATTTAATGCCCAGTAATTCGTACAGCTCGCGAATAGTACTTGACATAAACGCCGTGCCCTGATCGGTGAGGATTTCTTTCGGAATCCCCACCCGGGAGATTAATTGAAACAGTGCACTCGCCACACTCTTAGCAGAAATAGTGCGAAGAGGCACTGCCTCAGGATACCGCGTTGCATAATCCACCAGAACTAATGCAAAGCGGTGTCCCCGTGCTGACCGTTCTAATGGCCCGATGAGGTCCATACCAATTCGTTCGAAGGGGACCTGCATTAATGGTAAGGGGCACAATGGTGCTTTTGGGGTGGCCGGTGGATTCACCAACTGACATTCACGACAAGACGCGCACCACCTGCGCACGTTCTCGTGTATGCCCGGCCAAAAAAAACGGGCCATGAGACGGTTTAGTGTAGCCGTTTGTCCTAAATGCCCGGCCATTGGATTACAAATCATCACGCTCAGGGAGGATGTTTCGCTCCAGAGCACTCTGTTCCCCTGAAACAGGCTCCGGAGGTTCCGGTTCAGCCTCTCCCAACTGTGCAACCGCTATTCTACCCTTCTCTCTTTTCTCCCAAGCGGCATCCGAACATAAATATCCCAATAATTTATTAAACGAGGGCCAATTAGTACCCAAAATTATCGGATGCCGGAGGTGCGGATTAACTGCCACCTCTATTCTATGCTTTTCTCCCCTGAATTGAATATCCACAGGCAAAATAGGATAACTCACCACTTCCCCGTGCACACACCGAACCTTAACCATGCGGCTATTATCCAATGCCCTAGGTTGAATCAGGCTTTGATGTATGGAGGATTGGTTACATCCTGAATCCACCAAAGCCTGATATGTACCCCCCTTGATACTCACTGGTATTTGGTATAGGCCAGCTTGATCGAGGGCAGCCTGTGGCGCGTCGGGGACCCGGATCAATGTCCCCACCTCCATCACTGGACATCGATCAATAAAATGTCCTGGGTCCCCGCAGCGCCAGCAGGCCGGCCCAGACTTTACCGCCGCCCTGGCGGCAGGAAGCGGGTCAAGCAATTGGCGTGGAGAGAGCGGTGATGGAGGGGCCGGGGTGAAGAATCCCGTGGTCGAACTCCCTCCCCTGGGAGGAACTCTGGGCATCGCTGATGGCTCCGTCGGATAACCAGCTCTCCACCGGGGCGCTGGTTTCGGCGGGAGTCCTCCACGGGTCCTGGGAAGGGGAACAGGTTTGGAGAGAGAGAGGGGAGAGGGAGAGAGAGAGAGAGAGAGAGAGAGGCAGATGGTAGAGGGTCGCCGACCCCTGGGCACGCCACCATCTGGTCCTCCGCCAGCTGGATGGCCTGGTTCAGCGACGCCGGGCGGTGGCACTGGACCCACTGCGCAGTTTTCCTCGGCAGCCTGGCCACGAACTGCTCCAGTACCACACGATCGATCACATCCACGACGTCGCTACTGTCGGCCATCAACCATTTGCGGCAGGAGTCCCGGAGCTGTTGTGCCATCACGAAGGGTCGGCCGGACTCTTCCAGTGTCAGGGTCCTGAACCGCTGGCGATGCTGCTCCGGCGTCCGACCGACCCGCTGCAGGATGGCACGCTTGAGGTCCTGGTAGACCAGGAGGTTTTGGACTGGCAGTTGGTGTGCGGCTACCTGCGCTTCTCCTGACAGCAGGGGGATCAGCCGCATTGGCCAGTCTCCGGTGGGCCATCCCCGGGCCTCTGCCGACTTCTCAAATAGGTCCAAGAAGGCCTCCGGATCATCATGAGGCCCCATCTTGTTGAGCGGCAGAGGAGATGTACTGTCCTTGGGGATGGCCCGAGCCTCCCGGTCTACCCAGCTCCGGAACAGCTCGCGGTCTTCATGCTGGGATCGGAGGAGCGCTTCGAAGCGTTTGTCCTGCTCCTCCTTGATCGCCAGCAGATGTTGATGTTGCTCCTGATGAAGACCGGCGAGCGACTGGATGATGTCCGCAAATGGTGTACCTGACGGGGACTGCATGGCGGCGGCGATCTTCTTCCTTCCCAGGTTTCGGCACCACTGTGATACGGTTCAGTTCATTAATAGTAAGGAAGGAAGAAGACAGGGGTTGGCTGGAGCTGGGACGCACGTTTTATTTACTCTTTTCGGATTAACAGAAATATGCGCACAGAGCGCGTTCACCATGCACATGCACAGCAATACAAACAATAACTCAGAATTCTCTTTCAGGTGTCTCTCTCAGGATCAGCAGCACACGAGGTCCCAGCTCGTCTCTCTCTCTCTCTCTCTGTCACTCTCCGGCTTATATCCGGTCTCTCCACGCCAATTACTGAAATCAGACACAGGTGTTCATCATCTGCACTTGACCTACTTACGCTCCGCTCTGCTCCGTCCTCTCTCTCCCGCTACAGACTCAGCAAAACCACGCCCCCCTCGCCACACTAATCAAGCAAACATTTACAATTTATCTATGACTGAAATCTTGCACAAATATGTAGAGGGAAAACTCAAGTTTATACTTCACATTTTGGACAACCATTGTTTTTTTACATTTACATTTTGGTTATTGTTTTCTTTCTCACTTTAGATGCTGGAGAAAAAAACAGCCAGGCTAAAGCCTTCAACTGAAGACTGAAGTAATGATGCTGAAAATTCAGCTTTGCATCACAGGAATAAATTACACACTTTATACTGTATATTTACATGTATATGTAAGAAAAGTTATTTTTATTTAGTAATATTTCACAATATAACTTTTTTAGGGTATGCTTGATCAAATGCAGGCTTAAGATGTGATCAGGAAAGTGTTTTTTATGTGAAAGATGTATTTGATGTGTCAATAAATGGTTTTATAAACTCTTTTGTGAATTTTCGTATTATGAATATTAAATATAATCATGAATTCACGGTTGAAATTAGGCCTGAAAAAGACGTCTTTTCAACTCACTTTACAACCTACAACCTAATTTAGACGCGATTGGGACGTCATTTTATTGTCGTCTTTTCAACGACCTGAAAAAGACATCTTTTCACCTTTCACTTTTCAACCAAATTTTAACGTTGTTTAGACGACTGGCAATGTCGTCTTTTCGACGTCTTTTCAATGAGTTTTTTCTGGGTGGGGAGCGCCGAGGTCGCGATCAGCCATGGTCTCGTTCACTCCGGCTCCAACACGCCACCACGAAGCCTGGATATTTCTGCAGCGGAAGACGTGAGTCAGGTCTAGACCAAGACCCTCTCCGACCCTCCCGGTTTTCGAGTTATCCACACAAAACCGCTTCTCCCCTCTTCGCGAAACAGAATGCGATGCTGTGATCATCGGCGATTCCATCGTTCGGCACGTCCACGCTACATTAGGTAAAAGTAAGGTGCACAGTCACTGCTTTCCCGGTTCTCGTGTTTTTGAAATCGCTGCTCACGTTCCCGAGATTCTGAACGATAACGAGCGCGTCGGAACTGTGGTCTTGCACGCGGGAGTGAACGACATCAGGCTGCGCCAGACGGAAGTTCTGAAGAAAGACTTCTAGGACATGACAAGTTTAGTAGATTATTCGCGCTAAATGAATGGTTAATGTCATGGTGTAATGAGCAGAAACTGCTCTTTGTAAATAATTGGAATCTGTTTTGGGAGCGTCCTAGGCTTTTCCGTGCTGATGGCTTACACCCAAGCAGATTCGGAGCGGATCTTCTGTCGGATAATATCTCCAAAATGTTAAATACCTTTTGACTAGTAACCAAAAGTCCAAATCTGCTGCACCAAATTAACTGATATAAATACTAGTGTAGAACATTGCATAGAAATTGTGTCTATTCCTCGTTTAGTGCGATCAAATAATAAATCTACTGCAGGATCTAGGAAAAATCTAATTGTTATTAAAACAGAAAATGTTGCTATTAGTAAACAAAAACAATTTCTAAAGCTAGGTCTTTTAAACATTAAATCACTCACACCTAAGGCAGTTATTGTAAATGAAAATGTACTTTGCCTTACTGAAACCTGGCTTAAACCAAATGATTATTTCGGTCTAAATGAGTCTACTCCATCAGGATACTCCTATAAGCATGAGCCCCGTCTGATTGGTCGTAGACCGCCAGGGCCTTACGCTGATATCCTAAAAGAGTTTGCAGATTTCCCTCAGACCTATTGGTCAATGTCGATAAAGCATTAATTGTTGGAGATTATAACATACACATAGATAATCAAAATGATGCGTTAGGGGCTGCGTTTATAGATTTATTAAACTTCTTTGGGGTTAAGCAAAACGTTACCGGACCAACTCATCGTTTTAATCATACACTCGATTTAATTATATCACATGGAACTGATCCAACCGATATAGATATCATTCCACAAAGTGATGATGTAACTGACCATTACATGGTAACTTGCATATTACGTACCCCTGTAATATATCATGCTGCGCCGCGTTATCGATTAGGCAGAACAATCCTTCCATCCACCATAGATAATTTTTCAAATTGCTTATCGGACCTGTCTCAGCTGCTCAGTGAACCCAAACAAACAGATGAACTAGAGGAACTAACCAGCACTATGAGCACCATTCTCTCTGGAAAATGGGATATTGTTGCACCTATGAGACTAAAAAAGGTCAGAGAGAAAATTAAAGCACCATGGTACAACAATACTACTCGTGTTCTAAAGAGAGAAACCCGTAATTTAGAGCGTAAATGGAAACAAACTAATTTAGAGGTTTTTAGAATCGCTTGGAAAGACAGTACGTCACTTTATAAAAAGGCCCTAAAAGTAGCCAGGGCTGAGCACCTCCGCAAACTAATAGAAAATAACCAAAACAATCCTAGGTTTTTATTTAACACCGTGGCTAGACTAACAAATAAACAAGCGTCACCTGAACAAAATATTCCGTTACAGTTTAGTAGTAATGATTTCATGATTTTTTTCACTGAGAAAATAGAAAACATCAGAACTACAACTGTAAACGTTCAATCCTCAATCGCGCCTTACAACTCAGCCTCGATTATCACCCCGCAAGAACAATTACAGTGCTTTACAACTATAGAACAAATAGAGTTAAATAAACTTATCACTTCCTCTAAAACAACAACATGTTTATTAGATCCCATACCAACTAAACTACTGAAAGAAGTGTTACCTATAGAGGAAGAGCCTCTCCTCAATATTATTAACTAATCTTTATCTTTAGGTCATGTTCCAAGAACATTTAAACTGGCAGTTATAAAACCACTCATTAAGAAACCACAATTAGACCCAAATAACCTAGCAAATTATAGACCCATTTCAAATCTTCCTTTTGTCTAAAATACTAGAAAAAGTTGTGTCTGCCCAAGGCTCTTTCTTACAAGAAAATGACATCTATGAAAAGTTTCAGCCTGGATTCAGGCCGCACCATAGCACTGAAACTGCGCTCGTTAAAATCACAAATGATTTACTCTTATCTTCTGACCAAGGCTGTATCTCAATACTAGTTTTACTTGATCTTAGTGCTGCGTTCGATACTATAGATCACACAATACTCTTAGATCGACTACAAAATTATACTGGTGTTCAAGGACAAGCATTAAGCTGGTTCAGATCATACCTATCTGACCTATACCATTTTGTCTATTTAAATGGAGAAAAATCGATCATAACGTCAGTAAACTATGGAGTGCCGCAAGGATCTGTGTTGGGCCCTCTATTATTCTCAATATATATGCTGCCACTTGGAAATATTATAAGGAAACATGGAATTAGTTTTCATTGTTATGCTGATGACACTCAAATATATATTTCATCACGGCCGGATGAAAACGCTAAATTATCCAAATTGACAGAGTGTGTTAAAGATATAAAAGATTGGATGATGCGCAATTTTCTTTTATTAAATCCAGACAAGACAGAGGTAATACTTATCGGTTCAAAAAACCGCCCACAAAACCTCTCACAATACAACTTTAACATAGTAGGATGTCCTGTTACTTTATCATCTACAGTAAAAGACCTGGGTGTTATACTTGACTGCAACCTGTCTTTTGAAAATCATATTTAATATGTTACAAAAACAGCCTTTTTCCACCTTAGAAACATTGCTAAGCTACGTAATATGCTATCTGTTTCTGATGCAGAAAAGTTAGTTCATGCATTCATGACCTCGAGACTAGATTACTGTAATGCTTTATTAGCTGGTTGTCCTGCATCCTCAATAAACAAGCTACAGTTAGTCCAAAATGCCGCCGCTAGAGTTCTTACTAGATCAAGAAAATTTGACCATATAACACCAATTTTATCATCACTACATTGGTTACCTATAAAGTTCCGTATTAATTACAAGGTATTGCTACTGACTTATAAAGCCCTAAACGGCTTAGCTCCAGTTTATTTAACGGATCTTCTATCGCCCTATAATCCATCGCGCTCTTTAAGATCACTAAATTCGAGGCTTTTGGTCATACCTAGGATATCCAGATCAACCAAAGGAGGGAGATCATTTTCACATTTAGCTCCAAAACTCTGGAATAGCCTTCCTGATACTGTTCGTTGCTCAGACTCGCTCTCCCAGTTTAAAACTAGATTAAAGAGGCATCTCTTCAGCCAGGCATTTATATAATATTTTTAATCTTACAGTTAAATCCGGTCTCTAGTTCATAAACGCCAGAGGAGAACTGGCCCCCGGCTGAGCCTGGGTTCTCCCAAGGTTTTTTTTTTCTCCATTAGGTCACCTGATGGAGTTTTTCGGTTCCTTGCCACTGTTGCCTTTGACTTGCTCAGTTGGGGATACTTAATTTAATTAATTAATCAATCAACAATACTATTGATCAGCATTACCAAACGTGGACGTTTTACACTAGAAACAAACACTGATGTACTATTTTATTTAATACTGTGAAGCTGCTTTGATACAATCTGTATTGTGAAAAGCGCTATATAAATAAAGTTGACTTGACTTGACTTGACATTTCAAGCTTTAGTGTAGGCAATATTTTGTTTCAGTTCTCGCGCTCCAGTTTACGGAGATCATGAAAGTGCGTCTGATTGTTTTCTTTTATTTTACAAAAGTACAACGTTTTATTGTTATTGTGAGTTTACACAAATAAAAGTAGTTGAGAATAATGTATTATTATTTTCTGTATGACCAGAAATTATAGAGTAGCCTATTTTAAGTTGTTTCCACTGTTGACAGGAAAATGCAAGTGTTCGCGTTCGCGCCCGCGCCTCCGTGCCAGGCAGTGCGCGCTCCACATTCAGCTTTGTTCCTTTTTTGCATAAAAGCGTCTTCTAAATATAGCATATTAAATGTTATAATAAAATAATATAAAATTATTATTATTTGCGTAGCTATACATGGACCTCAAACACACCGCGTCTTCTAAGTCAGGTGACTGTAAATGCGCAAAAACTGTTTCCATTGCAGTTTTACGAAATATTCCTTTTTCGAATCGCCTGAAAAACCACCTCATGCGAGCGTAAAAACTTTTTTGCGAAAAACGGGAGTTTTTACGAAATTGACGTGTTTCCATTGTGCGTATTTTCAATTCGCAATTTCAATTTGCGCAATTTGAAGGGTAATGGAAACGCGGCTAATGACACAAGACAAGGAGGAGAGACTGAATTTGTGAACCGTGACAGATTCAGGCAGCATTACAGGTCAGAAGTCAGATTGGATCAGAACATTCAGAATATTTATCCAGTTCCATCTGGTTGAAGATCGGAGTCATCACGCTGGTATGGAGATGAGTTTGTGGAGGATCAGTGCCGATGGCTATCGTGTCGATGAGGCCTTCACTAGTTGACACAATCTCTGCTGACTCTTCAGGGATGCGTTGTGGTCGTGCCTAGGTGCAGATCCACCATCTGATCTGGATACGGCCTGGATCCGGATGACTACAGTAAACCTCGGGATAAACAGAGAGACGTAGATGTGTAGATGCCATTCTTCTTATGACGTAACGAGTACAACGGGTGTTATAGGAAGTGTTCTCAGTTCCGGCTAGTTTATGCAGCCATTTAACTGGTTTGAAAAAAATAAATGTATAATGTTCTATGCCAGGTTAAAGAAATCCATTTGTAAGTAATCAACAAGATTTTAAAATTTATACGATGTTTAATAGGGAGCTAATGCTCTGTTTACAGAACCAGGCTAATATGGTCATACTTCCTGGTTCTAGTAAGAACTCTAGCTACAGCGTTTTGGACCAGTGCTAGAGCATTACAATAATCTAGCCTTAAGGTCATGAACACATGAACTAACTGTTCCACATTTGTCATTGAGGGCATGGATATACTGAACTTATATACTGAATCAATACTGAACTTGTGATCGATATGACAGCTCTTCATTTACTGCGACAAACTGATAATGGTCAGATAAGTATGATTTAAACAATGCCAATGCAATTCCACTAATGTCAACAACCACGGTCAGATGATAAGAGCAAATCATTTGTAACTCTAATGAGAGCAGTCTCGGTACTATGGCACGGTCTAAATCCTGACTGGAAATCCTCGCAGATACCATTTCTTTCTAAAAAGGAACATAGTTGTAAGGATACTGCCCTTTCTAGTATTTTTGACAGAAAGGGTATATTTGAGATTGGCCTGTAATTGACTAATTCTCTCAAGTTGTGTTTTTTTAATAAGAGGTTAAATAATAGCCAGCTTAAAAGTTTTCTTTACATATCCTAATGACAAAGATGAATTAATGATTTTAAGAAGAGTATGTATGACCTCTGGAAGCATCTCTTTCAGTCGCTTAGTCAGTATTCTACGGTATAGGCTCATACATGTTGTTCATTTAGATGATTAAAAGAGTTACTTCTTCCTAAGAGAGACAATTCTTCCTCTCCTATAGCAACAAATAAATGGATTTTTTCCTCAGGGACACTACAATGCACTGTCTCATGCGATACTGTAGTAGATGTTTGGATAGCTATAATTTTCTTCCTAATACTATCAATCTTGCAAGTAAAGTTCATAAAGTAATTACTGTTGTGCGGTTTGGAAACAGAAGTTGAAGCTTTATTTCTTGTTAATTTAGCCACTTTATCATATAAATACCTAGGGTTGTGTTTGTTTTCTTCTAAGAGAGTAAAAAAATAAGCAGATCTAGCAGATTTTAAGGCCTTTCTGTAAGCAATAATGTGAAAAACCTCTAGTTTTGTTTTCTTCCAGCTATGTTTAATTTTTCTGGATGCTCTCTTAAGTGCCCGATCTTTCATAGGGTACAATTTCACATACTTAGTTTAAATAGTCTTAGAGAACAAGGACATATTTGTGGCCTGATGGTGTCACAGGAAGTTCAGTAAAGTCAGCTACCATCTTTGACTGGTATAAATAGTCTGTAGGGGAACTACTCGATGTGGGACTGGCATAGATCTTGACTGGCAGGAAACACACATTTGGCATTAGCTATCTATGTCTCTAGCCATGTATGGCCAAAAGAAAAGCTCCCTGGCCCTGTGTGTCTTTTTACGAGCATGGTGATCTACATAGGAATGTCCGTATAAAAACTGTAACACCTGGAGGACAGATTTGCTGGGAATGACTACATGAAGAGTGGGAGACTCTTTTGGTTCGTTACAGGCAAAAACTGTAGATTTTCCCATCCTGCAAATGTAGTTTTTGAAACTGTCACCATTATACTTTGAGCTCTTAACATTTTTTTTAGAACCCAAGCTGGAGGTCTCTTTCCTTCTTTCAACCACTCTCCTCACTGTCCTCAGTGCGACATCTTTCTGATACTATGCAATATTAATAGCATGAGCGTTAAGATGGTCTGTGACTACATTAGGTTTCGGTTTGTCTGATGTTGAGTGATCAGAAGTAGCCTGAATTAAATCACTGCTGATCGACCAAGCTCAAAAATGGCTGGGTGGGTAATGGACATAGGCCAATAAGAGTTGTGTGTGTAAACCTTCCTTCCCTGATCTCAAGAGGCACTCTAGCAACTGATGTTAGAGGGTAAAACTCAGGATTTGAACAGTCAATAGCAAATACTTTAACAAAAATAAATAAATAAATACTGAATAAATAAATAAATAAGGTTGAATTGCCACTTTTTTTTTTTTTAGAAACAGCCTTTGTGCACAGCCAGCCTTGTAGCTGCACAGGCGTTGCACATGCACACAAACATTTGGGTTGTGCTTTATATGGAACAGTGTCGTAAACAAATCTTAATTCCTAATTGTCTCCACTTTCAGAAGGCCAAATATGTGCTCTTGCTTTCGCATATAAAAACACAGCGTCTCCATGACATGGCGGCGACAACTCTGCTACGACAACTGATCCGCGCCTTCTGTCTTGCACATGCATGGACAGCATTATGCAAATATTTCCACATACTGACAGGTTTGTGGGGGAGAATTTGATCGAGGTGTTTTAGCTAGGTCTGGATCTGCCTTCTCTTTTAGATAGAATAAATCTTTCTGTGGGAGACTTTGAGCCTTGTAACTTTGCAGATCCCTGCTTGTCAGTGTAGTGAGGCCAATAGTGGCATCTTTCCTGACATCTGGTTGTAGTATTAATCACATTTTCCAAACTGGCATAGGATAATGTACCAAATGCCTGACTTCCACCGCAATATATAACTTATATTCTTCATCTCTGCTATCACCCTCACTGCTTCTATACTCCTTGACCTTCAACTTCTTCCTTTCTTACTCCAACCTTAATTTCTGATGCACTGTCATCACTATCATCAATACTTTCTGAAAAAAAGGTGCAGCTTTTTCTCTCTGTCTTCTATGAAACTTACTAACATCAACCTAAAACACAGTCAAAAAGGCTATTATACTACCTGCCAGTACTGAACAATAGTGTCAAATACACAGAAAATATGTATCCCCTTAAACAGAAAAAGGTTTTTTTATATGCCATCACATATCACATCACATATGATGATTATTGTGACAAAGACTGGGATTCCAGGTTGATAAGATTCTGACTGAGTATAGCAAGATATGAATTTATTTGTGATTCTGTGAGAATTCACAGATCCAGTTTCTCTTTTTTAATCTTCCCCTTAACATTTAAAGGAATCAACATGCAGTGGTGTGTGTAGCAGTGGCAGTAATGTAATTCGACTACGCCACCCCAAGGTCTAACCCGGGGAACTGTAAGTAACCACCAAGGCTTCTATAGAATTAGGCAATCAGGTTCGGGCACTGAACAAACAGAGAAATGGTTTCATACAAAAAAATACAATTTTATTTGTCAAATTCACAGCAAAAATAATAAACACTCTGAAAGCTAGGGCTTGCATAGACTAGTCAAGTAGTCGATAGATCGACTACTTCAACCACTAGTCGACGCTGTCGGAAACAATCGACTACTCGAGCGTCCATTAACCATAAATTAATTAAAAATGGCGAAGGTCACCAACAGACACCACACGTCAGATGTGTGGAAGTATTTCATCAAGGATGACAAAAATATTGTAATTGGCCAACTCTGCAAGAGGCCGTTCACATATTGCGTCTAAAAACGTGTGGAAAGCGCAGCCGTGCCGCTGTCTCCTGCAAGCCATGGCGTCTGTTTTTGCTATGCAACCATGAACTGCGCCCTCCATGATGACAACGAAGAAGTATCAGCAAAGGATGAATTGATTTCTGGCCCTTGCATTAGCTTTACTACTAGATATATTTCTGGAGATGAGAGGGAAAAACCCGCCCTGTACAGCTACGATCAGCTGTTCGGCCGAGCTTTTGATGATGTTACGGAAAGGCCGAAGCTGATTGTTTTTTGTCACATGACCTGGGTGCGCTTGAGGCATTCTGAAAAGTTGAGATGTTTTCATCTCGCCGCGGCATCGGCGCGCCTGGAAAAACTAGCGCACCACGTTGCTTCCATTATGAACGCACTCGCCGCGCGCCTACATTTGAAATAACAAACTTGAGCGCAAAAAAGACGCGATATGTGAACGGCCCGTCTGAAATGAAAGGCAAGAACGGCAATTTATTTGGCTTTAGACTGTTACATGAAAACTTTTAAAATGAAATGTCATAATTATAATGTTTTGAGAGTTTACTTATGTAATTGTTGCATTAGGCTAACAGGGGCGGAGCCAGACGATGTAAATATTCGGGGCTTAGCCCAAACCTAGGGGGATCCGGGGGCATACTCCCCTGGGGAGATTTTTTTCCCATTTACGTCAGCTAAATGTACTATTTTTCAGGCTGTTTGAGATAATAGAATGCCTAAAAATCTATACACTATCTGGGAAAATGATAATAGTTACTCAGTAAAAAATAAATAAAAAATCACTCAGTAGAGCCTACAACCTATTTTGTATTTACTGTAATTGTTCTCCAGCTGTAGTGAATCCAAAACACCAAAAATGTTAAGGATAAATCATTTTCACCCCTGGCAACTTTAGCCTACATAGGTAAAATTGGAATTTGGTGTAAACATCATTACATCATATCATTACATTGTCCGCGGTTCGTCTGACGCTGCTTTTAAATCTCTCTCCGGCCGGTGAGGTTTACTGTTAGTGTTCCGTATAAAAAACTTTGTTATGTCCATATTAACTTCAGCCGGTTAGCCAGTAAGCTCGCTAAGACGCCAGTGCCCGCCAGCCCCTGATGACAACGACGAAGAAGATTTAAATTCTTCTTCGTTAGTTTTTATTGGCAGTTGGCAAACAAGCTGAGTGATGCGCGATGCATTACCGTCCGCTACCACGCACGGTAATAGAGCTTTTGTTTCATTTTTTGCCGCTCCAGTCAGAACGACTAAGAAGAAATGAAACAAAGTTTAAGTTATTTTAAAAAACCTAAAAGATTTGGGGCTTTTGACAAAACATTCGGGGCTTAAGCGCAATTAGCCCCCCCCACTCACAAGACCGGGCTTGAGGCTTACTGGTGGGGGTCCAGCGACTCGGGCATGAGTATCCAAATAATCCACCCCAAACGCATGTGCGCAGCCACACAACCAGCACAGCAACGGTCACACTGTGAAGGTACCCACACTACACACCAAAGAGGGCCCACCACCTCGAGCATGCCGTCCCCACCGTCAGCACTCAGCTCCTCAACATATAACAAGGACAGAATAAACAAAAATTAACTACAGGTCATAATTTCACACCATAAATCAGACTAACAACACAATGACAAAAACAAAATAACTGCAACAGCAGTACTGATAAAGTAAGTAAACAAACAACAACAAAGAAAATGAAATAACGTTGCAAAACGTCAATAATGCTAGTAAATGAAATAAACAAAAAGGCAAATGAAATAACGTTGCAAAATGACAATAATACTGGTAAATGAAATAAACAAAAAGGCAAATGAAATAACGTTGCAAAACGACAATAATACTGGTAGATGAAATAAACAAAAAGGCAAATGAAATAACTTTACAACACAACAGTAATGCTGATAAATGAAATAAACAAACAAACGAGGCAAATGAAATAATTGTTAGGAAACAAGGATGCACAACCCACTCGAACGATCACAAAGGAATCACGTAACAAACACATTCATCCGTGGATAACACAAATCTGAGGGCAGATACTCAGTCGGCCACACAAGTGGCCTATGATGCAGTTTCTTTGGAAAATGAGCTCAGTCCATTTACTTGGACTCGGCGACAAAAGTTCAGCACATAGGGGAGACGTGCATTAACAGCACAAAGCAAAGCAGCAGTTGCCCCAACAGTTTGTGAATAGGCAACTACAAATGAAGCCAACTACAAATGATGCCCGTGAAAGAGACTGTGAACGCATTGAATAGGATATGTTTAGTTGGTGAATAGCATAGGCTACTATTATGCAGTAGCCTAGCGATAACGTTTAGCGCACCAGAATGAAATATAATATTCAGAAGTAAACAGCATAGCTGACTTACAGATTCAGTTTACATCCACAAATGAATAAGCGCGTCGTGCCTGTGCAAAGTCAGTTTTTGTGTGTGTTTTTAGTAATTGTTGGTTTGGTGTATTTGAGTGCTCAATGTTACAATTACACAGCAAAAGTTCAGTGACATTTTTATTTGTACATGGTAGAAAGCAAATACTAATACTGACATAATAACATACAATGTGGAAAATTGAACTACACGATTCAGGGAGCAGGCTACACAGTGAACTCCAAGAAAACGCTACTTAAGCTCTGCTGCTTTCTTCGACCCTCTCTGTCTCTGGTCCTGGGCTGTGCTCACTCAGTGTGTGTGTGAGAGGGGGAATGGCCAGCGGCTAGAGCGGCAAAAGCCAGTGTGTGCTTCTTTTATCGATATATATTTAACATTATATTTTGCATTTCTAATCCAAACAATGTCAAACTTGGCACTGCACTTACTCATGCCTGTAGCAAGACACCTGTCAAGTAGACATATGCGAATAACACACACTCACACACAGACAGAAAGACGTTCCCGTAATTTATAGATAGATATAATATACAGAAGTAAACAGGTGACTTACAGATTCAGTTAACAACCACAAATGAATAAGCGCGTCGATTCAGGGAGCAGTGCAAAGTGCCCATGCAAAATCAGCTTTTGTGAGCTGATCGCCGTCAAAAAAGTTCAGGAGATATTTCTTAGCGATGGCTGATTTCAACAGTTTCAGTATGATAAAAAATAACTTTATATTGATTCAATGGATTAATTGCATTTTGAAAAAAAAAAGTGTCATGAATATATTGCATTTTTGGGGAAAAATAATCCGTTTTTATAATAGATCTTTGAAAATCCAAATCTGGATATAATTTTTATAATTTTTTATGTAATTATAACCTAAAGATGCTATGTGAAAGTTTGAAACAGAAAATAGTCGTTTTCATCTTGCCACTTTCTTGGTAAAGAAAACGTACTTGGTTAGTAACGTAACCTCGGTTCTCTCTAGAAGAGGGAACGAGTACTGCGTAAGTATCTTACGCTAGGGGAAAATCCCTTTTCCGCGAAAAAAGTTATCCTTAATTTTGTATTAATGTAAAACGCGTCGCAGCAGCATACAGGCATAGGCAAGACGGCTCGTGTGCCTATTGGCTGTCCTGCGGCAACTGCAGCAGCATATCGAGTAAGGCCAAGCGTGACATCAGACACAATGAGGGTGCTTCGCGCCCGCTGCGTCACGTCCCGCGAAACGGGCGTGGCTTAGGCCTATAAATAAGGCTCGCAGGCAGCTGATACCTGGTTTTTCATCGCCGAAGCGAACCAGAGCGTGTTGCATGCACGGCAAGATACGCAGTACTGGTTCTCTCTTCTAGAGAGAACCGAGGTTACGTTAGTAACCGAGTACGTTCTCTTATGAGAGGTCTCTCGTACTGCGTAAGTATCTTGTGCTAGGGGACCCAATGTAAAACGCTGTGCGTGCTGGGATCTAACACCAAAGACCCAAGGGCAAGCGCCCGGGGTTCATCTAGTGCACAATCACCAAGAGAACTCACAGAGTGTCCGGGAAAGAAAGGGGGCAGAGCCACACTTTTCCCACATACAGCAACGTCCCACAGGCGCAGATTACTTAACCATATATCATACAGACAGGGTGGAACTCTGCCTGAACTGATGAGAAAATTGTGGGTCTTATACATTTTGCCCATAAGCAATCTATGGTCGATCAGCGAGCAGCGCTCAGCGGTCTCAGTATTCTGAACCGATAGCATCAGAACAGACAGTACTGATTCATTTAGACCGACAACAGCCTGGCCTGTAAGGCGGGAACCTCTAGGTTATAAAACCTTATAAATGTAGACGGGGAGGCTCAGCCTGCCGCCATACATATATCTTGTAAGGCAATCCCACTGGACCAGGCCCACGATGAGGCCATGCCCCTCGTGGAGTGCGCTCTGACACCCAACGGGCACTGCATGCCCTTGGAAGTGTATACCAGCACTATAGCGTCAACTATCCATCTGGATAAGCTCTGTTTCGACGCGGCTAGACCCTTGGAAAGCCCGCTGAACGAAACAAAGAGCTGCTCTGTCTGTCAGAAAGGCAGACGAGCGAGACACATAAGCTCTTAATGCCCTGACTGGGCAAAGGAAGCTCGCGTCTCTCTCCTCGTCAGAGACCGGCAGGGCTGACAGGGAAATGACCTGTGCCCTAAATGGTGTGTTGAGGGATTTTGGAACATAACCGTGCCTAGGTTTGAGTATAACTCTCGAGTCATTTGGCCCAAACTCCATGCACGTCGCGCTTACTGAGAGCGCGTGTAAGTCCCCTATGCGCTTCACTGAAGCGAGAGCCAGAAGAAACACTGTCTTGAAAGACAAGTGCTTAAAATCAATCGTTTGGATAGGCTCGAATGGGTCACCTTTCATGGCTTCCAACACCGTAGAAAGGTCCCACACAGGGACTGAGGGAGGCCTGGGAGGATTCAGCCTCTTAGCTCCCCTAAGGAAGCGGATGACTAAATCGTTCCTTTCTATTGACTGACCAAGCGTCGGTTTAGAAAACGCTACTATGGCCGCCACATAAACTTTGAGTGTGGAAGGGGTCCTACCCTTATCCAGCAGCTCTTGTAGGAAGGAGAGAACCTCCGTCACCCCACAGTCTGGGGGCGATATGCCACGAGCTGTGCACCAGCTGGAGAACACTGACCATTTCGAGGAATAGAGCCGTCGAGTAGACGGGGCCCTAGCCTGCGTGATCGTGTGTAACACTCCCTCTGGGAGGTCAGCGGGTACCCATTGATGGCCCATACATGAAGGGACCACAGCTCTGGGTGAGGATGCCAAATCGAGCCCTTGGCCTGAGAGAGGAGGTCCCTCCTCACTGGTACTGGGCATGGGGCAGTGCCTGTTAGCTGCATCAGAACTGGGAACCAGGGTTGGTTTTTCCAGAGCGGCGCTACAAGCAGCACTGAGCATCCCTCTTCCCTGATCCGTTCTATCACCTGGGGCAGGAGAGAGACGGGGGGAAAAGCATAGAGCGGGCAGCGGGGCCAAACGTGAGCCAGCGCGTTCCTGCTCTTGGAAAAAAAATCCGGACAGTGAGCGTTTTCCTGAGACGCAAACAGGTCTACCTTTGCTCTGCCGAATTTCTTCCACAGCATTTGGACTGTCTGTGGGTGTAGAGACCACTCGCCTGTCGGAACGTTGTTCCTGGACAGCCTGTCTGGTCCTATATTTAGGAGCCCTGGCACATGTGCTGCTCTCAGCGAGCGCAGGTTGTGCTGAGCCCACACCAGGAGGCGTTCCGTCAGCCTGTGCAGGTTTCGGGACCTGAGACCCCCCTGACGATTTATGTAGGACACCACTGACATGTTGTCCGAACGGACCAAGACGTGGTGTCCTCTTATTTGGGGACAAAAACACGTTAGCGCGTTGTCTACTGCCAGCATTTCCAGGCAGTTTATGTGCAGAAGCTTCTCCCGTTCTGACCACTGGATGAAGAACGGTCTGCCCTCGAGCAGCGCTCCCCATCCCGAGGTGGATGCGTCCGTAGACACCACCCTCACACTCGAGGAAGTCCCCAGGCTTACACCTGATCGGTACCAGTTGGTTGCTTTCCAAGGTTTCAGAGCTGTGATGCATTTCTGATTGGCCTTGAGACGAAGCAGACTGGAAGTCCATGCTCGGCGCGGTACTCGCGCTTTCAGCCAGAACTGTAGCGGGTGCATGCGAAGCAAACCCAGCTGAAGTACTGATGATGCTGAGGCCGTGAGACCCAGCATCCTCCGAAATTTTCTGAGCGGGACAGACGCGCCGCAGCAGAAATAGTTTGCTGCGCGCTGAATATCCAGTGCGCGCTGCGGTGACAGTCGCGCTATCATAGACAGCGAGTCCAGTTCTGTGCCCAGAAAAGATATTATCTGACTGGGGAACAGAGAAATCTTCACCCAATTGACTCTGAGACCCAGATTCTCGAGGTGTTCGAGTAAGTCTTGCGGTGTTTACTGCGTCCATGCACATCGTAAATGTACGGGGTTCTAGGGACAAGCCGAACGGTAGGACTGTGTACTGATATGCCTGGCCCTTTGAAAGCGAATCTCAAATATCGCCTGTGACGTGACGCTATCTGTATTTGAAAAATACGCGTCCTTTAGATCTATTGACATAAACCAGTCTCCTTGGCGAATTTGCGTGAGGATTTTTCTGGTTGTGACCATTCTGAACTGGTGTTTCACAAGCACTCTGTTCAGCTCTCTTAGATCTAGTATGGGTCTGAGACCCCCGTATTTCTTCGGTACCAGGAAGTATCTGCTGTACAGCCCCCCTTCGCTCTGAGCTTGAGATAAAGGCTCTATGGCCCCTTTGCTCAACAGTTTCGATATTTCGGCTCGAAGTAGGTGTGCTACTTCTGTTTTCACCATAGTTTTGACACGTGTCACACCACGGTGAGGGCGTCGACAGAACTTTAGCGAATAGCCTCTCTTTATAATGTCTAGCACCCATTCCGAAACCCCGGGAAGCACTGCCCATGCATCTGCATGAATGGCTAGGGGTTGAATGTGAAGCGCGCTCTGGTCGCTTGGCGACAGAAGAGCTTCGGTGTGCTGTAACATAAGCGTCGTGCTCACAACATTTGAGGCAGGGGGACTGCCGTGCTCGACTCCTCTGCGGCGGTCAATCGAGAGGGGGAGGGCTGGGCGAGTCCCGTAGGACTTGTCATGTCTGTGAGTGAATGTGGGCGCGGGATAGCGGGCACATTTACTGTACTGAGTGCATTGTCTGCCTGAGCAGAGTGAATGCGTGCTGGTTTCGTTTTTACAGAAACCGTGAGACATGCAGAGAGTAGTGTTTGTGGGCACTGGGCAGTGGGCACATTTACTACGTTTAAAGGAGAACTTGGTAACTTATTTAACTTAATAAAACTGTCTAGAAATCATTTGGATGGTTAAACAACCTGTTCTGGTGATATTGGTGACTTTCCCCGCTCCCCCCAGCATTCCCAGGCAGAAAACCAACCTTGCAACTTGGGGACTACCGTCCCGGCAAGATAGAAATTGGAAGTCTCGTGAGAAGCGAGAACTAGAACGAGCACGAAACACGAATTGCTTTACGGCAATCCGACATAAACACACACGCCCCCCTCAATACTAGCTAGTACAAACGACGATCATGGCGACGATGGATCACTCTTGTTTACCTGCGAAACGACAAAAAAGCCGTTTATCGTCGGAGGAGGTGAAGGAGAGGAAAAAACTTGGTGACCGTGCGAGGGACCGCACAAGAGTTAATATTGGTCAAGCGTTCAATGAGTGGCGAGAGCTAAAGGATAGTGAACAATGCAAAACAGATGCTGACCTGGCGTTTCTACTAAATGAGGTTTTATTTAACAAAGTTCGGGAGGAGCAGGTTCAGATAATTAACCAAATCATGCACAGCTGTTGATTAATCAGTAATCAACTCAATGACAGAGTATAAATTCACAGCAGACCTGTCTCTGTTCATTGAAAGTTTGTCAGCATCCCTCCTCCACCCCATCTCCTCACTTCCAGTTCCATCTACACTTCCATTTCCATCTACTCTTACCAACTGGGGGGAGTACTTTGGGTTCGGGCCTAACTCCGAGCTCGGAGCCCTCCCCCCGGACAGCACGCCAAATACGCATAAACTTATTGTATTAATTATATGTAGATCTGAACTCGTGAATGCAATTGTAATTAACTCTTTGTTTTCTTTATTCCTTATTCTTGTTAGTGTCTATAAATGTATTCAATCCATCTGTGGTAACGTTAGTTAGCTGACTGGCTAGCGAGACAACGTTAGATTGCTAACTGCTGTATTAGGTTGCTGCTATAACCAGTTATAAGTGGCAAACTTGACAGACAACTATTGTCATATATGCATTTTACGTCGGGACTTATAGTGCTACATAATAACCTTAGTCATCAATGTTTGTTCATTTTTACATAGTGTATAAAATTTACACATTGTGTAAAGGTGCCGCCTGTACTCTCGATTTTGTTGTAGCTACAAGCGCTGGCAAGCGATAACGTCCACGCCACGCAAGGGCCAATCCAGACCACCACAACCAGTGGTGTCCAGTATAGGCGAGGAGTCGGATCGTGACCTGTAAGTTTTTTCTTCCAAAGCAGTATTATTTCAGACAATGTTGATATTGCAGAAAGTGATTGATGGTTTGTTCATTTTTTCAATCAGAGAAATGAATGCTAATGAGATTGGTGTACAAACGCTGGTTAGAAAGGGAGAAATTGAGGTTTTAGAATCCAGGTGAGCTTGCCTTGCACCTCATGCTGTGTTGTACCGTATTTGTATTTGATTTGGGTTGATATGTTTCTTTTCTGTTTATTTTCCACCTGTTTATGTAGTTGGTCATGTGTTTATTGTTATGCTTGCAGCATGCATTCCCTGGATATCAGTAAACATGAAGACCAAGATTCACCAGATGAAGAGGCGGTGAATGATTTGAGGAATACATAGTGTAGCAGGAAGGGTTATGACCAGGCACGGATTAACGCACGGGCCTACTGGGCACTTGCCCAGGGCACTGGGCCAGCAGGGGGCCCTGTCCAATTTACTGTGTCTATTCTTTTCAAATAATTATTTTAATTGTAATTTTATTTTCAGTAAAATTGTGTTAAATTTTGAGGAATAATGTGATTATTTTTTTGCAGTTGCAAAGTATTAGGCTAACTAGTAATTAAATAAAATAAATAATTTTAATGTATTGCTGCGCTGTTGAGAGGGACATCTAGAGGCAAGTGAAAAGCATTGCGTAATAGTCACGCGTATAGAAGACGGTTACTCCAAAACAAAAACTGAGTTTAAAACCACAACCAAGTTTCAAGACTAGAATTTTTCTAGTCGACTAGTAGTCATTTATTTAAGCAATTAGTCAACTAATCTCACGTTAATATTAATTTCTGCGTGCAATGTGCATGGAGGCATATAGCCTATTCCAAGCTCAAGCGCATGCATAAATCTTGCCGCAAAGCACCGGCAAAAGCAGGCTAATGATAATATGTCTGAAAAAATAAATAAAAAATCACTAGGCATTTTTATTGTTTAATAATAAAAATATATAATGTGACGAGTCTCTCTGGGCATATCAGCGTCGCCCTGGCAACCAACGCACAACACCTGCACGTCCTCATCACGGGCTGATCGGTCACAGCTGCAGCCCGTCATTAAGCGGCTGTAAAAGCCGCCACCTCGCACACTTCGACAGACAACCCGTCTCATGCTGAACGTGCTGATACTAATCCTTTGTTTCTCGTCTAAACAGAAGGCAGCGAGTGACCGACAGCCCGACCGAGCACGCCTGGACACCCACCTTCACGAGCACGAGGACTTCACAAGAGCACCAGCCACGAAGACAGCGTTCACCTCACCTCACCGTTTTCACCCACTGTTGAAGTATTGTCAATAAATCCACCCTCCGGGGTTACTTTTCACCGAGCGACCTTGTTGTGTGATTTCTCACCCGTGACAATATATTTCTAAATCATTGTCGGCTGCAAACATATCTATATCTTCGCTGTAAAGTGGATGCGCCTTTAGAGAGAAATGCACCTTTCATATCATATCAGCCTAATCAGCCGGTATTTGCTTTCGATTCGAATTTTTTCGTTTAAAAGTGGACATTTCAAGCTTTATATAGAAATATTCATGATGTCTGTGAGGCTATACACTGTGTTTCAGTTCATTTTTTGAGACGCGCTCCAGTTCACGCCACGGAGACCATGAGAGCGCGCCCTGTTTGTTTTCTTTTATTTTACAAAAGCACAACGTTTTCTTGTTATTGTGAGTTTACAAAAAATAAAAGTAGCTACTTGCGACTGATGCATTATTCTTTTCTGTATATGTGACCCTGGATCACAAAACCAGTCTTATGTCGCACGGGTATATGTGTGGCAATAGCCAACAAAACATTGTATGGGTCAAAATTATAGATTTTTCTTTTATGCCAAAAATCATTAGGATATTAAGTAAAGATCATGTTCCATGAAGATATTTTGTAAATCTCCCACCTTAAATATATAAAACATTTATTTTTGTGAATGGATGCAGCACTATCGCCAATAGAAATGGACAACTTTAAAGGCAATTTTCTCAATATTTCAATTTTTCTGTACCCTCAGATTCCAGATTTTCAAATAGTTGTATCTCGGCCAAATATTGTCCTATCCTAACAAACCATACATCAATGGAAAGATTATGTATTCAGCTTTCAGATAATGTATAAATCGCAATTTTAATAAAATTACACATAAGACTGGTTTTGTGGTCCAAGGTCACATATGTGTCACAGGTCGGGATGGGCCGAACCGGACCAATGCCCACCCCTAGACCCAGAACACTTTGAGGAGCGTGCCAGAGACGAGACCAGAGTCAAGGAATAAAGAGTAACAAATTTTATTAAGAATAAAACAATTGGTAATCCTAATCTAAAAGTCTTCTTCTCTCCCTCGTCCAGGGAGGAGTCCAAGACGGCCAGCAGACACAGTCTTCCCCGCAGACGGCGATTCCCAGTAAGGAGTACCGGACAGGTAAGTGTCTCACAATATGCAGGTTAACAGAGTTCCTTTCTCCCCGCAGGTATCAGGTGTACAATGGAAGGTGATGGACGGGTAAGTTCCCCCGTGAGTGGATGGCCACAGCTTCCTCTCCTCTTTCCAAGTGGAGGACACTTCACAGCAGTCAATAGTATGCAGGTAGGTATCTTACGGTATGGAGGTTAACTGGGTTCCTTTCTCCAAGCTGGTATCAGGTACGCAATGGGAGGTGATGGACAGGTGAGTTCTCCGGTGAGTGGATGGCCACAGCTTCCTCTCCTCTTTTCAAGTGGAAGACAGTTCACAGCAGTCAATGGTATGCAGGTAGGTATCTTACGGTATGTGGATTAACAGGACACCTGTCTCCAGCTGGTATCGGGTACACAATGGAAGGTGGATGGGACAGGTGAGTTCTCCGGTGAGTGGATGGCCACAGCTTCCTCTCCTCTTTTCAAATGGAAGACAGTTCACAGCAGTCAATGGTATGCAGGTAGGTATCTTACGGTATGTGGATTAACAGGGCTCATTTCTCCAGCTGGTATCAGGTACACGATGGAGGGTAGATTGGATGGGTGAGTTCTCCGGTGAGTGGATGGCCACAGCTTCCTCTCCTCTTTTAAAGTGGGAGACAGTCCACAGCAGTCAATAGTGTGCAGGTGGATATCTGGGGCGGACGAGTGATTCACACCCGACAGTTGGGCTTCACGGCTGTAGCGAACTCGCAGTCACGGACTGGGCTGGGCTTTCTCCACAGGCGGTTTTTCAGGGCTGCAACGAACTCACGGTCTCAGACTGGGCTGGGCTTTCTCTAGGACAGACAGAGTCAACACTTCACACAGTGATATAACGTTCTTATGTCATGGAGAAGACAGGAACTTCACACCATCCAGGTGGACTTCGGGGCTGCGGCGAACTCACGGTCACAGACTGGGCTGGGCTTCCTCTAGGGCAGGCAGAGTCAATACTTCACACAGCAATCTAACGTTCTTACATATATCGTGGAGAAGACAGAAACTTCACTCCATACAGGTGGGCTCCGGGGCTGCAGCGCACTCACAGTCACAGACTGGGCTGGGCTTTCTCTAGGGCAGACAGAGTCAATACTTCACACAGCAATATAATGTTCTCACATGTGTCGTGGAGAAGACAGAAACTTCACTCCATACAGGTGGGCTTCGGGGCTGCAACGCACTCACAGTCACAGACTGGGCTGGGCTTTCTCTAGGGCAGACAGAGTCAATACTTCACACAGCAATATAATGTTCTCACATGTGTCGTGGAGAAGACAGAAACTTCACTCCATACAGGTGGGCTTCGGGGCTGCAACGCACTCACAGTCACAGACTGGGCTGGGCTTTCTCTAGGGCAGACAGAGTCAATACTTCACACAGCAATATAACGTTCTCACATGTGTCGTGGAGAAGACAGAAACTTCACTCCATACAGGTGGGCTTCGGGGCTGCAACGCACTCACAGTCACCGACTGGGCTGGGCTTTCTCTAGGGCAGACAGAGTCAATACTTCACACAGCAATATAATGTTCTCACATATGTCGTGGAGAAGACAGAAACTTCACACCAGCTGTCCTTCCCAAACCTTTCCTCAGTTGGACGTACTCGATCTCTCCAAGCTCTGAAGATGTATAATATGCCAGCCTGCCTCTTGGGCGAGCGCACGGCAGTTAGAGCAGACCTTCACACACTCACAGGAATTTTCACTCCAATACACCACGCGAGGGAAGAGACAGAACGTCAATTCAAACACAGCAAATCCACTCATCAAGTGTACTTAAGGCCAGCACTCACCCTGGGTCTCGGTTCAAAGAGCGAAGGATCGGCAGTGAGAGGAAGGAGATTTTAAACACTTCTTCATAGACATAAACTGGTTTTGCTTCACCATCCGAACGGGAAGAGGAGATAAGAATGGCAGAGAATCAGTTTAATTCACTCAGTGATATTCATACGGTACACTCCAAGCACTTCAACCCACATCTATCTCAGTATCAAACGTGTGGTAGGAGATTCAATAATCGGTTACTTATCTTCGCTCTTTCATCCAGACGATGCACTTCCCTCTTTCCCTCTCTCTCTCTCCGTCTTCAATTCCTCATACACATGACATTCCTTTTTCCTCGCAACGAGCCCTCGACGACACACTTCAAAAAACACTTCCCAACAGGAGCCAGCCACATCCAAAACGGGAACAAAAGCACCACAAGCAGGAGAGGAACCACACCAACTTTCTCTTCCTCTGACTTTTTATACTCTCATGAGCTAGCATGGCCTCATTCAAACGCTCAGCGCAAATTACCCACACCTGCTGTCAATCCGCCACTAGTTACCATAGCAACAGGCACTCACTCGGCTTTGGGACGGTGCTTCACTTCCCAAATCTCAACAGGGACGTTTCTCTAGCGGGGATAGTCCCGGGCTTATTTGTCAGCCCCGTGACATATGACCAGAAAAGATTGAGTATTTCAAGTTGTTTCCACTGTTGATAAGAAAATGTAAGTGTTCGCGCCGACGCCTGCCATGCAGTGCGCGCTGCACACTCCGCTCAAACACTTTGGATATGCATTTATCTAGGCTAAAGTTAGAGCGAGCTGCCATGCCAGACGGATAAGTCCTTTTTATGTTTAACAAATCAAATCATGCTTTTTCTACCTACCGCGAGTAAGCGCTGCACCAGTTTGAAAAAGGTAAAAGCATAACGAGCGTAACGAGAGAGGGGCCCCACTAAGGGGGATGCAGAGATCGTGAGCTTAGAATTATAAGGTTCTATCTCCGTTTAGGGTAGTTCCCGAGATATTGAGCATCAAAGTTTTTACATCCCAGCTGGCAATGGAGAGATGGAACCTTTTTATTTTATTAAGAACTACTAACAAAATATTTTTTTACAAAAATAAAACCACACAGGCATTAATAAACACCTAATGGATCAGATTATGTCAAAAACTCAATTTTGTCCAAAAGTGGAGATAGAACCTTATAATTCTAAGCTCACGAGATGTTGATGCGTCTTTATATTAACATTTCTGATTGTTTAAATGATCAGCCCTCGGGGGCCCCCTTAAAATGCCTGGCTTGCCTGCCCTATTGCGGCGCCTGTGCATACAGGTGCAACATGTTGTCCAAAAAATTGGTGAAGGGGGCCTTTGAGACATCCGTGCCCAGGGCACATCGTCGCCATAATCCGTCCCTGGTTATGACCCCTCCTACTTGTTATGGTTTGGCCAATGGCCTGGCATCTGGTGCGTATAAGAGCATGGGTTACCGGTTCCTTAGTGTGCGTCACTATCCGGGGCCGTGACGTCACCCAGGCGCCCTGCTGCTTTTTGCTGGAGTGCAGTGTCAGGTGTTGCTCGTAAAAGATCGCTGAAGCTGCTTATTCACTGTCGGTGCTGTTTGCCAGTCTGTGTGCTTTCTGGAGAGTTCAGTATGGACATTTGAGACAGGTAAGGGAAGCATTTGTATGCGACGGTGTTTTGTAAATGAAGTTTTGCTTTGGCTGAGCGGGTAATCTGACTAATCTGTATGCTTAACGTAGTGTAAGATCTATCTGCACTTTCTGCCAACAAGTTTTGTCGGAGACATCTGGATCCATCCACCGCATAGTTCGGGGATAGTAATCCCGGGACAGCATGTTTTGTTGTGAGTATACTGCTCGAGCGTGAAGCCAAGGGAAAGGAATTGCAGTGTAACACCTTTTCGTTTTGTTTTTAGGCACGCGATAAGGACAATAGCGGCGTCCTGCATGAGAATTATCTGCCCTGTGCTTCATCGTAAAGTGCTGTTTGCTCTGCTCCTCATCGGCTGCTGTTCTGTTTTATGTACTCTTTCAAGTGAACTGACTCGAGTGAACTGACCCGAGTGTTCTGTTTCGAGTGAACTGTTTTGAGTGTTCTGTTTCGAGTGAACTGTCTTGAGTGTTCTGTTTCGAGTAAACTGTCTTGAGGGAACCGTCTCGAGGGAACCGACTCGAGTGAACTGACTCGAGTGAACCGTCTCGAGTGAATCGTCTTGAGTGAACTGTCTCGAGTGAATCGTCTTGAGTGAACTGTCTCGAGTGGACTGTTCCAGTACACTGTTTCCAGTAAATTCTGTTCTCAGTGATATGTTTTGAGGTTTTTTTTTTGTTTGTCTTCTGTTTATTTCTTTAATTGATTTATCTTTTTGAATTGGTCTTCTCTGACATGAGTCGTTGAGTGTGTCTTAGTGTGTGTGTGCACTGCGAATAGAGTCATTTTCATAAGGGTGATATCTTGAGACTGCCCCTGTGGGTAAGCCCAGGTTCCTCTGCTGCCAACAATAGAATTAAGTAAATAGATGAGAGTGATTGCTGGTCAACGCCTTTTATAATCATTATGTCTTTTAATAATTAATAAAATCTTTTTCATTACCTATGTCTCTGATTCCAACAGTGATTAGAACCTGTGTGTGCCTGTTTAGAGGTTGTGTTAAATTCTTGGGGTGAAATTCCCCAGGTGGCGTAGTCAGAAATTATATCAATTTGAGCCAACCCGCGCCCGCTCTGCTACAATAGTAAGTAATGTATATTGTGTATCATATAGATCCACTGATTTATACAATATTTCAAAGGTGTTTATACATGTTTAATTCACATGGACAGGCTGTCTGGTGTTCCATGCCCTGGTGTTCCACCATTTCAGGTCACTCTGAAACCTCGGGGGACTGGAGCAGTTTTGGAATGGGTAAGATGTTGCTGGCAAATGTGAATGTACATGTAATTTAGATCCCAATCTTCACATTTTATTCAGACCCATAGCAACAATTTTCTATATGTCAAGATATTTTACTTTCATTGAAATGTTTTCTGGAGATTGTAGTGTATGATCATTAAAAATAAATACAAATAATTGTGGAAAATAAATAAAAAATAAAAAAATATGTGTGTATGTAGAT
The DNA here is from genome assembly GCF_964197995.2 of Scardinius erythrophthalmus. NCBI lineage: Eukaryota > Metazoa > Chordata > Actinopteri > Cypriniformes > Leuciscidae > Scardinius > Scardinius erythrophthalmus. The sequence continues at coordinate 19,199,067 of NC_138224.1, read as the reverse complement.
ATATATGTATATGATCCCAACTTCACACATAAATCAAAAAGCATTAGAGACGGTAACTTACAGGGACTAGTGATTGTAGCCATTAAATATGGAAAGTCTTGCATTGACACGGCATATTTGGTCGCACATAACCAGTGGCGGTTCTACATTGAATTACACCCTGGGCGAGACCCCCTTCGAGCGCCCCCCCCCCCCATCCCCCCCCACCCACCAATTATTATTTATTTCCCTAGAAAACAAGACTTAATATCTTATGTCATTTTACTACTTTAGTAAAATAACGTTATGCATCTTTATGTAAGAAATGTTTGATATTTGGACTGGAAACAAGAAAAAAATACTAAGTAAGAAAAGCATTTTTTGCAGTGTAATAACTGAACTTGTAACAGTTTTGTTGCAAAGCACAATATTATGGTGAAATTAGATCTCGTGTTTGAGTTAAAACCGAATTATTGTTAAGCATAGCAAGAATCATATCAAAAAGGCTAACAAATAAGAGTTATACCCACCAATTAATATTGCCCCTTCATTCATGACATGGATACCGTAATCATACAGAGAAAACATAGTTGCATACCTTTATCTTTCGCTCGTTTCTAAATTGGGCACCTGATGGCTTTGATCTTTCTTGTCCATCTCTTATTTGGCACTCGACATCGACAATCAACAGATTTCCCCTGATCCCCCCCATAACAACTGTCACTCACGACGAGTCACGACCAGAAGTCAAGACTGAACCAATTTACCTTGGTGGTGGTGACCAAGTAATCGTTTTGTATTACCTATTTTTATTAGCCATTCAGACAATTCAGAAAAACAAAAATGTGCAGGAAATATGGAGGCCTGTATTTATAATATTATGAATGAAATGTGCGTTATTTGAAAGAAAGTCGAGATGTCACTTACTTAGATAAATATATGGATCCCCCGTTCCCCCCTCTTGTCCGTTCCATTTGGAAGAGACCCAGAGGTGAACTGTTATCCGCGCCCGCGCTTCCGCGCCTCTGCGCCCACCCTCCTTTCCCCTTCTCAAACAAACAGCTTCTGTGCACGGCATCTTCTCAGCAAGCAAGGGCGCCTGCAGCTGCAGGGGGTGCAAATTTGCCAATTCCCCACGCAGTGAAATGATAGATAATAGAAACTGCTTTGCGGCGCAACATTTTTTTATTTTTTTTAATTTTTTTTCTGCTCGTGCCGGCGGCGCCCCCCCAAAAATGCCGCCCCGGGCGATTGCCCGGTTTGCCCGTGCCAAAAACCGCTACTACACATAACTGTTGGATGCATGTTTTTTCTGGTTAATTAGTAATGATACATTTTTTTCCCTTTACATTAGTTATGCCCCTTCGGACACAGCCAGTGGAAGTGGAACTCGCAGCCAACGTTAAAGTTTGGCATGCAGGGTGGTGACTTCATGCTGTCCACAAATATATTACTGTCTGGCAACAACTACAGAAAAATAGCTCTGCTTTTAAAGTTCATGGCTATGGGAATGGTTACAGACTACTATCGGATCCAAGATGCATACTGCATATGGCGCTTTTCCACTGCATGGTATGGTACAGCTCGGTTCGGTACGGCTCACTTATGGCGCATTTCCACTGCATGGTACGGTACGGTACGGCTCGCTTCGGCTCGCTTTAAATGGTACCACCTCTGTTGAGGTTCCAAGCGTACCGTACCGATACTAAAATGTGACATGAAAACACTGCAGATCACTGATTGGTCAGACAGAATCATCTCTACCAGCGTCATTGTATTTACGACACGAGACACTAAACCCGCTAGATTTAAATAGCCAGTAGACAACAGCCAACCTGTTTTAAAAGTATTTGCTTAAAAAAAAAAAAAGAGTATAAACTTCAAAAAAAGAAATGGCTGAATCGTGGTCAGTGGACGAGGTGCAGACGTTCCTCTCGTCAGTTGCCGAGGAGTGGATGGGGAAACACGGAATGAAAAATTCGCATTTAATATGATGTCATGGTAGTAGAGATGGCAACTATATAACGATCAGTCCCACCCACTTTGAAGCGGTACTAACTGCAGTGGAAAAGCAAACGAGCTAAAGCGAGCCGAACCGTGCCGTAACGAGTCGAGTCGTACCACGCAGTGGAAAAGCGAAGCGAATGCCATTGTTTTCCAGGTACAAAAGAACGTACAATAAAAAATAAAAAAAACTGGTCTGTATATACAGTGAAGGAGAAAAAGGATTACAAGTACATCCCTGACCTCCAGAAGGCCATTCTTGGTAGGAGACTGAAGAGTGGGACCGGCCTTCCCCGCAAGACCACTCTAAGAGAAGATGATCCAAGGCGACTTGGTTTGGTGTCCTCTGCACAGCCACCACCACCCACGTCAGAGCTCGTCCAAAAACGTGTCACGAGGTGACACAGCGCCCACAAACCCACAAGAGGACTGACACTATTCCCTTTTACAAAACGCAACAATGTAAATTGTTTAAATTATGGAAACTTTTTTTATTTATTATATATTTTATTATACAAATAAACACATTCAATAAATACTGTCTCTTTTCAAATGTACAATAAAATATTCTTATTTTTAAATAACTATTTACAATAAAAGAGGTTAAATTCAATTTAAACATGACGTGTCACCCTAAATCCTGTGTAGTGACCCCTTGGGTCAGGAAAGGTGTCTCTAATTTTCCAAACACAACAGCTTTGGATGACGACCCTGTTCCCTATTCCAAGGTGGCCATGCTGCCACAGTACAAACTGGCGGTAGGCTGAATGTCTGTACTGTCGCTGCTCCTCCCCTGGCTCCTGGTGATCATTTAGGGCAAAAATGTCATTCCAAGCTCCACGGGCCAGTCGCAACACCCCCTCGTCTAATACATAGTATGCCATGTATGCCATGTTGCTGATACAGTGCTCGTGGGTTTGGCGAAAGCAGACCTCTTCGACATCTGTTGCCATATCACGACAATGGCCACAAACGCACCAGTGAAGTCCTTCTGGGTCAGGGTCCGGTTATTGTTTTACCTCCATTAAAGACAAGATGTCAAACATCAACCCAGGTAGTCTTGTAAGTACTTTTTCAAGAAGTACGTCCTTCTGGCCAGGCTCCAGAAAATTAATTTTCTCCTACAACACATTATTTATGTTATTAGATACATATATCTTCAGCAAAAAACTAACAGTAAGATTAATGTTGTCTGATCACAAACAAACCTTTGTCTCGTGTGTCCGTTTCTCCTGCAGTTCCCTCAGCCTGCTCTGGACATCAGGTTCTAGGTCCTTAGGTCTTGTGACCCTCCTAGGTGCCCTCGTCCTTGGAGGTTTAGAGTTCCTTCTGGTTCCTATAGCCTGAGGGGTGAATTCGGACGAGGCCGAAATTCGAAGTTGAATCCTGTAATATTATCATTCGATGAAACAGTTTAGTATACCGTAGAAAGCTAATTTAAAACACTAACATTTGATTTTGTAGTCAAGGAAAATTGTGTGCAAATTGTTTATATTTACGGTAGGTCGACTAACTCCATTTAGATCTATTATTGTTCACTAATAACAGGTAAAACATTCATTATAAACTATCATTTTTTTCTACTTTATAAAATAATGCAACTTGAGCATTTTCTGCGCAAAGTTGCTGAGTTCTCCTTTAATGCGCAATCGATCTGAGTCGATTTTATGTGCGCAAGCCCTGTGTGACGGGCTGTGCTTGTGTGTAGGAATGAGCACTTGGCAGTGGACATTATCGGACGTGGCCGGAACACCAGAAAATACACTCTTTATGGGATTTATCTGGGTAGCCGTAAAAACGGCATTTGTGTGCAGGCAAGCGGGCAGCGGTTCCGGCTTGTTTACTGCAGAATACACTGGAACAGTCACATTTCTTGGAACTGAACGAGCGATGAGTTTTGGTGGAAGCCCGGCCGTGGCGGGACTTGAACACCGTCGCTTCCCTAGGCGTGCTAGGACGACTTCGGGACCTTGGGCTTCACCGCAATCCTAGGCCATGGCCCACGCGGAGTGGGGCGGCGGCTAGTCGAGCGAGAGCGCGGTCTCGAGCTTCGGGCCTGTCGGCGCTGTGAAGTGGCGGCGGTGGGCGGAGGCTGTGGCTGTGAGCTCCGAGCAGACGGTTTCGTGCGGCCTGCTGCGGAACTGGAGCGCTTCGGTAGGAAGTGCTTCATGGCCTGTGACGCTTGCTGTGACGCTTTCTTTCATTCTAGCTGAGAAGGGGGCGTTCCATGACTTGGCGACTTCTTCATGTAACTCAGGAAAAAAGGCACCGGTCTGGACGCAGGCGAAGCGCGATCCCCAGGAAGGAAGTATCCATCCAGCCGGTTGTGAGCAGGCTGCTCAGGCGTTGACCACTCGGGGCCGAGGCTCGCCGCGGCCTGTGCGAGTACACGCATCAGCTCTGTCTCGATGCTAGCTCTTTTGCCCGACGGTCCACGAGCAGAGGGTGCGAGATCCACAGAGCTCGCCCAATCCTCACTGCCCAACGCCAGGATAGAGCAGGTATCATCCTCCCCAGACGCAGCTTTCTCATCAGCGTCGTCGACGGAAGCGGCGGCAGACCGCGGCCGCTGTCCGTCAGGAAGTGACACTAGCGAAATGCCAGGCGAGTCCTCAGAGTCACCATAGGCAGTAGCTCACAATGAGGGGCAGCCGCTGTCAGCGGGGGTGAGAGCTGCATGTTCCTCACCCAGGCAGGAAACGCAGATCACATGGCGGTCCACATGGCTTGGCACTGCACTTACTCGTGACCGTAGCGAGACACCTGTCAAGTCTGAAATCCATCGGACTAACGGTTCGAGAGATATGTGGTTAACAGACACACACACAGACAGACACACACACAGACAGACAGACAGACAGACAGACGTTTCTGTAATTTATAGATAGATACTGTCTATGGTGTTTACAAAGTTTTACAAGCAAATTTATTTCTGTTTATAATGTTACGAAAACATGAAGAGACAAAATGACAGAGATTATAAAGAGACTCTATTAACACAAGACAGAGAGAGGTACAATGCGAAAATTTCACTCATTAATGGTGTGGATCTGTATGCGCTAACGAAGGAAGCACTGAGCACTGATCATGCAGCTTTGCCTCAGATACAGTATTATCATGTGTACCATTATCTGGTATTGGCTAGGAGTTTTTACACATGTGAGCAATTCCGAGCCTGGAAATCACTGGAGGCGTACAATCAGTTTGCCGAGGGTTGGGTTGGTGACGTTTGCTCAAGTGCAATCAATGGAAAAGTAGTCATCAGGTAACTTATGGAGCATGATGCTAGACTATCTGTCTATTAAAAAGCCATAGCCTGCACAACTTAATTCATATGTTCCCCTTAAAACAGTCATCGGTGCTTTCTGTAATATGCATGTACGTATTTCTACACTGAAGCATAGGGGTGGAACGGTACATGTATTTGTATTGAACCGAAACGGCACGGGCGTCACGGTTCGGTGCATGAATATACACGATATAAAAATAAATTAAACTTGCGTGCAAATTAATTAATGTAATGCGGAACTACTTTATACGGGGGTTCTTTAGGGACATAATCTGAGATTGCAATGCTGGAATGTGTGCGTGTGCATTTGTGCGTGTGTGTGTGTGAGTGAGAGAGAGGCGCGGGCGCAATCGAACAGTGTTCATACAGGACATCATTCAAACTGCGTATGAATCTAAGTGTTAAAGGGATAGTTCGCCCATGTAAGACATGAAGTTGTATGCAATCCTTACCAGCACTATAGTGCATACACACTGACCCACTCTGTGGTCACCTCCCTGGTCAGAGTTCTGGCCGCTGGAAGTTTTTCAAGAAAGTAGTCCCGGTTAGTTTCCGGGGCCTCAAAACTGTGCGTTTTTACGTGAAAAAATTATATGCGTTTCAAAGCTTGATTCATTTATATCACAAAATCACTCCAGACAAAATTCATACCTCAGTTTTAATCGGCACTATTTTCTTTCCATTTCTATCAATCCGCGCTGCTGTCAACGTCAACAGTGCGCACGTTCCGATCAGCTGTTGATAGCGCGACTCGCTGACATGTCTGACTACGAAACTTCTGATGATGAAACCAATTTTAGCACAATGTCAGACGGAACAGATGATGATGAAAGTAATTTTAGCACAACGCCAGTATACCGATGCCGAACTTCAGCAGATGGAGATTGGGACGGGAAGAGAGAGAGCGAGAGGACAGAGATGAAGTTGTCCAAGTTGATGCTGGGCCCACAGCTGTAGCAAGAGCCAGAATGAACGACAAATGGTGGTGCACTTGTTCAAATTGTCAAGTTATGCCAACAGAGATTGAAAGCTATTGCTGCCACGAATGGGAACTCATCATGCCACAGATGAAAAACCTATCGATTGACGAGGAGGCCAACGCAGCGTCTGTCTGCATTACATCCGTTATGACGTTTTCCCTGCAATGCTAAATGCTGGTGTCCTGGAGACGTTCTTCTACGTACCTAAAATCAATTGGAAAAAGCTACCCAAACCAGCTGGATTTGACGGTCAGATGTCTGCAAAGTAAGTGTGATCTCTCATGTTGCTTTGTAGGTTTTTTATTTCAGAATTCGACAACTTCACGTTGTCTTGACCAGTTGGCTATAGAATAGCCTATCTGACTGCATTATTATTATTATTTTACTGAGTGGACAGTAATAAAATTATTAATAAATTAATATTAATACTGCCCTGCAATGAAACATTTAATTTAATTAACTAAATTAAATGTCAGTCATCTTGAGGTTTGCTGATTGGTTATGCCTCGTTTACTGCCGAACCGTTGAAAAAACCTGTCTGCATTAGACAGTAGCCGCGTTTCCATACCCTTCAAATTGCGCAAATTGAAATTGCGAATTGAAAATAAGCACAATAGAAACACGTCAATTTCGCAAAAACTCCCGTTTATCGCAAAAAAATTTACGCTCACATGAGGTGGTTTTTCAGGCAATTCGAAAAAGGAATATTTCGCAAAACTGCAATGGAAACAGTTTTTGCGCATTTACAGTCACCTGTTAGAAGACGCGGTGTGTTTGAGGTCCATGTATAGCTACGCAAATAATAATAATTTTATATTATTTAATTATAACATTTAATAGGCTATATTTAGAAGACGCTTTTATGCAAAAAAGGAACAAAGCTGGAGCGCGCACTGCATGGCACGGAGGCGCGGCCGCGAACACTTGCATTTTCCTTTCAACAGTGGAAACAACTTAAAATACTCTATCATTTCTGGTCATACAGAAAATAATAATACATTATTCCCAAATACTTTTATTTGTGTAAACTCACAACAACAAGAAAACGTTGAGCTTTTGTAAAATAAAATAAAACAATCAGACGCACTTTCATGATCTCCGTGAGCGCGAGAACTGAAACAAAAAATAGCCTATGTAGGCTAAAGCTTGAAATGGCCACTTTAAAACGAACGTGTTCATTTTCTCGTATTTGAGGCGTGGTTTACGAATGCCCAGAGCCGTTTATTGGGCGCTATGAATGTCTATCAAATGCGCCTGTAGCTCATAGCCAATCGCTTCAATTATACCAGATGACGTATGTAGAGTGACAGAAATTCGACGAGGAAAAAGACGATGGGTCAAAGATTTATTTGTACACGATGGCGTTTAGCGAATATTACCGTTTGTGCAAGATAAACATGAGGGTAGAAGGTAACGTCGAATCTGATGCCATGTTGGATCCATAGATATAAACAAACTGCTTCGGTGTCGTCATCGTCTTGCTGCTCCCTCCCCGTTCTGTGATTGGTTCCCTTTTTCAGGGGAAAATCTGGTCCATGGTGTCCAGACTGCCTAGCAGCGTGAATAAAATCGCGCTGCGAGCAAGGCAGTATGGGGAAACCCAGGGGAAACCCATGGGGAAACCCAGAGACAGTTGGTGTAGCCAGTTCAAATTAAAATGTTGGTGTTCAACTTTGCATTTTAAAAAGACAACAACAGTTCATTTTTCGTTTTTCAATTACGGGTTAAAAAAGGAAAAACGAATGGACACAAAAGTAGCCTACATGGATCGTTTGGACAGAATACGAGACAGAGTTCTTTATTAAATTCATAAAAGAAACAATAATTAGCCTATAGGAATACTGGATTCTAAATCTCAAAGAAATGCCACGATCAAAACATATGTTTTCCAGGTAATTTATTTATTTATTGGAAGAAAACTTTTTCAAGCTTCAATCAGTGATCATATAAATAAATTATTAAGTTTTTTTAACATGTAACCAGTCACCTTTTGAAAGTAGCTTTGCACTTCAAATTGGATCGATTGGATCGATTATATTGTTACGCCATCAGATTTTTAAAAAACATTTGTCATTGAATCGTTCATTCAGGAGATTCGTTCAAAAATGCTGATTCATCTATGAAACAAGTGCATTTGATTGAGGAATTGAATCATTCATTCAAACCCAAGTTTTTTTTTTTTATAATTCAGATTAATTAAACATTTTTAATAGACTTCAGCAATTAACATAAATTATGCTATTTTGTTTAGTTCAGAATCGTGATCTCTATTTTTATTCTCAGTTTATCCAGAATTTTGTAGCTCTAATACATAGCTTGTGTATGTATCATTTTGTTCTATTTAAAGTAATGTATAGAAGGTAGGGCCCGAAAGTGACTCAAGCCCAGGGGCCCCCACCACCCTAAGTCCTGCCGTGCCCGTAGCGTAAGCTAAACTTACGCAACACGAGAGTACAGTCGTGAGAGAACGACACTCGGTTATTAACGTAACCTCGGTTCTCTCTAGAGAGGGAACGAGTGTTGCGTAGCCTGCCGTGCTTGTGCTGCGCTATGGTTTCGCTTCCAGTCGACTGAAATCATTGTGCAACCTGGGCGATGGGTATTTATAGGCTAAGGCAACACCCATCTTGGCGGGCCATGACGACAGCGCGAGGCGAGCCTCTCATTGGCACTGACGTCATGTCTGACGCACTGATAGGTTGCAGCAGTTGCCGCAGAGCAGCCAATAGGCGCGCGAGCTGTCTCGCCTAGGCAGGGCCGGCGATTGCTATAGGCGAACTAGGCGGTTGCCTAGGGCGACAAATGTGTTGGGGGCGCGGACGCACTCTAGTGTCGCCCTATCTACTTCCCATATTAATCATAAAATTAGAACGAAACGCGAAACAAAACATGTTTATTAAACATGATCAAAGGGCAAAGGGCGCCCCCTCAACCACACGTTTAATTACTTGTCAACCTGATTATTAGATTGAATTTATTATTTTTGTCGACCATTTCTGGATTGGCGGGGGGCGGGAGGGTTGCGTTACGTTACGTTAGGGAAGTGCTCAGCTGCTGGCGCGTTGATCGAAAATGAAGCGGTCTAAACCTCTGGTGCACAGGGACGAAAACGGAGAAAGGAAGAAGATAAAAAATAAAGCTCATTATAGAGTAAGTCTTCTCATCTTAGCTATTAAGGTGTCCAATGAAATAAATTTACTTAGTATTGTAGCCTACATCACCTAATATTGGACGTTTCATTGCTGTCACTAAGCTATAGTTTGCTAGCTATAGTTACTTTGAAGGTGAATAGAAATGGCAGAAACAACTGTTAATATTTTATTATTTGAGATAGAACTAAAAGAACTTAAATATTTTAATTTTGTAGTGGTAACCTACATACATTATCCATAATAGCACATTTGTTTGTAGAAGGTATAGTTAAACCAGTTTAATGGTCATAATTTGCTTAAATTAATCCAATTTGGTAAATATCCTTGAACATTCTTTGTAGAATTTGTGTATAAACAATTTACAGTTGATTCTTCAAGTCATAATTTGCTTGTTGAAGTGTTGGAGTGACTATTAGAGCATTTTTGTTTGTTCATCAATGAACATTCTTCGTAGCATTTTTGTATGTGCAATTTATTAGAGTGTATCATTTAAAGGGGGGGTGAATTACTGTTTCATGCATACTGAGTTTTTTACACTGTTAAAGAGTTGGATTCCCATGCTAAACATGGTCAAAGTTTCAAAAGTTAAGTTGTATGTTTGAAGGAGTATTTTTGTTCCAAAAATTGTCCTTCCGGTTTGTCACAAGTTTCGGAAAGTTTTTTTCGAGTATGGCTCTGTCTGACGTAAGAGAGGGCGGAATTTCCTTATATGGGTCCTAAGGGCAGTTCTCCGGTAAGATCGCGGGCGCGCGCGCACTCGTAAAACAGAGCAAGAGAGTGAAAGCAGTTCGCCATCAAAGCGCCCTGCCCGGCTTTTGGAAAGTCAGTGTCACCAAAGAAGTGTGTTTTTGGTTGCCAGGGCAAGACAACCCTGCACAGATTCCCAAAGAACCCAGCGTTAAGGCACCCGTGGATGGAGTTTGTTTTCCTGAGCATAAACGGAGTTGTGCAAGACTGTTGTTCCCTGCATTTCGACGATGATTGTTTTATAAACAAAGCCCAGATCGTCTAATGCTTAAGGATCGAGCAGTCACAATGATAAAGGTTCGCGGTCATGCGTTGGAACGGTGAGTAAAACTGTTGAACAAATGTCTCTGTGTGTTGTTAGCTCGGCGCGTTAGCACAGCTTTAGCTTCGCCCACACGGCCTGCCCCCAGCCACTCGTTTTTTTCCGGAAAGACTTGGTACAGCCAATCTTTCAATTAAAAATATAATAAAACAAAAGACTTTTTGGAGATATGAAGGATGCAATATTACTCTATAGGTACTCAAGATTAACAGGAGATTGACTGAAAATGAGCATTTCACCCCCCCTTTAAGTAATATTTTGCTTGTTGAAGTGTTGGAGTGACTACAGGTGAAACTCAAAAAATTAGAATATCGTGCAAAAGTTCATTTATTTCAATTATTCAACTTATAAGGTGAAACTAATATATTATATAGACTCATTACATGCAAAGTGAGATATTTCAAGACTTTGTTATGGCTTACAGCTTATGACATATCAATTCATATCAATTCCAATTTTCTGTGATTTTGAATTTGGGGTTTTCATAAGCTGTAAGCCATAATCATCAAAATTATAACAAATAAAGGCTTGACACTTATCAATTTTCTTATAAAGAGCGGGGGGGGGGGGGGGGGGGGGGCAAAAACTCAATCTTGCCTAGGGCAACCAAAGGGCTATAGCCGGCCCTGCGCCTAGGTCTGCCGCTGCAGCAAATGCGTTTTACATTCTAAAAATTAAGAAAGAGAAAAGGAGTTTTCCCGTAGCGTAAGCTAAACTTACGCAACACTCGTTCCCTCTCTAGAGAGAACCGAGGTTATGTTAGTAACCGAGTGTCGATTTCTGCCGTAGTTTTGGGTTTCCACCTCCGACGTACAGCAGCGTACATCCACTTCCCTAAACTTTGTCTCATTCAGAGACCAGAGACCCAAACTGGGCTCTGAGCCTGTCAGAAGGTCTGAGATCTACCGTATCAGCAGAGCAATCACATAATGCACATCAGACTAAGATTATTTTCTGAAATATAGTGACTTTATTCTTGTAATAGCCTATTAATTTTTTTTTCTCGAAATATGATGACTCCTCCAAATATATATCAATATATATATATATATATATATATATATATATATATATATATATATATATATTGAATGTGCACAAAGTTTTGAATTGCACAAAAAAAATGTTCACTCCCACAATGTATGTGTCTTGCAAATGGCCTCAGGCACAACCAGAGACATTTTGGGCGCTGCAGCATATTAAATATATAATAAATAGTTTTTCTGCGTGAGAAATACGTGTGGCGAGAGGGCATGACAAAAGACCGAAATGAGTGACTGTCACGTGACACTTGAGAGCCCTGACTGACTGCACTGTAGCAGTTACTGTTACACTGTTTAACCTGCAAGCTAGCTAGCCTGCTAAAAACACCAAGCTTACATTAGCTACTGCTACTATTCCCCACCAATTCACAAGCACAAGAGAAAAAGTATTTTGTACTTACATTTAATACCCCTGGAACTCAATGGAAGTTGATTGAAGATGGCATAGTTGGTAGTGTTGTTATAACCAGTCAACTGAACCAAGAATCTTTTCACAAAACTGACAAAACCTTGTAAAAACTGTCAAAATCCATCAACATTCCGTGCATGAGCTACTTTCTGACATTCTAACTGAAAGTGGGTGAATATCAAAATACATGATAGAAACATTTTGTTAAACCACTTACAAGTGTTATGTTGACAACACTATTGAAACAATTACTTTTTATTATAACTGTACATGAATAAATAGGCCATTTGGCCCTGGACTAATTGGGTATTCTATTTGTTCTATTTACTGGCTGCACAAGTCTAATTTAAGGCTCTCACAAATAAATAGTATGGGTATATTATACATTTTCTGAGTCATCAGAGTGCCTTGAGTATTGAAGTTGTTGAGTTTTGTGTCCGTGGTGTTCTTTCATGCCACAGGGATAAAAGAAAGCACACAGTTTAGGCGGAAATTGTGAAAAAATGTGTGTTATTTCTGGTTTAAAGAAGTCATGTGACCTCTGTGTTTGTCAGACAGATTCAGTACTGGGCTTAAATGAAAGCCTAAAAGGTCCCCTTTCCAACGATACCAAGCACCATATTATAGAATATTGACAATATCCCTAGCATGAGCCTAAACCAGATATACACCAGATTTCAAAAAATGAAATTAATTTTAGGGGGTTAGTAACTTCATAAGCTGAAAAAAAGTGATTTCGCTACCACTCCTGCACTGCTATCATGATTTTTCTAGTGCTAGGGGTGTATACCTTGCCAAAAAACAATGATAGCATTTGTCCCCCTGATGATACCGATCAACCCCCCTGGCTCATGGACTATATGTGCATTTCTTGTTGTTTATTATAGGTTTGATTACTGAGAAAATAAACTGTTAGAAAAGGTAAGGCAAACTTAATGAAATAACTTTGGCTGACAAACAAACAGAAGGCAATGTCTAAAGACCATGTACTCCCAAGCAAGCCACACCAAGGCCTTTAAACTTCTGTCCTGCAGAAGGTAAATAAAGGCAAATAAGGCAAATAAATGGCTCCTGCAGTTCTTTACAGCTGGTGCTGATATGTGACTAAGTTTCACATTTCGTTTTACAGCGACCAGTTACCCCACATTTACAGGATGGTTCATTGGATCTCTTCCCATTATAATGTGAAGAAGTAACCACTTTTGTATAAGCGGCCGAAGCTCAAATCTGATTTCTGTCAGCCTCCACTTTTCTCCCTAGCATTTTCAGTCATTTCTGTATACTATCCTGTGTTTGTGAAGTGTGTTAATGTGTTTCATGCCAGTTAAGGTATATGCCAGTCCCACACCGAGTATCTCCCCCACAGACTATTCATGCCAATCACCCATTGGAATGGTGGCAGCTGATATTACTGAAGATCCTGTGACACCATCATGAAATAAATGTGTCCTAATTCTCCAAAACTATTTCACTAAGTATGTAAAATTGTACCCTATGAAAGATCAGAGAGCTGTAATGGAACAGTATGTCACAGAGCATGTGACATGTCTACTCATGCTAGCTAGTCACTCTAATCCAGTAGTTTTCAATCCTGTTCTTTTGGACCCACTTGGGGACCTGAGCCAAGAGAGGAGTGGTGAGTAAGAAGGTCAGTGCAGCATGATCAGTTTCTCATTCCAGTAATTGGCTTGGAGCGACAGGATAAAAGCAACCGGGGAAGGTGCGAGAGAACTTGGTGAACTCGTGTCTGTGTGCATCTCTGTGGAGAACAAAGCCAAAGGAACTGTTAAATTTAAGGGACAGTGTTTGTTTTGTTGAGAGAACTGTTGGAAAAAAGTACACCTCTGTCTTCTCCTTGCCCTGAAGAACTGTCACAACAATTATGAGGAGTTTCACTGCAGCATTTTTTAATTATAAACTTCTGTATATGGCACGTGTGACAGCATTAAAACAAATAAACTGTGTGAGCAACCTGATATCCTTAAGGTAAGTCATTTGATTTGTATACATTCACTGTTGAACACATTTCATCTTGGAGTTAAACCCACTAAACACTATCATACATTCATTTTTTAAGGGTTTTTACCTACGGTAAAGGCCATGGCTACCATTTAACATCTAATTTTTGCACATGTAATTGTATATGACAGTTTCTAAATGGACACTCTAACACAATGATCAGAGTCTGATATCTAAAACACCTATGATCAGAGTATATGGCACCATTTACATCCAATTGATCCGAATGGGATCCACATTGTTTTGTGATCAGATTACTCCCAAAACACATTTGGAGGTGGCATGTGACCAAATTGCCGTTAATAGATTGAACCATAATCATGCAGAAGATAAATTACATAAAGTAGAGATGTGGTAAGCATGTTCTTATAATTTTTCATATTTTTGCTTAACCCTCTGAGGTCTGAGCTGTTTTCTGGGCCCTGGAGGTGTTCTGACATGCTCTGACATTTGTGGTTATTTCTGTTACTTGTGACATTTTCATGGCTAAAGTCTAATTACACTGTATTCAGCACAAACTCTGCTACAATAATATATCAGCAGCATGTATGTAAAAGTTTGTAGTTTTGAGATAATGACATTTATGCGTGGTTTGTGAAAATACAAAAATAAATTCTCACTGAAATAAGGTCATGAAACCCATACTGATTATTTCTTCACAAGACTTTTGAAAATTGTATCACGTAGCCTAGAATATTTGCTCTAAAACTATGTGAGAATCACCCTGACTGCTCATTCAGAGAAGACAATATATTGATTTAAAAATTTTACGACGTGTTTTGTGTTAGAAAGCAATATGCGAAGGGGCGGATCACCTCATTAATATGAAAGCTTTCCACACCTGAGAAAGACAAAGAACCTCCCTAATGGCCCTATTAGGAGCTTATCAGGGCCCATCATTCTGACCAACCTTGCACAAAGAATGAGGAGATTTAAAAAAGAATGGCTTTTAAAATTGTTTGGATTTATTTACAACACAACATAATCCAAAGATACACAACAAAAAAGCACTTATTGAAGAAAGAGACCTTTGTGCCATTCCTAAAAACATTGTACATACCTTTCATTTTCTAAGGTGTTTGATTTTCACTTTACCATGTTCATGTACTGTGACATGTACTGTGAATGTTTAAGTCAGCAGGACTCAGTGGCATCTGGGCCCTGAAAAAAAAAAAAAAAAAGAACATACTAATATCAAGAGAAAGGCCTGCACGATTTTGGGAATACATTTTAGATTTTTCTTGTTAAAATTGCTTTTTAAAATTCACAGAATACACACACACACTCACACAAATGTTTCCAACAACATATAATGAACACCAGGTTTGTTGTGCCTTGTAGGTATAGGCTATGCGCAGTGCTGCATAAAATAATAACAATATAGCAGCCTATATATATTTTCAAAAAGATTTCAGTAACAACTAAGCTAGAGAAAAATATATTGATTATCATGTTACTTCAAATGTTTCCATTCGTTATGATGATATGAAATGAGATAATAGTAAAAACATGAAGCCGTTTGGAGCGTTTTGCTTTTCCAAAATATGATACATTCAAACGCGATCACGATCAAAAATATGATACATTAAAACGCGATCGCGATCAAAAATATGATACATTAAAACGCGATTGCGATCAAATATAAAACATTATGGTTAGGCCTACCATATACATAGCCTATCTACGTTTGAGCAGATATCCACAAACACAGTAACAGTAAACACGGGTCTAAATATTATAATATTCACCATATATCTAGCAACAGTTCAACTGCAATGTGAAATTTATGCAACAATAGCAAACTAATATGTAAGAATTACTTACCTTATCTTTCTTGTCTTCAAATATCGTTCTTCTCCCAGATAGCAATTACATGTGGGCCACATGTGGGTATTATCTGGCACATATGGCCTAGATGTGGCATGGCTGAACAGATATGGGCCAAATCGTAGCCATATTTGTTTTGCCATAACTTTAAAATCTGCGGGAAATGCTCTCTTGGTTCACAACTGATTTTGAGGTATATGGCCCAGATAACAACGAACACATGAGGACCATATGTGGTTGAGCTATGGCACACAGTGAGAAACACCGACTTGTGGTAAACATTTGGCTTATACGTGGAAAAACACAGGAATCCTGAAATCAAGTGCGGCAAACATCCGCCGTTCCACACCTCAGGTTGCTCTGCATCTTCCCTCCTATTGGTGGAGTGAGACTACGGCGCGAGTTTGACTGCGACGCTGGCCAGCTGACGGATTTTACTCTGCTTTCCTCACGACTGTGTACATTCAGGTAAGTGATGTTTTGGCATTTTAAAGTCATATAAATGAAATATGCAGCATTATGTGTCAATATTGCATGTTATTATGCGTTTAGTTATTCGTTCCATCGAGGAAGGGGTTGAACTAGCTAATATTTTCCTCAGTTTACTGCTATAACTTACAATAAAGTTTAATGTAACTTAACATTTAACTTAGGCTATAGCAGTTCGCTGGTTTGCCGTTTTAAATTAAGATGTTTTTGTTTATAAATCAACAGCTCACTTTCATACACAATAAAATAGTATAGTTTGTCATTGTGTAGTAGCCTATTTGTGAATTAAGGCGACGCGGTCCAATGTCGGTGTTACTGTTTGTCAGAATACTAAATCCTAATTTGTGTTCACAATCATTCAACTAATCATAATAATATAAAAATGCCAAGAATAAACACATTAATACGTGTGCATTATTGTATGTATCTTTATTTAACTCTGAAATGATATTCAACCAAGACTTTTTCTCATGACCTTTCCCTCTTTAAAATTAAATTTGTAATGTTAACGTTAGGCTATTAGTGTCAAGTCACAATACCAAAATTATGACTTTCGATACAATACCTGAACATTAACATGAACTAATAATGAACTGCACTTCTACTGCATATATTAATATGTGTTAATGTTAATTTCAACATTTACTAACACATTCAATCTAAAAAAATTGTAGGCTACTTGTTAACTTTAGTATGCACTGTGAACTAACATGAACAAACAATGAATTGCTGTATTTCTGTTAACTATCAATTAATTGAGCAGCCATTCACTGCCATTAAAAAACTTGGAAGAGGCAGGACATTTTTATAATTACTCTAATTTCTCACGATATAGTTTATATACCATGCTATGGTATACTGTCATACCACCCAGCCCTAATGTGTGGTATGGGTGGGGCAATGACAATAATTTCCATATTAAAAACCTAGAAAATATGGTTTCAGATGGAGTAAATAATAGTTTAAAGTTCATTTTTGAATATAAAAGCACTTCCATTTTAGGGTGGTCTATTTAAATGCATATTTCAACCACTTACACAATGTTTTTTTTCCCTATCAGATTACCTATGTGGGTTTGGTTGGTGGCTTTGACCTGGATAACACCGTGTGGAGAGTGCTGAAAGGCACTTTTACAACTGCTGTGGCACGTTATGAATTGGAGAGAAGTTGTCATTGGTGAGACCTTTTTTAGAAGTCACTTTTATTTGTATTGCACTTTGCACAATTCACAACTTTTCAAAACCGCTTTACAGAACATTGTATTTTTATTTCTGTTATCTCAGTATCGAACCAAACTACTTTTTTTGTCATTACCTGATCACATCCGTGGCTCACTTAAGTGACTGCATTTTTTTATTTAGAAGTTTTATGTTTTGTTTTTTATATATTGCGAATCATATTGTTTCAATCATACATTTTAAAGCTGTAATCACAATATAAGATTATCATTCTGTCAAAGTCTCATACCAGCGCATGCCTACAACTATCTGTATTTAGTTCATTATCACTGTGTATTTAAAAGGTTAGTTTACCCAAAAATGAAAATTCTGTCAGTAATTACTCACCCATGTTGTTCCAACCCCCGTAAGACCTTTGTTCATCTTCGGAACACAAATTAAGATATTTATGATGAAATCTGAGAGCTGTCTCACTCCTCTATAGGCTTCTCTGTTATTGAAACTTGCCAGCCCAGAAAGTTAGTAAAGACATTGTTAAAATAGTCCAAGAATACAGTGGCTGAACCTTAAGTTTGTCAAGTGTCAAATACTTTTTGTGCACAAAACAAGCTAAAATAAAGACTTTATTCAACGTAGTGTAACAGCACAGCACTTCTGTGTTGTACGTCAGAACGTAGGGCTCATTACTGGCCAGCATCCCACACATGACCAGCGTCGGCCAATAGTGAGTCTACGCTCTGACGTACAACCCAGAAGTTGGAAAAACTTGAGGGTAATTACAGATAGAATTTTCATTTTTGGGCGAACTAACCCTTTATGTTCCTCCTTGCATTCAGTACTTGGCCCATTATTGTTTGTGTGTTTCTGCTTCCAAATTGTCTCGCATCATTGCAGATTATCTTGAGTTTATTTTGTGTTTGTAAAAACACTTATTTTTGTAGACTCTGTCTTTGGACTCAAACATGACATTAATGCTATCTGTGTTGGTGTGTTTTTACATTAGAGTGTGCATGTCTTTTTTTAAAAAAAGAAGCAGAATACATGCAGTGCTGTAAATTTTAACCGGTTGTTGGTGCAAAAGTATTCTAAAAATCGAAATAATTTGTCATAAGGAATTACAGTATAATTCTGGCCCACATATTGAAAAATACAATTTGCAATTCCTTTTGAAAATTTACTGGAAAAAAAACTGGTAATTCAGAGGTGTTTAATTTGTTAATAATTGCAATTAAAATATTAAAGGATATTTACATTAATGATTTTTTTTTATTATCCTGCAGCTCTAGCTTCCAGGTTGTATTGCTGCTAACATTATTTAAATTCTTCTTTATTGCAGGTGCAGTCAGGCAGAATCCCCTTACTGGAAAAGGTCAACACATTGCCGACCCTCATTGGAGACTTCTCTGCACATAAACACACTTCTCAACTCTTTACCTTTCAAGTTTGCTTTAACTTTCTCAATTTCTCTTTAAAGTTATCTTTACCAACTGTGATTTATTTGTATTACTCTCATTGGACTAATTAAACATAACATTAATACAAGCTTTGATCGAGTGTTTTGAACTTTGGTGTAAAAAATTAGCTTTGAATGCTATTTATATTATTAATTTGTATTCTTGAATGTTTTCAACTGAATTCTACTTAAAATAAGTACAACTGAGTAGCTGTAATTATGTGTTCTTAAATGTTTTCAACTGAATACTACTGTAATTATTAAATTCAACTCTGTTGCTGTAATTATATTTATTTTGATAAATGTTTTCAACTGAATACTACTGTTATTATTCAACTCTTGCTGTAATTATATTTATTTTTATGAAATGTTTTCAACTGAATACTGCTGTAATTAAGCACAACACTTTAGCTGTAATTATTTAAATGCTTGTCAAAATAAATAGTTTTGAGTACATTTGTTGTTGAGTGTTTAATTTACCTGTGAGTTAATAGGACTTTAAATACTGTCAGCTGCATGTGGGCCACATAAGGGCCATTAGATTTTAACAGAACTCAACCATACTAAAGTTGCATACCAGGCCCACATATGGGCCACATGAATTTGTGTAGTATTTGGCTCATGCTTGGTGGAGTTATGGCAGTCCTTTGGTTCAGTTCTGGCAAAGGAGATGTGGGCCATATCTGGGCCGGCAAACACAAACTAATCTGGGCCACAGCTCAGC
Organism: Scardinius erythrophthalmus; assembly: GCF_964197995.2. Lineage (NCBI taxonomy): Eukaryota > Metazoa > Chordata > Actinopteri > Cypriniformes > Leuciscidae > Scardinius > Scardinius erythrophthalmus. The sequence goes on along the minus strand of NC_138224.1, from coordinate 19,179,452 downwards.
TGTTTATCTGGCCCACATCTGTGCCAAAGGTAATTTGCTGACTGGGCTTCTTCTGATGTAAATCCAATGTAAGCTCAGGCACGTCTTTCAAACTCGACGAAAAGTGAAGTGAAGTGTTTTGTTGTTGAGGTAATGAGGGCGATCGCGTTCCATGTGGAGATTTGCATGTGAATATCTTTTGCGCGAGTGGGCGTGGCCGAATTAAAAATAATTAGGAAGCGTTTGAGAAGCTGGAAATCTTGTTGGTTTTATACAAATTACTTAAACAGAGAATATTTGTTTTCGTTTTGAATCCGATCATTTAAAAGTACACACTTAAATGTTTATAAAGGTGTATGGCTCATAAATGTGTGACAAGTATTCGCTGAGTTTTGTTTCAGTTTATAGACGTGCTCAAGAAAAAAAAGTTCACCGCGACGGAGAGGCAGAACGCACACACTGTTTATTTTCTTTATTTTACAAAAGCACAATGTTTTGATTTGATTGGAAGTGGACACATACAAAAGTAGAAATACCACAGATTCTTTTTTTATATTTATTTTTTCTGTATGACCATAAATGACGGAGAAATTTAAGTTTATAGTGCTACAATGTGGAGAAAATCCAGCAAAACGCGCCGGCGCGTTTGTCGACCTCAGAGGGTTAATTATCTCTTGAACTTCAGCAAACAAGTAATACTGCTTAATGCAGTTGGAAACTAAATAAGGTTGAATTTATTAGGTATTGTCAGCCTGACACCTAAACCTGAGATAAAGAATTCAAATAGTATTTCTATATTTGAATAGTATTCTCATTCATATTCCTTACAAACACAAGCTAAATTAAGATAAACCAGAAGGAACTTTAAGATTGGTGGTATTTTCAGATGTTTCTTTGGGTGGAAGTGAAAAAAAGTTTATAGTAACCATGACTGTTTCAATCTCTCCTGTAATCTCTGTATAGGACTGGGAGCACTCAGAAGAGGACATGTCCACTACTCTCTGTCCATCCCAGTCGAGGGCTGGTGGATGAGAAGTTTCAGATTGTTGTAACAAATTTACCACCAAGTCAAAAGGTGACACTACACTCTCTACTTCAAACAGAGGTTAAGGACTTCTGGGAGGCATTTGGACACTACATCAGTGATGAACACGGAACAGTTACAGGTGCGTGGTAGTCTAATGTCTAATGCATGACTTACAAAAGTTACAATGGTAACATTTTCACTGGAATACTATGATTATGACAGTTATTGTTACTGTTAGAATGAAAAGGTGTAGATGACACACAGCTCAAATCTCTATTACTTTGAGTTACTGAAACCTCTCATGACACGTTTACAGATCAGAGCATCTCTCACACTGGCTGTTTCTCAATTCCAAGAACATAAAGAACAAACTTGCGTTCTCGTGGAGACCAGTCCTGCCAGGCGACCTTGAAATAACAAACTCGGAAGGATGCTGGGACACAAAATGCATCCTAGTGAGAATTGAGATGTGATGCTATCTTGTTGCTCAACTGACCTTCCCAGCATATTATAAGTAGAGACTAATGCACAATTAATATAACATAACACAAACAAATGTCAAAACCTAAATTTAACTGTGTTTGCATCCTGAGCTGCCCACGCTCTTCTAATTTTTTCACCTGCTCCCCTTTTCAACTGCGGCCATCCACTGATTTCTCTCAGTTTTTTCGCTGTATGTCGCTTTCCAAATCTGCCGCTTCTTCGGTAGACAGCCTATCACGGGTGCACTGATCGCCGTGAAAGACCTTCACCCGTTCTGCGTGGTCTGCCTGGGCTTCAAGGATGCAGAAGAGATTTTTGAGAACCCGGAGAATTGCAGCCATTGCCTTATGCTGCCGAAGAAACTCCTGTTGCCGCGACACAATGCGTCGAGTTCGGCCTTTCTGACTCGGATGGGGGACACGGTGACGATCATGTGATACTGAGGGCTTCCCGGGGCGCAACGTCCGTCAATCGGACTGACCAGCCCAATCCTGCATTCCCCGAAGATGACATCTTTGCGGGAAACCTCCCGTTCGTTGATGAACCGGCCATTTCTGCGTGGGCTTTCTCGGGGTCTCAGAAGGCGAGGAGGCCATCCCGCCCTCTGGTGTTCCCCAGGCTAACGCTCCTGCGGCCTTACCCCAGTCCATCCTCCTGGACTTGAGTGGCTGGCTCCACAGGGCGCCACCGACCAGGAAAGGGACATTTACGAAGCTGCTGGGACCCTCTCCCTACCTGAGGAAACAACTCTCTTCTCCGTCCTCCCAGGGTGCGCAAAGCACATAAGGAACAACTGGAGCGACCCGCTCGATTTAAAACACGGTCTCGCTGGCCTCAAGGTAAAGGAAATGGCGGCTCTCGGCATGGGTGATCCCCCGCCATCGAGCCTTCTATCGCCGGGCACCATAACCCCTCCAAGGGCAGGCTGCTCACTCCCCCGAAGCCAGTTTTGCACAACAAGATGGACCGCTTTTCTGCTTCAGTGTACCAGGCCACTTACAAGTCCTTGGCCAAGCTCCAGTGGCCAAGGAGCTTGGTCCACCACGATCACCAGCATGCCCAGTTCTGATGGTTGCTTGCCCCAAGCTTTATGTACCTTCCCGTCCTGTAGTTCCTGCACCAGAGCCAGTTTACAACATGGCCGCCACACCAGAATCCTCAGACAAGATGCCCGCTACGCCTGTGTCTTCAAACAAGATGGCCACCATGTCAGAGCCTCTTCCCATCGTGGCTGCCACTCAAGAGTCTCTTCACGACATGGCCGGCATACGAGAGCCTTAACTTTCACAGACATTTTGCCAGAATCTTCAGCCATCATGAGCATCACGTTAGAGTCTTCAGCCATCATGGACGTCACATCTATGTTCCCTGACTGCACATGAAGACATTAAGGCTTTCCCTAGGCACTTGAGACGGGCTTCAAGTCTGGAAGGACACACCGCAGACGTCGGTGCCAGCAGCTGGCATCTCAGCAGTAATGTCAAACCTGGGGGTCCCTGAGGAGGTCCCACTGTCTACTATACTCCCTGTTACGTTGATGGCTATTTGGTATGTTTGGGCCGTGCACTGTGCTTCAGTTGAAGAGTCTATTCCAGAGCCTGATCCAGCCTATGAGTTTGCTTTAGAGTCCACCTCAGTCTATGAGTCCACTCCAGAGTCTTTGTTTTAATGTTAATCAAACAACAAAGGACAAAGAAACGCGTGCACACGCAATTATCTAGACTAGATAAACCTGGATCAAATTAGTGAGATTGCGTGAGCTTCAATTACCTTTTATGAAACCTCTTTAGCCCCAACTCATTTGTTAGGCTCATTCAAGTCCGGTTTTGGAGTTGAATCCCCGCTTTTCTAAGCGGCTTTTATGGAGAAGGCCCCTTCTCTGTTTGGGCATGATCAGTCATCATGACCAAATTGCATTCATAATCGGCCTGACAGTCGTGTAGTTTGTTCCCGGCTTAAGGTGTTTGAGTCATGTTTCAAACTACATAATTTAAGTAACCTTCACCATAAGCCTCAACCAGGTTGATCAGGTTGACAACCAGCCCACTAATTGGACCAGCCAATGGTCATAAATGACAAACAGCTGAAGTAGCTATAAACTTAGCATGGAAAGCTGGTTTTAGCTGGATCTTCCAGCAGTTTTCCAAACTGTGCAATAAATTAATTCAACTTACTGTACCTTCACAGCAACAATTTCCATTCATTTGTATAGTGCATTAGAAAACAGTTAGGTAGATGAGGAGAATACCTTGGAAGGAAACATGATTCAGCATGGAAGTCCAACTCTTTGGGCTGTCACATATTTCTACAGATATAGAATTCTACAGTATATTTCTTGAGCGAACAATGATCAAGACATTAAGTACATGATGTGGATATGCCCTATTATATATACCTTAGGGACCAAAGATGAAAGTTTGGGAGGCACTTATGAAGGAACAGAGACAATGGGGTTGCTGTGGAGCATGAGACCCATACCAGGAAGTCAACAAGGACTAGATTAGACTAGAACAATATGATAGTGTGTGCTTTTTATTACCAAGTTTAAATTCAGGTTTCCTTTTTATTTGAGGGGTTTGACACTCTCTTTTGTAACCTAACTACATACTCTTTACTCCAGAATACGCAAGAGGGATGTTCTTACACCGATGGTAGTTCACATTTCAGTTTACAGTGGGCATCTATCTCAAGGCTTCAGCCAGAAACCACCCCTGGCGACAAGTGTTATAGAGCGCTGGCATGTAGCACCAGGTGTGAAAAGGATAAATATCAGGGAGGAAGAAGTACAAGGAACACTATTCTTACCTCCAGGTACACACACACACACACACACACACACAAATTAAATAACAGATTTCTAATCACTCATAACTATTTAAGTTCAATTTGCCATTGGTTCATATTCTCTGGTATTTCCAGGGGTCAATATAGATCTTTTGTTAAAGAAGTCATGATAATTACTTGTGTGTAAAAATTACTTGCTGTGTGTTTCTAGGCCCTGGGCCGTACCCAGGAGTGCTGGACTTGTGGGGAGCAGGTGGTGGTTTGGTCGAATACCGCTCTGCCCTGCTTGCATCTCATGGCTTTGCATCCATGGCACTTGATTACTTTGCTCCAAAAGGATTGAGATTGCAAGATGTTGATATTTCTTACTTTGAGGTAATTTAGAACTTTTGACAGTCTCCTAATGTGGATCAACCTTGGCATTACATTTGATGTGATCTGGCATCCATCTGGCATTCTTCCAGAGGGAGAAGCTCAAAGAAATTATTGTCCATCAAAGCAAATGTGATAATATTAGGTAGTCACTGATTAGCCACAACATTGTACACAAAAGGTTAAGTCAATAACACTGATTATATCATTACAATGGCACCTGTCAATGAGTGTGATTTTTTAGGCAGCAAGTGAATGGTCAGCCCTGAAGAAGAAAAGGTTTTTTTGGACACTTCTTTAGATGGTCAGGCTGGGAGACCAGCTTAAACCAGTTGAGAGCAGCCAACCAGCTTGAATTTCTTGTGAATTTCAGTTCTTGAATTTCATGTGTTGGAAGCAGGAAAAATTAGTGATTTTTACAAGAGCCAAATGGTGGCTATGCCGTAAAATTACCTACAAAAATTTAATTTAAATAAAATAATCAAAAATTAAATTAACTACAAATTATTGAAGCTACAGGGGATGCCTGGCCGAACGAAATATTTTCGGATTTTCTACTCATTACCTATCACACACTCTCAGAAAAAAAGGTACAAAAGCTGTCACTGTGGCAGTACCTTGGCACACCTTTGTACATAAAGAGTGCATTTAAGTCCCTCAAAGGTACATATTGGTACCAAACGTGTACATATTAGTACCTAAATGGTATGTATTAGAACCCTGTTGAGGGGTACTGTCCCATTGACAGCTTTTGTACCTTTTTTTCTGAGAGTGCAGGTACAACATATAAGGATGCAGAGGAAGCATTGAAAGTCTACTTTGTGCCAAAAGCTAACATAGTAGCTGGTAATTGCTGTCAGGCGCCTCACAAGACAAGAATGTGCTTATCTCACAAATACGTAAGAGGCTTTTACTAGAAACAGATCTTAGACTGGACAGAGCTGTTACGATAGCAAGCCAAGATCCTGCAGCCAATCTGGCTAAATCTATTTAAAATTCCCAACAAGTTCCCATTCCCGCATCCCATCCCATTCCCGCCCCCATACAAGCGGTGCAGCACACAGTAAAACACAGAACGTCTCAGTTACATATGGTAACCCTCGTTCCCTGAGGGAGGGAACGGAGACGTACGTCGTGGTGAACAATGAATAGGAATCTCGCTAGAGAGGCCAATCTACTTCGAGTGAAACTAAAACAAGCCAATACACATTGGCGTGCAATCATTTGCATCAGCTGTGCAGCCTCGCAGCGCGGGTATTTAACGAGCAGCTGGTGAGATTGCACTTCAGTTTTTTGCTGAGGAGCCAAGCCTGAAAGCTGGTCACCCGAAGGAGGCAACGGCGCCGAGTCGTCATCCGCAGAGAAGTCTGACCCACCCTCCGATGCAGCGATCGACATCTGATCCTCACAGGGAGCCCCAAAGGAGACAACCGGTACACACCGCTAGGATGGTCCAGCTCTCTCCAATGGGGGCTCAACTGGCTGCGGAGCATGAGAGGGGTGAGGGCTCCTAGGGGGTTGGTTCCCCGAAGGAGACGCGCTCACAGTGATCCTCAGGTCACCCATGTCACTGCCTGAAGCAACCCTTTGAGGAGGATTGGATCGAGGCAGCGGCACGGGGCCTTTGCAGGAACGTGAGTCTCGACCGCATCTCCGCGATGGTCATCTTCCCACAATGGGTACATGACTTATCCACAAGCGCTGCCTCAGCGTGTTCAATGCCCAGACACACGAGGCAGCATTTTTGACCATCCCGTGAGCCCAGGTAACGACCGCATCCAGAAACACACAGATAGAAAGTCATCTTTAAAAAGTCGCTCTCTATCTGTGTAAGCTCTTTTAGGGACTGCTCTCACTGGTGCTGAAACACGCAGGGGAACAGTCACTGCGAACACAGACAGGAATGTGCACCTGTCTGTGCGCTGTCTCTCTCTCTCTCGCTGGCAGGTCTTACCAGCTGTAAAAACAGCTTTTAAGCGCTCTGATGGCGCACCTTACCAGCTGTTATAACAGCTTTTTTGTTTGCTCAGTATGTAACAAAAACAAAAAAGACAGAGAAAAGAAGAGAGAAGAAAAGAAGACTGCTCGCGCTGCCATGTTGTAACGCCCGCACCGGGAAGGAGAGGTCCAATAAGGCTCGTCAAAGTCACACTCTGTACTGTAGAACGCATCGAAGTGCTTGGCTCCGAAGCAAAAAGCTGAAGTGCAATCTCACCAGCTGCTCGTTAAATACCCGCGCTGCGAGGCTGCACAGCTGATGCAAATGATTGCACGCCAATGTGTATTGGCTTGTTTTAGTTTCACTCGAAGTAGATTGGCCTCTCTAGCGAGATTCCTATTCGTCGTTCACCACGACGTACGTCGTAGTGACCGAACAATAGGGAACAAGGGGAAAACCGTCACATGCACCTCTTATTTCTGCACAGGTGGGGAAGAGGAAGTCATGCTTTTGCTGTGTATAAAGTGTAAAACGATTCCGCTAAACTGTGCCAGTCAGCGCAATCAAACATGTGCGAGGTACTGTACACAGAATATTCAGCTCGTACTCCCAGCATTACAAGCGCAGTGACTATATCTACTTCTGACTCACAGACTTGTGTGGTGGATTTAGTGGTTGACACTGGGTCTTTCGTATCTATTCTGCCCTACAGTACTTATGCATGCCATTTCAGAAACGTTGTGCTGACACAACCCACAGCCAGGCATGTGACGTATTCGAAAGCCCAAATTCCGGTGGTTGGGTGTTTGTCAGTGAAACACCACTCATGAGGATTGAAAACAATCAAGTCCTGCCTCCTAATGCTTTACCTGTGCCTGCCTCTCCTGTGCCAGTCTTTCAGTACATTGTTGGTGAGACAACTGATTTTGGATGTGCTAAAAACTTGTATACACCACGTAAAGCTGGATGAACTATCACACCCGTGTGTCAAAAACGTTGCTGTCTGACACTCTCTTTTCATAGTGCTGTGTCAGAGAAAATTAAATTGCTTGCAATGCAGCTGTAGTGGTAAAACGCATCAACCCCTCTCCATGGGTGTCACCAATTGATCTTATGCAGAAAAAGCAGGGTAAATTAAGATGTTCAATAAAGTTTTCCATTGCCACACATGGAAGAAATACTCACTACTCTAAAAGGTTCTACTGTTTTCACTACCATCGACCTGACTAATGCTTACTACCAAGTACTGCTGCATGAGGACAGTCATGACCTCGCAGCCTTCACTACTCATGACGGACTGTTCCATATTGTTGTTCCTTACGGATTGGCTTCGGTGCCTGCAGCATTTCAGAAGATGAAGACCATCATCCTGGCTGGCTTGTCAGGGGTTGAAAATTACCTGGACGACATTATCATCCATGGAAATGACATGTCTATGCATGAAAAAGCACCTTTCAGTCATCTGATGCTGATCTACATTGCGCTCCATACTTGGACTTGTCGTGGTACAGTAAGTTTATTCCTGATTTTGCCACTGTTGTAGCTCGAGTGTGTGCATGCATACAAATGGATTCAGCTGGTCAAAAGAAACTGAACAAAGTTTGACCAGAGTAAAGTGATTGCTAGCAAACAGCTCTGCTATGGAATTATTTGACCCTACACTATACACAATTATCTCCACAGATGCTTATGACTAAGGTGTGGAAGCCATGTATTCTCAGGTCAGCCAAGAACTGTGACCTTTATGGCCCTGAACAAACTGTGAACTTTATGCATTGGTGCAATTATGCACTGGTGGAAAAGGAAGAGCTAGTATGCATGTAGGCCGTCGAGAGGTGGCATACATATCTGTGGAGCCGGCGTTTCACTCTATGTACAGTACAGATCATCAGACACTGACAACCCTGCTTACCACTAAGGGTGTCAGCTGTTCTGGACTTTGTGTAGCAAGGTGGTCTGCACGTCTTATGTCATTTAATTATGATGTGGTACGCCAGGTTCTCAAATTGCTGCTACTGATTATCTGCACTTTTGCCCTTTTGTGCTTCTTCTTCAGATAATGCTGTTGCTCCAGCACCTGTTGATGATGTTTATGAGTTTTTTGCTTTTGTATCTACCACCTGAAATTCTCTGTCTGCTGCTGATATTGATGCTACATGTGCTTCTTGCCCTGCACTAAACAAACTTCATACACATATTTCTAATGGTTGACCTTCTTCACCTAAGGAACTGGAAGTTGATTTGCTGCTGTATACTATAAACAGTGTCTGGAACTGTCGGTTAAGTACATTTTTGTCTTCCGAGGCTCACGGCCGATTGCATCTGCTGCTCTTGGATCTGTGCTGGTCTCCATAGCGCATTAAGGACATCAGGCGAGGTGAGAACCAAACAATGCCTTCGTGATCTCTATTGGTGGCCAGAGATGGATGCTCAGGTTAATGCTGCTGTTCGTTCCTGCCACATGTGTCAGCTCAATGACAAAACTGTCAAGTCACACCCTGCTCCTCTCCAGCCAGTGCTGCTGGCTGTGGATATAGTCGGGCCATTTGACACTGCTGCATCCGACTGCAGGTTTGCAATGACTTTAACTGATTATTACAGCAAATGGCCTGAGATCTCCTTTACTCACACTGTCATAATGGATTCTGTGGTTTCATTTCTGTCATCAGTCTTCAGCCGCCATAGAAAACCATTGAGTATTGTTACTGATAATGGTGTTCAGTTTACATCTGCTGCTTTTGTTGCTTTTCTGTGTAACCCCATCATCTCACAAGGGATGAGGAGAACTCAGAAAGGGCCACAACCACAGTGTGTTTCGTTGCAAATATAGCAAAATTTATTATACAAGATTCACAAGAAACACATGGGGTAATCAGAGATGGCAAAGAGAATAAAAAAACAAACAAACAAAATTGTAACCGTTACAGACAACAGGGTTCCCAATCCTATCCAATGGAAATTGCTCTGAAACTATGTGCACACTCACAAGTTCAATAAACACACTTTCACTCCAAACTCCACAAGTGTAAAGTAAATCAAAGCACTACCATCTGTTCCCAAAACCTTACAGAGTAAACCACATACAAGAAAATGGGAACCCCACCGTCAGTTGTAGGTCCACAACAAACAAAACAAGAACAAAATAAAACAAAACAAAACAAAGACAATTTCACAAATTAAATCAATCCCTTTGCCACTTCCATACACAAGACCCAATTCAGCATTAAAGTCATCTCTTCAGACACCCAATAAGCCACCAATGCTTTCACTAAAGTAAACGACAATCATGCATCATCTGTAAAGAAAACAAAGAAAGAATACACATTGATGATTGCCCTATAAAATATTTACAAGGATAAAAAAAAAACCTCAATCATTAAAACATAAAACACAAATATAAAATAAAATAAAACTTAAAACCAAATCTCCCTATTAAATAATTCAATTAATATCAGTACCTGTATTCTCAAATATATCTGCTTAATTCTCTGAGGCACCAATCAACACCATTCCCATAAGAACACTAAAACAGAAAACAAATACAAACATGTTAAAACTAGACAAACTCACTATGGTCTCATAAATCAACAACCCTTACCTTCCCACTTCAGTTCTATAAATCAACTTGGTTTTTCATCTGCTATTACACAGCCTTTGAAAGACACCAAACAGCTTTTTCCTGTTTGCCACATGGTACCAGAAAGAGGAAGTCTAAACAGTTTGGTTTCCCTTTATAGTATCTTAATTCATGGGATTTGTAGTCCATCCAATTTGTAGTCCTTCCCCTTCTACCCCATTACATCTGGAAGTAAGGATTATTCGCCATCATTGTTCCTCTCTTTACTTCCCGACAGCTAATGGTGCTGTAGAGACGTTAAATCGTGTGCACAAACACAAATAGCCATCCAGCTACATCAGGCATGGAAACCTGTGGTAACTGACTTCTTGTAGGTGTCAACCATGCTGCAACTGGTACTTCACCCTTTCAGCTTCTCTATGGCTGGTAAATGTGCACAAATCTGTCTATGTAGTCGTCTGCTCCTGTGCACACACCAACTGACATGAATGTTCGCCAAAGGGTTACGCGACTGCAACACAAAATGAAAAAGTACATTGATGCTAAGCAGAGTGCTTACACTCCTTGTTTCCAGGAGGGGAAACACTATACACAATTGTCTCCACAGATGCTTATGACTATGGTGTGGGAGCCATGCATTCTCAGGTCAGCCAAGAACTGTGGCCTTTATGGCACTGAACAAATAGCCATAAAGTGAGGGTACAGAACTCCTTGCATGTTCCTAAGGGACACAAAGTTTACTGATCCTCTCACGGTTGCCAAAAAAATGGGAGTGTGTACATATGTTTTTAGTGATGGAAAGACACAGAATGCTTCCCATCTCCCTGCATTTCCAGGCACACCAACAACTCTGGCTGAGAACACTCACTAGTCACTAGTCACTACACACACACTTATACCACTAGACCCAAACGTTATGTTCAGAAACCTAGGTGGTTAAATGACTATGTTACTAAAATCTGATGTTCTTAAAAAAGGGTGAATTATATTGACTGCTATTTTGTAAAGGAAGCCAGAACTGTCGAAGTGTTGTTCTGACGTAATGTGTATAAGAAAAGAATTGAAAGAGTAAACAAGATGGATGCCGTTTGTTTCTCCTGTCTTGTCCGCTTTATTAGTTAATAACTCATGACAGATATAACAGAGTTGTTTTCCCATAAAGGAGTTGTTATACTGCCAAATTTCACGCTATGCCAACTCCAAATTCTGTGTAAAGTTTGTCATGACTGGCTTTTAATCCATGAAAGGATGGAGATCACACTGGACAAATGCTGGAAAACGATTTAAATAAAAAAAAAAGTCAGGAAAAAAAAGCCTTGTGTGCAGCACTCTGAGATATGCCCACAAGGCTATTGCTCTGACCTGGGGTGACCCGAGTTAAAGTCCTGGCTTATCGTCCCATTCCCTTCTCTCCTCTCCAATTGTTTCCTGTCTCTCACTGAACTATCCTATCAAAGGCAGAAAGTTAAAATATATTCATATATAAACATTTTCTCTAAGTGGTGGAACAAACCTCCAACCTTCACCCAAAAATCAGAATCCATTGGATTTGAGTATATGCAAACCTAAGTTGGGTTGTGTGGTGAAAGGCTGATTAATCTTTACAGATGTGTGCGTTTATATTTGTGTGTACATATTTATTGTAGAAAGGATACCAGATCCTGAAGAATCATCCAGTGGTACAGTCGGATCACCTGGCTGTGCTTGGGCTGTCTTTTGGAAGTATAATCACACTCAGTATTGTGGCCTACTCCAATGTCATCAAGGTTTGCTTGGCCTACACCAGTGGTCTCCAACATTGCTCCTGGAGAACAACTGTCCTGCAGACATCAGTTTCAACCCTGCTCCGACACATCTGCCTGTAATTTTCAAGTAACCCTGAACACCGTGATTAGCTGGTTCATGTGTGTTTGATTGGGGATAAATCTGAACACTGTAGGACAGTAGCTCTGCAGGAGAATGGTTGGAGACCCACACACATGAATCTATATTTTTAATGCAGATATATTTTTCTTGAATTACATTGGTATGTTGATCAGTCTCTATTTATTGTCTTTTAGCCCCAGTGCTCTGTGTGTATTAACGGAAGTCACCTGATTCCTTTTGACAAAAACCTCTTTGAACTCATTGAGGAGATGAAAAAGTGAGACACAGAATATGTTATGGTGTTATAAAGTGTTTTGCAATTTTTGTTATTCAGTGTGGGCCCAAACTTTGAGCACTTAATTCACACTTAAAAGTGTAAGAACTTGACAAGTACTGCATCTCTGTCATTGGCTTTCTTAGAACCACAGTTACATTCATAACTGGCATTTTATTTTATGCCTCCTGACTGTCAGTGAGGCTTTTGGATGACCACATACCAGCATAGGAAAGAGTGAAAGATACACGTCCATCAGGAAAGAAAACTATACTTGGGAGAACTGCAGGAACAAAAACTGTATATGACGCTTAAGAAATTCTGTAGAAACTAGTTAAAGTGGATGGGGATGACCAGGTAGCCTCTGCACATATATCACTAAGTGGGACCCACACTTGTGTGTGTGTGTGTGTGTGTGTGTGTGTGTGTGTGTGTGTGTGTGTGTGTGTGTGTGTGTGTGTGTGTGTGTGTGTGTGTGTGTGTGTGTGTGTGTGTGTGTGTGTGTGTGTGTGTGTGTACTTGTTTTTCTATCCCGGTGGGGACTTCAACCTGAATGCACACAGATTCATGGGGACTCGTGTCACAGTGGGGACCTAAATAGAGGTCCCCATGGGTAAACAAGCTTATAAATCACACAGAATGAGTTTTTTTGGAAATGTAAAAATGCAGAAAGTTTTCTGTGATGGGTAGGTTTAGGGGTAGGGTTAGTGTGAGGAGATAGAATATACACTTTGTACAGTATAAAAACCATTAAGTCTATGGAGAGTCCCCACAAAGATAGTAAACCAGACGTGTGTGTGTGTGTGTGTGTGTGTGTGCGTGTGCGTGCATGCATGCGTGCGTGTATGTGTGTGCACGTACAGAGTGGTTGGTAAAATTCCGGTCGAGAGTCTCCATTCACAGTTTTCATTGCTCCCTGCTCTTTGAGCACAAGATAATATGCGTAAATAAATGTAATATGGTTATATAAGATGTGTATTTTTACCTTTGGCAACCAGAAAGTTTGTGTATGTACATTTTGAGCATAGTACCAATGTCCATTTATAAAACTTATTTTTGTAAAACACTTTTTCATTCAAATAAATGCCATATTAGGTCAATTAAAAAAATTTAGGTTTGACTTAAGTGTTCAGATGTATTATGGGGCCACAGTATGTGATACAGTGTGAACTGAAATAATTGTAATAATTTGCTCAATTTTTAAACAGCAGTAATATTGAGTAAATTTGTTCAATATAAATATTTTACTAATGATAAGCACTAAAAAAATTATTACACGAATGTAGATAAACTACGTGTGAATGAGGAAAACCAGGTAATTCACAGAGATGTTATCTTAACGACTCCCCCAGACCCACCAGTAAAAGTAGATGTGAGTATACACAGTATGTTCATATTATGGATATGTTGATATATAGTCTGTTTTTCTTTTCTTTTTCTTTTTCTTGTGATGTCAATTGTCTGTTTTTATTTAAATGCACACAGGTTGGGAGAATAAAGTGTCCACTTCTGTTGGTGACTGCTGGTGATGATCAGGCTTTTCCTGCAGTTGAATCTGCTGAAGATGTGAGTTACATTTCTGCTGTTAAGATAATAACTGTCTGAAACTGTTGTAGTAACTTTTTTAAACTGTTTTCAAATGGCTTAAATTTGGATAACATGTGAAAAAGTTTTTTGAAGGTTAAAACAACGGAAATGTTGTTTTTGAAAATGATAAAAAATGCTGGCACTGGCTGGCAACTTTAAAAAAAAAATGCTGGCAGGGAAAGAGTAAAAAATAAAAGGCATTTCAAACCCCTTTTGTACCCTTTATGTAATGGAAAATGAAAAATTTACTAACTATTAATTTATTAAAAAGCTTTAATTTAAATTGTTTGACATGATTTGGATCCCTGATATTTACCTTTTAAACCCAGATTGAGATGATGATAGAGAAAGCAGGAAATTGGCACTTGTTGGAAGTCCTGACTTATCCCGGGTCTGGTCATCTAATTGAACCACCTTGCTCACCTCACTTTCGTGCAACTAACTTCAACCTACAGTTGACAAAACAGAAAGGTATACCGTATGCATGCATAATCAATTGTCTAATTTCATATTTGATTTTTTTTTTATTATTGGCTTAATGCCAGTTCTAGATTTTATTTGTGATTGTGTGTGTGTGTTTTACATCTGTTTTACATGGTGTTGTTGCTGCAGTTGTCGTTCTATGGGGTGGACAGACCCAATCACATGCGTATGCACAAGAGGATTCATGGAATAAGATATTGGCATTTCTGCGGGAGCACCTCTACTTCAATTAAACACTGCATTATGGAAAAACATCTATCTGTGTCATATCAGCTGAGTAAATTCATTTTGAGTTAACCCCTTTACATCTAACAGTTTTAAATAATGATGATATATGTTCTTATGATGGCCAGCTTAAGGAGAAATGGTTTGGAATTTTATTTAATTTTCAAATGAGTTTGTGGAGAGATGCTTTTCTTTAAAGATTTTATGCTTTTGTTTATGTGCACTTTCTTCCATGTACTGACCAAGATGAACAATCAGCAGCAAGCAGATACACACAATACATCACCAAGTGTTTAAGCTACTGTGTCCATTTAACAAAAGATTGAATGTATTTGGGGCTTCAAAACGAATCAATAAACATTATTAATAATAAAATGTATTAATTGTTTAATAATAAAAATAATAAACACAATAGATTATTAAATAACCAGAAACAACCTGGTTTTTCACTTTCTGAAGGGGTCCAGAAGGCTAAACCCATCTGGTTCCTACATGGGACCTGTCTGTGCTTCTTTCTGAACTGCAGCCCCTTTCGCTTAAGACCGCCCTCCTGCTAGCCCTAACATTAGTCAAGCAAGTGGGTGACTTGCAAGCGCTCTTTGTGAGTGCTTCTTGACTTAAGTTTGGGCCTAACAACTGGAAAGTTGTCCTCAATCCAAGACATGGCTACGTACCTAAGGTGCTCTCTACTCCATTCAGAGTACAGGTCATTACTCTCTCTGCTCTTTCCCCCTCAGAGGGCGAGCAGGAGTTGCAATTATTCTGCCCTTTTCTGCCCTGGACTTAAGATTATATATTGAGCACTCTGCCAAGTTTGAGCAGTCTGAGGAGCTCTTCGTGTGCTTCAGGCCACACCAAATGGCATCTGGTCATGATGCAAAGACTTTCCCACTGATTTTCTTCTGCAGAGACGGTCTTTCACCATAGATAGGCACATTCCACAATGAGTAGTACGCTGGGCTTGGTTACAATAAAAACTGTATTTGGACTAACAAGGAAGTTTTTAGTTCTGAAACTTAGAGGATTTCTTATATTATGAGGACCTCTTATATGATCTCTCAGTTCATGACCCTATTCCTTAACCTGCCTTCATTTTTTGTATTATGTTAATGATGAACTAAATCCTATGAAAATCATCTGCTGAAGTCTATTGCAGATTTAGATATTCATACATGCGTATAACTACAGTTGTAAATGCACAGTCAACTTGCTCTTGAGTGTTGACAGACCTGCTTTGACCGTTCCAGTATGGTGGATGGCTTGCATATAGCGGCCCATGGAAACAGTCGCCAATGAAGCATCTATTCATATGCAAATACACCAAAATAGTAATTGGTTTAGAGACTGACATTGTTACCTATATATATATATATAGGTAACATAGGTAACAATGTCAGTCTCTAGACCAATTACTATTTTGGTGTATTTGCATATGAATAGCCTATAGCCAAGTCATAATACTTTACCTTATAAGATATGAATCGCAATGACTAGCCTACTGTCCGCATTGCCAAACTTATGAAATGTTATTTTAAAACAATTGTTTTCAAAAAGTTAAAACAACAGCCCCATTTAAACTACTTACCTGCCCTTAAAGAGATAGTTCACCCAAAAAGGAAAATTCTCTCATCATTTACCCTCATACCAATCCCTGATGTATATGATTTTCCTCCTTCAGATAATCTTTGTGAGTCCAAATAATGCAAATAAGTGAATGGGTGCTGCTTAGGTGACGCTTTAAATGGTTGGTTTTTCATGTGGATTTTCCAGCAACAAATGAGCGGCATTATTTGGGATTATATGGACTAACATAAATTATGTTCCTAAAATCTTCTTTTGTGTTTATCTGAAGAGAGTAAGTCATGTACGTTGTGGATGCCATGAAGGTGATTAAATGATAGTGATGTAGTACTCGAGTCCGGTCTCGGACTCGAGTCCAGTCTCGAGACCGTTTTCTGCTTTCTCGGACTCGACTCGGACTTGTTCCTTTAAAGATTCGGTCTTGACTCGGACTCGACCCTTCAAAGACTCGGTCTTGATTCGGACTCGGCATAGGCGGTCTCGTCCCCATCACTAGTCCACTAGAATACATACCACTAGAAAATTGCTCTGCATGTCCTAACTATGATTAAAAAAGTCAGGGTGGGCTTAACATGTAGATATGCTTGCTATCTGAGTTTGACAACCTGATCTCACAGAATTACGTGAAATGAACACGACCCCTTAACCCCGATTTGCGTGGTGGTGGCACGTAATGTGTTACAATTACGTGTCGGCACCACGCAAACAACACCCATACAAAGTCAATGAGGCTCATTTGTCGTGGTGGACACACGGATTCCCTGGTTAGACAACGTCACAGTGGGCAGCGGTAAATATGTTGTTTTCTAGTTTACGAAACGTCCTCCTTTTATAATTTATTGTAGTGTATTACTTCCGATTTTTGTTGTCTAAATAACAGTAAATTGTTTGTGATATAACTATCCATTTATAGATGGAGTAGTTTTAAAGAATGGCCCGAGGCTGTGTTAAATAGATTGTTCCCTTTACTTTATTAAACCATTTACGATATTTTATTCTTTTCAAATGTATTGTCTGTCATAGCAGCGAATATTATTAATTATTATTATTATGAATCAGAAGACTTTCAGTCGTTACCACGGCAACGATACGTCACGTTACGCACGCTTCTTACCCATAATCACTGCGCTTTTACCACTCATTTCTCCCGCCACATGACTACAGTAAGTATCTCAACCCCTCGGGGTGTTTGTTTGTTTGTTAAAAAGCACGTAAAACCTTTGCTGTTATTTCTTTAGTTGTAGCTGGATTTAATCATCCATGGAGTTTAGGTTGAATTTGTTAGTGTTGCATTATCATTTACACGGCTACCCGCCGAAGTAATTACGTTAGCTAGCCAGCCAAATGACAGCTGTCCCGACCCCGGCACAGTAGGAATGTGGCACTTCCACAACACAAATCAGTTTAAACTCATGTATTTGTCCATGTGTTGTGAGGACATCAATTAACAACGTGTTGTTGCAGTGGTTAAAGTTTTATTTAAAGTGCAAAGTAAATGTCAGAAGTGTAACTAAGGAGAATTACCGCAATCGGGGATGGACTAGAATAAAAAAGTGGACCGGGAGTCTTTCCAGAGGATTTGACTGCTCAGTGCGACTCAATGTCAATGACCGTTCATACATACCTGATATAATTAATGCATAATTAACTTGTAATTAACATAATTATCCTGTAACACTTTCGTGCCATACTTTTGTAAGACTTTGCCATTTTAGAAGACACTGAATCATAATTGTTACTTTAGTTATTATGTGTGACATTGAGAAGAGAGAGCAGTAGATATTATGAGAAGCGTTTTATGCAACACGACAGAAGAAGACCACCTTTTCCATTATTTGTAGGCCTAAATAAAAATAGATTTGTGTTGGTACTTGCTTGTGTCAAGTGAATGTGGTACAAATCTGATATTTGTACAGTAAGGATTGATTTGTATTGTACGTAGTGGTTGTGATTGATACATAGTCAGTTAATAAGTACTTTGTCCTAACAATTAAGAAATGATAATTTACTACAAATGCTATTCTAATAATCTTTTGCTTTTTTCTTGTTTTACAGCTATATTGCAACACTTGACTCCACCAACACACACACATATACACACACGCACACAAATCAAACCAACGGCACTTTTAAGAGCCACTCTCTCTCGTTCTCACTTGTCTCTTTCGATCTCTCTCTTTCTGTTATTGTCTCTCTTTTAATCACTCTTTCAATCTATCTATCTCTCTCACTTCCATCTATTTCTGTTCAGAAATGGCTGGAGGGTCACAAAAAAAGACCTGCCCAAACTGCGGGGAAAAAATATATTGTGGACTTAAAATTTGTTCATTTTGCAACCATCCACAACCCCAAAATGTAAGACTCCAAAAAAAGATGGAAAAATTTAAAAGTCAGCAGAAGCAGTGGTTGGCATCTATGAAAAAAAAAAAAAATAAGTCCCACGTTCTTGATGATGCTGCCATTCTGGTATGTAGTTTTCCTATCATCTCATTCACCAAAAGTGTTTTATTACTTTCACATAAGCAAATAAATTGACTAGTTTAATAAATTGCCTCACATCCACACTATTAATAAAAATATAATTCATGTTTACTGTTTTTTCCTACTATTATATCTAGGGAGTTGAAACTCATACAAATCCTCACATTTATCTATCCAAAAATTATGTAAAAATTGTTTGTAGATGTTTCCTAGCTTTGATGTAACTTCACACATTCATGCACCGACAGCGGTGTCAGCCATGCAAGGCACCATCCAGCTCGTCGGGAGCAGCTGGGGTTAGGTGGGGCTGGGGTACACCTCGACACTTGATTCAGTGGAACCGGGGATTGAACCACCAATCTTCCGAATTTGTAGACAACCTACATGAGCCACTGCCGTCCCAGTGTAAACTGTAAAATTCAGCTGTAAACTACAGTTTTGTGTATCTAATTGATCTCTCTACCTCTCTGTTCCAGCTTGAGAAGTTGTATGCCCTTGGCATGAAGCCCCTGCTGCTAATTGCCCATCCTCCTAAGGTGGTGACAGGGACGTGCCATACTAAAACAAAACTAATGCTGCCAATGCATGCCCACCTTAGCACATCCGCTAAGAAATGCCTTGATAATGTGGATGCCATCTATAAATTGATGGTTGAAGGTGAGATTGCATTTATTTAACCTTGAAATGCATACGCATGCATGTATTCATTATCTGTTGTACAATTGTTGGTGTTGTCCTGTACATTTCCAAACAGCAAAGACTAGAAATTCTGATCTGGCTGTAGCCTAGCTGCAACCTAGAGCCATTTTAAAAGAGCCTAAACACTCAGCTGGGAAGCTAGCGCAAATGGGAAACAGGACTTCCTGTGGTTTCTTATAAAATAAAAGCCAGGGCCGTATTCATAAAAAATCTTAATGCAAAGAGTAGCTCCTAGTGACAAAATTCTAGGAAAATTCTTAGAAATGTGGGAGTTTAAAGTGGCAGTAAGATGAAGAGGGAGAAGAAATGTGTTGATGGACAGTGAGTTAGCCTATAAGACGCTATAGATTAGATAATGCAGAGATCATGTTTAGTGACCGATCTTATTAAAGACACGCTAACATCTCCGTTACAGCACATAAATGCTATAGCGCCAGATTACGCATGTAATTTCAATGTGAAGGCTTAGAATAGACCCTATACATAAAAATTGTTTTCCTTCGTGGACAACCAACCAATCACAGTCTTCAAAAGATTTTGTCACACAAAGCAATGGGGTCAGCCCCGCCTCCTCACTAAGATAAAAGTTTTTGTTTTTTCCTTGCTCAAGAGTTGCTCTCAGAATCACTCTTAAGCTAAGACTCATATGTAAAAGTTTTTAAGCTAAATTAGGAGTTTTCTGAGAGGATTCTTAGAATCTTTAAGAATACGGGCCCAGGACTCTGACTCTATAGTAACGTAGCAATCAGGTTGCATTGCTGTCTCCTTCTCTTTCCTCTGTGTTCTCTCTCCATCATACAGGTCTGTGTGTCTGAGCTACACACACACTTATAGCAGACATATCTTAAAGGCTGACGGTGGCTTCGGCTGTATTCACACAAAATCCGCCAAAGTCGCTCTTTCCAACAGGGTTCTGTGGAGGTGGGGTCATGTTTATTTGTGCTTTAGAATGTAACCGAAATGAAACAATCAGAAGACCTTTTATTTCTCTGATTCACTGCTTTGTTCTTGCTAACACTGCTCACTCTCTTTTGGAGCTCGCTCAATCGCCGCTCTCTCTGCATGGGCCAACTTTGAATCATGTGTTTACAAACAGCAAGAGACAATCCTACTAATTTTGCCCTTTAAGACTAACTTGTGTTAATGTTAATGTATTTTTTTAAAACATAGTCAAAGTAAATCTACTACTTGTGCCACTGCGAATAGAGATTGGATGTGCAAAAAAGTACCTAACGGCATGAAAGTCACTGAGACCTCAACCGGTGTTGGTCAAGTTACTCAGGGAATTGTTACTCCTGTAAAAGTTATAATATTACTTTACTTATTACAGGGAATTAAAAGTTACTAGTTACATTACTTGTCATGTTACTATATTACTTTTACTATCCCGCGCCCTGCCCTTTCTAAAAAGTGACAGATAACCTGTTTAGTCCACTTATTTTAGAAATGAATCCACTTTACTGGAACAACAATAATTAACATTAGGAGTCGACAATCAGCCAAACTTTACACATTGCTGCCTCTCCAACCAGGTGATGCTATACAGAGGAGCAATGTGCATATTGAAAATAATAATAAACAGTTTCTCCCAACATCGGTAATAGCTATCTAATGCTATTTAACTAATAGCATATTGATAAGAGCAGGGTGGACTATGTGTTTTTTTTTTCAAAACATATAACGTTTCCCAACATCACTGGCTGAAATAAAAAATAAAGCAAGTCAACCCCGATTTTTGAACTAATGTTTTTTCTGCACATGTATTAATAAGAGCAGTATTCAGTGTTTTTACAGAAGATTCAACTTTGCTTAATGCCACTCTCCCGACGAGTGCATGCATCACTGGCAGTAGCATCCTACCGGTCAGCACCGGCGTTTGCATATTATATATTATATTTGTGTGTTCTCCATGTCCATTTATAGGTTGGACAAGACTCAACTCAGACCAACTACCTCAAGAAGAGGAGAACTTCGTCCTACATTTGGTGACGTGTGACTTAACCCCTACCACCCATATCCAGTCACCACAACAGGAAACACCAGCCACAGCATCACAAAACCAGGCTCCATCCATTGGCACACCAGCAACCCAGACTACATCCGTCTGCACGTCACCACAGCCGTCTCCTTCCTACCACACATCACCGCACCCTGCTCCATCCATCTACAAACCAGCACTCCAGGGTCCATCCATCTACAAACCAGCACTCCAGGGTCCATCCATCTACAAACCAGCACTCCAGGGTCCCTCCATCTACAAACCAGCACTCCAGGGTCCATCCATCTACAAACCAGCACTCCAGGGTCCCTCCATCTACAAAGCAGCACACCTGGCTCCATCCATCCAGGAACCAGCACACCTGAGTCTTTCCAGCCACACACCACCACACCTGGCTCCATCCATCCGGGAACCAGCACACCTGGCTCCATCCATCCAGGAACCAGCACACCTGGCTCCATCCATCCAGGAACCAGCACACCTGGCTCTTTCCAACCACACACCAGCACACCTGTCTCCATCCATCCAGGAACCAGCACACCTGGCTCCATCCATCCGAGAACCACCACACCTGGCTCCATCCATCCAGGAACCAACACACCTGTCTCTATCCATCCAGGAACCAGCACACCTGTCTCCATCCATCCAGGAACCAACACACCTGTCTCCATCCATCCAGGAACCAACACACCTGGCTCCATCCATCCAGGAACCAGCACACCTGGCTCCATCCATCCAGGAACCAACACACCTGGCTCCATCCATCCAGGAACCAACACACCTGGCTCCATCCATCCAAGAACCACCACACCTGGCTCCATCCATCCAAGAACCAGCAGACCTGGCTCTTTCCAACCACACACCACCACACCTGGCTCCATCCATCCAGGAACCAGCACACCTGTCTCCATCCATCCAGGAACCAACACACCTGTCTCCATCCATCCAGGAACCAACACACCTGGCTCCATCCATCCAGGAACCAGCACACCTGTCTCCATCCATCCAGGAACCAACACACCTGTCTCCATCCATCCAGGAACCAGCACACCTGTCTCCATCCATCCAGGAACCAGCACACCTGTCTCCATCCATCCAGGAACCAGCACACCTGTCTCCATCCATCCAGGAACCAACACACCTGTCTCCATCCATCCAGGAACCAACACACCTGGCTCCATCCATCCAGGAACCAGCACACCTGTCTCCATCCATCCAGGAACCAACACACCTGTCTCCATCCATCCAGGAACCAGCACACCTGTCTCCATCCATCCAGGAACCAACACACCTGTCTCCATCCATCCAGGAACCAACACACCTGTCTCCATCCATCCAGGAACCAGCACACCTGTCTCCATCCATCCGAGAACCACCACACCCAGCTCCACCCTTCCATGAACCAGCACACCAGGTCCCAGCTGTGCAGCCACCACAGGTAAAAGACCACAAAAAATTAAAGGTGTGTTTTAGTCTATGCACGGCATGTATTGTACAGACATTTTACCCCTGCATAATCGTCATGAAGTTAATGTGATTTTTGTAAACCCTCTAAAAATTATTGATTTATTATGGATCTGATTCAGGATTGCAATTATACTGTATGCCTAGATGCTATATTATTTTATTATTTTTTCTATAAATAGTAATTGAATTGATGGTTGTCTACACATCCCTGTAATTAGAGAGCTGCAAAGTTAAAGTCCCAGTGTAAAGAATACCAGTGTAAAATATATCTGCTCTGTGGCAAGCGATGTAAAATGTAAACAGTCCATTAGGAGACACAACATAAAGAAGGGATGGCAAAGAAACAAAGATTTTGAATAGAACCATGCAGTCTTTGATACTCCTGTGGTTCTCAAATCTCACTAGGAGGAGCTAAATGTGCTAATGACAAACAGTGGAAAAAATGCATAAATGTGTGCATTGTGAATTGATTCCTGCACACAAAATACTACACATATTGTGGACATTGGTGCAAATAATATATTCCTTACAATTACAGATTGCCCTCACAATCGGCTTGAAATTTTCCCAGTCCGTGAAATAATAAAGACAAGGAACAGAAAGGTAGGACAATGACTAACTGGATAACAGTGTTTCCTCTCAATTAGTTAAAGGTATAGCGGAGGATTTTTTATTTCCGGGTGGATTCTCTATACTATTGGTCCTCCTAATTGTCAATCATTCTGGTGAATCAATCAAACTTTTCAAAAAGTGGAGAGGGCGGGACTTATTTAAAATTCGGAAAGATCCTCCGCTATACCTTTAAATAATGCTATTGGCTATTGTCATTTCAAAACCTTAACCAAGTTAAATTTCACTTAAAATGCAGCAACAAATATGTGATTATAAAAACAATGGTTTTATCGCTTTTATTATTTATCCCCCAAAAAAACAATTATTACCCCTAAAGACACCCACGTCAAGACAAGTCACCTTTTTATATAGCGCTTTTTACAATACAGATTGTATGAAAGCAGCTTCACAGTGATGATTACTTAATGTTACCTTGACAAAATGCTGTTGTCTAAGTCACAACATTGAGCTGGATATGTAGGCATCCTGTAAATACCTTGAAGTGTCAGTCATGGATCTTATTTGATGACTATTATTCTAAATATGCAGTATATAAACTATGTCAACAATTAATATATTTTCACTCCTACGATGTCTTTGTCTTCCTGCCACAGGGGAGGACAGAACATCTTTATGACTGGCAGCCCTGCACAATGTGCTATGTTAAGTAGCTTTTGGTTATGTACGATTACATGCATTTTATTATTGGGCTCTTGGATCTCTCTGTACTGGCAGAGAGTGTACTCTGTACATCCCTGAGCAAGACTCTTAACCCCTAGTTGCTCCAGAGGCGTGCGACATTTGACATAAACAGCAATTGTAAGTCGCTTTGGATAAAAGCGTCGGCTAAATGAATAAATGTAGTGTAATGTACTGTTTTCATTTGTTGGGATTGTTGACAAGACATTGTCATGGGTAGAGATTATTAAAGAAAAATGATCATGCAAACAGTTTTTGTATGCTGTTTACAATTGTGAGTGTATCCACAGCCATATGAAACCAAAAGTGAAATTCACTATTTAAATGTAACTGCTGCAGTGAGTTTCTGCTGCAAGTCTCTAGAAGAGGAATGCAGTGATTGGAGATGTTGATGGTATAGTCAGAGGAAACATCAGGGTTTCAGGGTTTGACGATTAGTACACTGCGAATGGATACATTTATTTGTGAGTCAGAGGATTTATTTTATTCCACAACATTTTGACCTTTTAAGCTGCTCACCTCGTCCCCACTCTGGAACAACAGATTCTTGATGCTCTGCATTACTCTGCAAAGTATTGTAAAACAGTAAATGTTACATTCATGACAATCAATTCAATGTGTATTATACTAACTAATTCTCCCTCAACTTCCCTCTATTCATTTATGTTTTTCTCAGTGGAAAGACCTGGCCTCCATCCTGGCAGCCAGCCTGATTCCCATGCAGCTATCCTGCAAATATGCAACATACATTGCAAACATGCATTTTTTCCTTGTTCTTGTTAAGTGTATTTTCTTTACATATTTTGTTGTTGTCCACTTGTATTGTTCCATAATATTGTCATGTTACATCAGCTAAACAGTTTGTAATGTAATTTGAACTTTAATATTCTTCATGGTTTTTATTCAAGCTTGTTGCTGCCTCTTTTATCTGTATGGATTCAATAAAGTGCAACAGTCAACAGACTTAACATTTCTTAAACTTGAAGGACTCCAATATGAATTGTTTTGTTGCCAACAGACCATGGAAAAGTTACAGTTGATTGTATTTTGACTCAGACAAGCTAAACTATGGGCAACAACTGATCCTTTCATAACTACCAAAATGTTCAGTCCACTGATGACACACACAGTTGGAGTGCTTTTTTGGGGGACATAGCTCAATATTGAAAAGGACACGGTTTCATTTAAGATTTCATATTAAATAACCTCCGCCACAAATATAAAATTAAACTACATGAGCAACTTCCCATTTTATTCACAGGTTTCGAAATGCCTTAATTTTTGTTATCAATCTTTCAACCTCTTGCTAAATTACAGTATCATAATTAACTATGAAATCATTCCATGTCCTTATTTGCATAACATACTGTTTGGACTAACCCTATGTAGCAGTTACTCATCTTGAAGCTGATTGTGTGTTGACAAAAATAACTATTTAATTTTTTGATGGGAATGAAAATGTGCATTTCACAAATGGGACTACACACACACACACACACACTTCAAATAAGGGAATTGAGATCATCTTAAATAAAGTGCTGTTTGGTACTATATTTGTTGTTCATTTGCCATTTCTGTTATTCACTTCACTGTCATGAACAATACCTAACAAAATAAATGAAGTGTACTATATGACATTTTCAGATTTGTTTTTTATTATGAAGTTTGACCATCTGTGACAGCGAGTTTGTTATGGATTGTTTTATATCAAGGGGATGGTTGAAAACTTCCAGTTAAACTTTATTTGATAATCAGTAAATCCACAATAATAATTTAATATGGACATAAATCACATAAGGAGAGTTAATATATGGACATTAGCAAAGTTAATAGCCTATTGAGACTTTGATAAAGGTAATGTATACCTGTATAACAACAAGGAAAAGAGAAAGGAAATTATATACATATTTACACATTTAGGAGTAATTTGTAGCCTTATATTAGTAAGTTAAGCCTATTACAAACAACGTGAGTACGCACTGTAAATGTTTTAATTTATTATGGGTGTTTTTCAGGTCTGTCCATATATCATTGACCACACACTGATCATATTACTGACCACGTAATTTACATAGCACCTTAATCCTTACTAACAAAATGCAGTATTGTGTAACGTGACAATTTTATTTAAGTCATAGGGGCCGAACAAACATTTTGAAATTCTAATTATACAATATACAAATGCCTAAAGCTCCTAAATTACACTTCCGATGTGTAATTAGGGAGGTACGTTATGTAACTCCAGCCGAGTGTGAACATAATCCCGAAACGCGTGTATATGGGCCTACTTGCTAAAATCGCCTTAATCACCGGTTTGCTTTTTTAAAGTAAACCACATAAATTCATTGTAATATATGCTTCGGCTGCAGTTAAACATTAAGATATTATCATGATATGTGTTTAGAAAACCCTATTTTGCAAACCGGAAGAACTACTGTGACGCTGATTTGTTTTGTTTTCCAGCTCGGAAAATATCCGAAATAAACCTAAATCTTTACTTTTGCATATCACACAACATCTAAATACAGTGTAAGTACTAGTTCGGCTGTACTAGATATTTAATATATTCAGTGCATACATCTTTTTACAACCCTAATCACAGCCTAATGTTTGCAAACAGAAAAAACTACAAATATGGTACTAATTAGTATGAAGTGGCATGGCGCGGCTAGAGGGAATTGTAGTTTAAAAATATGTCTCAATATATTGAAATTTAGATTTGTAAATAATGATGCAAGAATACACTGATGGGTTAAAGGGGATGGGAATCACATTTGTGTAATACAATTTTAAATACCTTACTGTTAAATAGGTGAAAATCAAGTTTGACCATTTTTGATAGCAAAACCTCTTGGTGACTCTACCCATATGGGTATAGTCATATAGCTGAAGTCAACAGCTATTTATAACAGTTGGTTTCATGTCTGTAGCCCTTTCTGTTCCTGAATGACAAGCTTTCAAACATGCACCAAGGTCAAGGTTCAGAGGTCAATATTTCAAAGCAGGAGCCATTTACAACCTTCAGACTGACATATGTTACTCTCCAGGTCGAGCCCTTTCCAACCATATATTTGGTTTAGTCCTACAACAAAGTTTAAATTTTAACTTTACATGGACACAGCCTTGGCTCAGGCATAGTTTCAGTGAGGACTTTGAGGCCCCGACCTCAACTTTTATATATTTTTTAGAAATTTAGTATTATAACAATACTGCACATATGTATGTACCGCAGCCAAGCAAAAAACAGACTATTTGGGTGTTTTAGATAGAGTCATGAACTTATGAGCATCAGCATTAATCTAAAAGATGCAATAGGCCCTATGCACAGCTGCACTACTTCCTGAACTTCAGCCAGCTCCTTTGTTTCCTGTCTGCCATTATTGGACAAACTGATTAATCCAGGTGTGTCTGACCAACAACAATAATCAGACACACCTGGATTAATCAGTTTGTCCAATAATGGCAGACAGGAAACAAAGGAGCTGGCTGAAGTTCAGGAAGTAGTGCAGCTGGGCATAGGGCCTATTAGGTGCCCAAATAGTACTTTCAAATGATGTCAGTGGTGGATGACGTTTTCAGATCATTTTCTTAAGTAAAAGTACTAATAATTTGTTATCATGATATTATTATTCCTCATGTGTTAATGTAAAAGCAGGATTTTACTGTTGTAGTTGGTTGTGGGTGAACAGTTTAGTCTCTGACTGCAGGAGATGATTATTTCATTATGGATGAATTTGCTGATTTTTTTTATTTTTATTAATCGAGAGCCCATAGCCCAAAAGTAACACCTTCACACTGCTTGTTTTGTCAGTCTAAACCTAAAAATGTTTAAAAATATCTATTAAAATAATCTAGATGAAAATCTTCACATTTCTGAAGCTGGAACCATGAAATGTTTTTACATGACATGACTTATCTAAATAGCTGGCAATTGAAGTTCTGTCGATCAACTAATGCACTAACTGTTCTTGTATAAACTGTTGAGTACCTAATTTATACTCTTCATATTGTTTGTGTGCAAAACTCCACCTTTGTAAAGTAACTAAAGCTGTCAGATAAATGTAGTGAAGTAAAAAGTACAGTATTTCCCTTTGAGATGTAGTGGAGTAGAAGTGCCATATAAGTACAAGAGAACAACAGCTTTATCATGGAGTGTAGCTGTGAAAAAAGTCTGTATCAAGTCACTGCTAATGCAAACTGAACATTTCCTGCTGCAGCATATTAGGTTCACACAACAGACAATTCCATCAAATGGGTTTATTAGAATGGCACAAAATCACAAAATGAGAGCAAGAAAAATTAAGTTATTCAAAATAATAAAGGAGTTTAAATATTCACACTATTGCATTTCAAAGGGCTTTGCATATAAAATAAAAACAAAATAAAAGAAAGAAGGCCAGGAGTCTGCCTGATTCACTAAATTTGGGGCACCCCTATCTGAGATGGTAGAGATGGAGCAGGTTTGCGGCGCCACTGGACCTTCAATCCAGGGACGTATTCTGCTGGGGTGGTGCTACAACCAGTAATGCCCAGCGGGGCCACGCTTTGCTAGCTCTGTGGTTACCAGTGGTGCATATGTATGCATCACAAGTTACAAAGACATTTCTTTATACAGTTTCACAGGATGTAAGTGAAAATTCTTTGGATTTGTCTGTCTGTCTGTATGTACATTTAGATGATGTCATATGGAAAACATAAAAGAATAACATTTATGGTTTCAATGCTATTTGACTGTATTCAGTATGCTATAACTACAAAAAAACTACAAAATAATATGGGTAGTATATGCAAATTGCATACAAATATAAATTCACTATATTATGGAAATACCAAAGTACATTCAAATTATACTTGTTAAAATTACACAGACTGTCATTGAATCTTCATTAGATTTTTCCATGCAAAGATGACAATTAATTATTTAAAGCAGCAATAAGCAGTTTTGGTTTGAAATCAGCAAGCTCAAATGTTAGAAGAGATAAATAACTCAATGTTTTTCTATTTTTTTTAATAAAAATACATACAGAATCTACAAAAACTTTCCTGTAGATACTTTGGTACAGCTATTTAAAACAAAGGCAAGGCAAGGTTTTTTGTACAAATCTCCAGTTCCTCTGTGTTGTTTGGCAGTGGTCTTTAGGTGTCTTCTTCCTCAGACTCGGGGCTGGTGAAGCCATTGTCATCCCACTCCTCAATGTCCTCCTGTAGGGAAAGGAAATCACATTCCATAGTGGCTATACTGCTATATGCATTAACAGCCTGTTTGTGTTGACTTCTAAGTGAGTGACCCCTCCGATTGAGGACACTGTTGAGCCCATGTGTAGCATCCTCTGTCAGGTCACCGAAACCTGTAGAGGAATTGTGGGAAAAAATAGAAAGAGAAAGATGACACATCAAACAAAACATGACATTTCTAACTATTTTTGCATTTTACAATGCTGAATTTGCAACTTCAACATTACCTTTTAGTCATTATATTTACTGTATTTACAACTTTTACATTGTGCACACTGGTGCCAAATAGCTGGTAATCTATATTATCTATATTATAGACTATATTATATTACTACAATAATCTATATTATAAATAAATAAATAAATAAATACATGATACTAAAATCTAAAGATCTTGTACATACTGCTGGTTTTGATGCGCTCCAAAGTCTGTCCTCTGAGTGACTCCACTTCTTGCACTTGCTTCAGAAGGTACTTGATGTGCTGAGACATCTCCTTTACCAGGATGCTCTGCTCCTCCTCCAAGCGTTTCAGCAGCATTACCTGGTCGAAGATAGATCTCTTCAACCTGAAGGTGTTGCCTTTGGTTGGGGAAAGTAATGGAATAGTGGACAAGGAATGTTTATTATTATATTATACAAGTATAACAGAATTATGTTTTCTGAGAAATCTTTTTAGCGACAGCATTGGTTCTGTAGAATATAAACAATTTCAAAATATGAATAAAAGTCACAATAATATAATTTGAATTATATAATTCTCCATTCAAATTGAGAGCTTGTGAAATTGTGATGGTCAAGCATTTTATTTATGATTACTACAGCACACCATTCAATGTTTATGCTCCGTGATTAATATTTCCATATTTTGGTATTCATGATATTTTTTTATTTCAATATATCATCCCATTCCTGTGTTGTTGCATGACAAGTAACAAAAAGGACAATGGTAAATATGGAAATATGGAATATAGCAATTCATATATATCATACCATCTCCATGTCTCTCCCATGGTAGGATATATCCCTCTGTCAGACTGCAAGCCAACTCCTCGTCAATCGGATCTCCTTCCACTACGGTGTTGTATTGCAAGACCTTTTCGCGAAGCTTCTTCTTCAACTCTGTCATTTTCTTTCTCTTTCTTTGTCTTGCCTGGTTGCTATCTGCAAATCGAAATGAAAAGAAAACTGTCATAATCCCAGATTATTATTGTTTTTTTAAAGTCTTATTCGTTTAAATAACTTGATTTGACAACAAACCATGCTGACGATACAGATCTTGCTTCTTGCGCAAAAGGGTTACAGTGATGTTCTCAATGTCAGCCCTTAGCTCTTCAGTACAACCTGGAGTGTAGACTCTCTCTAAATAGGTGAAACAAAACAATTGACAAGAGACACAATTAGTGACATTTTCAAAATATAGCCACCTTTTATTATTTGTATAAAGGTACAGTCATTAACAGATGTGTGTGTGTGGGTGTGTATATACACACATACATAGTGTACTTTACATGTTTTACCTGTGACCGCCCATTGTCTAACATCACACACCCACTGCTGTATTGTCTCCTGATCAAGGTTGTGCTGCTCCTTGATGTTGCTAAGGCTGGCAGCTTCCACCTTTGCCCTCTCTGTGATCTTTTAAATAGAAAAAATAACAAAATGTCCGTAAAAAGCTCTATGCACCACCACAATGCAAAAACCACCAATTTTACTTGAGCTTTCGGTACAAGACTTTCATCAGGACAGGTGTAACATTAAATAAGGGTGTACTCACACTAGGTACGGTTGCCATGAACCGGGCCCGAGTACGATTGTCCCCCCTCCCCACTCCCCCACTGGCCTGCACTCACATAGGGTTTCAGCATTCGTGCCGGAGCACGCTTACGTCATTATGGTGTGACGGTTTCGGGATAAACAGGAAGAGCCGCGCATCGCTCTGAGTCCATCGCTCTGTTTACTTTGTGGATAATTTTGAGTCGTTTGGTCCACAGCCCTCTCACAGCCTGTTGTTAAACAGATCTATCGCCTTTGTGGCACGAAAATTTTCACGTAATCGTGCTGCTCGTATGAGGAGGTTTGCGTCACGCGTCCTGTTCCGTGCTCCAGCACGGTTAGCGCTCACACTGCATGCGAACCGCGCCCGAGTCCAACTGAACCGTGCTCTGGCCCACCTCTTCCAACCGGGCCAGGGCCGGCTAATCGAGCCGCGCCCGGGCACGGTTCGGAGCACTCACACTAATCAAACGAACCGCGCTTTGGTGGTCAAACGCACTCGGGCACGGTTCAAACTGGCTAGTGTGAGTACACCCTAACACATTAAATATCTGTGTATACTAGCAAGCAGACCTCCCCTCAGTTACTT
The DNA here is from genome assembly GCF_964197995.2 of Scardinius erythrophthalmus. Lineage (NCBI taxonomy): Eukaryota > Metazoa > Chordata > Actinopteri > Cypriniformes > Leuciscidae > Scardinius > Scardinius erythrophthalmus. The sequence continues at coordinate 19,147,719 of NC_138224.1, read as the reverse complement.
ACAATAAAACATGATTATTATCAAAATAGTCGCATATTTTTTTCCGTAACATGATTAAACAATTAATCAACAAATAGTTTCAGATCTAGCTGTAGTTGGTGCATTGAGGGAAAGGGGCAGTGCTTAGGATCTCAATTATAATTTACCCTTACTTTGACATATCTGTGGGCTAACACTTGATGAAGGTTGTCCCTCTTTCTTCTGTTCCATCCCATGGCCTGTCGCGTTAGCATGTTCACTCTTCCTGATGAAAACAATAAGGCACCCACAAGCCAAAAAGTAAGATTTCACATTCAAAAGACAATAAGAGAAACCCAACAGACATGCCTAAACCCTATCACTAAAAGTTAGTTGAACTGGTAATTACCTTGAAGTAATACAATGATAAATTTAGTAAGAACAGAACAGAGAAACTTTGTTTTTTTTAATTCCCTGTAAAAACACTATTAAGTATTTATTATTATTTATTTAGGCTACCAGAGCGTGTAATGTAAGTGTAACACCAACCAGCTTTTGTCATGTATTTTGTGACAAGTGCTGCCCTGGAGAGAAAGCTGTTCACCTATAAAGAAAATAACTCATTTTTACACAATTAACTCATACATAAAGGATGTACTTTATCCCTCACACCAGGCGTTTTACTTAGATGACAAATAAGTGCCTTTTGGTGTTATGGTTTCTATTAAGACCCTTTGTAGCCATAGTTAAAATACTGACAATAATACCATACCTGCTCCACTTCCTCTCCCACTGTGTTTCCTGCTCCATCTTGGCTTCTGCCACCCCATTTCACCTGCAACACAGAGTGAGAAGTGTTATGTAGCAGTACTTCAGAAGTTTAGATATAACATCATCCAATCAGGCATAACATGCACAAATGTAAAACTAATCCTTTGCATTGAAGATTGCATTAATGCATACAATTATCTCTAAAACATCTCATGACACAAGCTTTTTATTTGGTGGGGAAAAACAAAATCCCTGTCCAACAAATTTGAAAAAGCAGCTGAAAAGCAGTTAGTGAAAGATAACACACAGCACGTTCTATTATCCGACCCATTATTTCCCTATAGCTACAGCCATACCAGACTTAAAGTTATTGCATGTACCTCGCATTTTGCTGTATGGGCTTTGGCATGCATGACGCTCAGGAATGGCCTCATTTCTGTTAATGGCAGAAGCTCTGGTAAACCCTCTGCTACTTTGTTAAGGTAGGGCCAGTACCTAAAAAGCAGGAGCAGCATCATGTGAGTGTAACAAAGATCCATTTTTAATTGAAATCTAAAATGACTAACATCACTGTAAAGCTGAGAAACAAGACATTTTAATCATGGAGTTGGATTTGCAATATGACAATGAGGATTACCTGCATGTAACATCCATACAGAAGAAGGTAACATTTGCCTTCTTTGACATCTCTCTTTGAAGAAACATCGGGTAAGCAAATATTTCTCCACGGTAATGGTTCAGTCCTCGTAAAAGAAACCCATGTCTGATAAATCAGAAGAAAAGTTAGTGGTTAAGAAACAATTGACCCAGTAAGGCCTGGCTTAAGCTCACATCTCTGTCAACTGAGTGCCTATAACAAAATATATGATAAATATAATACTTGGCTACACACACACACACACACACACACACACACACACACACACACACACACACACACACACACACACACACACACACACCTGCAAACTGCAACTTGAATGCCCTCCTCATCTATCTGAGCACCAGACTTTTTGGACATCTCTCTGCCAGCGGTGAACTTGGCAATACCGCAGACTGCACTGTCATTTGTCTATAAAATCAGTTTATAACACATTTTAAGATACATAAAAACACAAAACTAAAATATCTGTATAACCAACTATTATATAAAAAAAAAAAATCTAATGTTCATACACTTCTCATGTTGCCTCTGACAAGATCAACAAAGGTAGCAACTTCCTCATCCTTGGCCAGGAACAAGCCCTCATATATGGGTGGCTCCTCAGTCCTGTCCATGATAAGATAACATGCGTCAGTAATAAAAAATCACAAGTACTACATTTACTATTTGTTCAAATGTAAGTTATGATCACTCAATGACAACCTGAAGGGCTACTATTTGTGTTAGACAAGTCTAAAATAAACTTCTGAAAAATACCTATACCTACCCTTTTGACTTGCTGAAGCGGTAATGCTTTCGGTTCCCATCAGAGCAGACAGCCAACATGTCTGGAGAACATGCTGGGCACTCAAAATGATGGACCTGGCACATATCCTCTTCTTTGTATTCACAGAAGGTAAACTCAAAAAAGCTCCGCTGAAATGTATCAGCACAGATACTACCTGTCTGCATATTAAGAAATGATTGGTTAGAATTTTGAAGCAATGCCCACAATTAAATATTAGGTATACAGTAATATAATTTAGTTTGTTATATGTTTCAATGATATTCAGGCAGATTTACCCTTCCAGCTTGAACAGATCTGTGCTCCAACATTTTCAGGAAGGCCTGTCTGGACATGGCTGGTGCAGTCACCTTCATATGCTCAAACGAGGTGAAGACATCAAACTTGTATAGGGTCTGGCAGCTGGTGCTAGCTGGCCAGTACCGATAAACAAGCAGGTCCTTCACCTCGGGAGTCCATTCTGCAGAGCATGATGGACAGGATTTCCGAGGCAAGCAGACATTGTATCGTCCTGTGAACAAGTGAATATACTGTACTGTAGTCAAGACTAAAATAATTTCAGTAATAAAATTGCAACAGATTGCCTTCTATACAGAGATACAAATATATGATATATTAGCTATTTGACATGGCATTTGGGCATTGCCTGAAAATGACATGGTGATAAAAAGCTTTGCGTTGCACACAGTGCAAAAGTAAAGTTCTAGTACAATAATACTTGCACAAAAAGGAGGGCTTTCAGAACAACATACCATTGATGGTGACCACAGAAATTTGCTTCCCTGGAGTGATTGTGAGGTCATGAGTGCATTCACAAATTGACCTTGGTGCAGGAACAGGCAGTTGACATACTGCAAAACAGAAAGAAGTTATGAAGGGTGTATTTACAGCTTCTCCTCAGTCCCTTAGATGCATTTCCCAAAACGCTAACCTCATTTTCAAAATAGTGCTTTAAAATCCAACAATTAATCCAAACTGGCCACACCACTATTCCACCTGTAATTGTCATTATGTTGAAACAACATGTAAATGCTTAAGCACATTTTGAAAAATATTAAGACGCAATTGACTTAGCTGGTCAAAGATATGCTGGACAGAACTGTCAAAACCAATCATACTTTTGTTATTCAGCTATTAAATTTCACACTTGCACTTTAGAGTTTTTAGAATAAACTTAGAATGAGATTAGCATTTTAGAAAAAATGTCTAAGCCATTTAGAAACACTGTTAAATATAAACATGTGCACTATCTACAACAACATTTGCACAATTACACTTTAAGTATGAGACAATTTGATATAATGCTAATTTTAACATACTTTGTTCACAAAACTGAGGCTCGCCATTTTCATTCACCACCACAGCAGTTGTAGGGGGAATGGGCTCAAGAAATCCATGGAACACAGCCTCTCTGTCATGGAAGACATTTCTCTTGTGGGCCTCCATGTCACAGGTAGCACAGAGGAACTCCATGTCCAGTGGCACACAGTCCAGGCACCTAATCACAGCTTCTACAGCACAGCATCTGTGACAGTTTTGGATGAATACTCTCTCGGCTGAGAGCTTTGCATCCAAAAGCATAGGCCTAGCAGTTTTCATTCTCACATCTGTGAGAAGCTGCCTTTGTTCCCAAGCAGAAACCATTCTGTCTGTTCCCTCCGGAACCTGGACTGCAGTTATGGTGTCCCTTAACTCTTGGAGTCTTGTTTCTAAAAAACAAAAATATACATTCACTTGTCCTTAAAAGGTCTATACTCATGATTATGATCACAAGTATATATCAGTTATACTGTGAGTCAGTAGTGGAAGCATAGACAAAACATAATGCTTAATTATGATTAAATAAATGGTGGAAATTGGAAAAACTGTAGTGTACTGTACTACTGTAACACTCAGTATTCTCACCAAGACTTGCCAACTCTTGATCTTCTATCTGAAAGCCCTCCTCATGCACAGGATCCCTTCTTCTGGATTGAGAAGCAGCTGCAGAGACAGTCATTTTGCTTAACCCTTTGATCAATATAACATGAAACCAATTCATTTCCAAATGAAAATATTCCATAAGGACTGGAGGGAGGGAAACTATATAAATTATTAATACACAACACAAGTAAGGATTATCAGTCGCATGCTCTTTAACTATCTTCTATATTAGTAAGAACATTTTTCACAAACATTGCAACACCATTTTGTCAAAGTGGTATCTGACTCTCATTTTATAATACGTGTAACCACCAAAACACTATTTAATGAATTATCTTTATTCTTAGATACAGTAATCATGTTTTAGTAAAGAACAAACCTGATTCAGGGCAGTGTGTTTCCCGACGTTTCTCATGCCTGCCTGTGACCAGTGGATTAGTGAGGGATCTCTTCCTACTTTTCCTCGTTTTTTTTTTAGGAAAGGCAGTTTCCATGGCCATGGCAGCCTATATTGCAGAGCACTTATATCAGCAGCACTTATAATTGAGCATTATTCAGTAGTTGCATAAAAGGGTCTTACTAACCATTTACATCACATCTATAAAAGCAATAGCAATTAGTATTTTCAGACTTAGGCACTATTTGCTTATCATGACAAGCCTTACCCTGGCCTCATGGAGATAAGCATCACTAATTAATGCTGCCATGTGGATCCTGGCATCATTGGGATCATCAAAGATCCTCATGTCAGAATTGAGGGACATCACAAACAAATACAAACAATATAAAAACAATACACAAAATGAAGAAAGAGAGAAAGAGAGAGATCGAAAGAGACAAGTGAGAACGAGAGAGAGTGGCTCTTAAAAGTGCCGTTGGTTTGATTTGTGTGCGTGTGTATATGTGTGTGTGTTGGTGGAGTCAAGTGTTGCAATATAGCTGTAAAACAAGAAAAAAGCAAAAGATTATTAGAATAGCATTTGTAGTAAATTATCATTTCTTAATTGTTAGGACAAAGTACTTATTAACTGACTATGTATCAATCACAACCACTACGTACAATACAAATCAATCCTTACTGTACAAATATCAGATTTGTACCACATTCACTTGACACAAGCAAGTACCAACACAAATCTATTTTTATTTAGGCCTACAAATAATGGAAAAGGTGGTCTTCTTCTGTCGTGTTGCATAAAACGCTTCTCATAATATCTACTGCTCTCTCTTCTCAATGTCACACATAATAACTAAAGTAACAATTATGATTCAGTGTCTTCTAAAATGGCAAAGTCTTACAAAAGTATGGCACGAAAGTGTTACAGGATAATTATGTTAATTACAAGTTAATTATGCATTAATTATATCAGGTATGTATGAACGGTCATTGACATTGAGTCGCACTGAGCAGTCAAATCCTCTGGAAAGACTCCCGGTCCACTTTTTTATTCTAGTCCATCCCCGATTGCGGTAATTCTCCTTAGTTACACTTATGACATTTACTTTGCACTTTAAATAAAACTTTAACCACTGCAACAACACGTTGTTAATTGATGTCCTCACAACACATGGACAAATACATGAGTTTAAACTGATTTGTGTTGTGGAAGTGCCACATTCCTACTGTGCCGGGGTCGGGACAGCTGTCATTTGGCTGGCTAGCTAACGTAACTACTTCGGCGGGTAGCCGTGTAAATGATAATGCAACACTAACAAATTCAACCTAAACTCCATGGATGATTAAATCCAGCTACAACTAAAGAAATAACAGCAAAGGTTTTACGTGCTTTTTAACAAACAAACAAACACCCCGAGGGGTTGAGATACTTACTGTAGTCATGTGGCGGGAGAAATGAGTGGTAAAAGCGCAGTGATTATGGGTAAGAAGCGTGCGTAACGTGACGTATCGTTGCCGTGGTAACGACTGAAAGTCTTCTGATTCATAATAATAATAATTAATAATATTCGCTGCTATGACAGACAATACATTTGAAAAGAATAAAATATCGTAAATGGTTTAATAAAGTAAAGGGAACAATCTATTTAACACAGCCTCGGCCCATTCTTTAAAACAACTCCATCTATAAATGGATAGTTATATCACAAACAATTTACTGTTATTTAGACAACAAAAATCGGAAGTAATACACTACAATAAATTATAAAAGGAGGACGTTTCGTAAACTAGAAAACAACATATTTACCGCTGCCCACTGTGACGTTGTCTAACCAGGGAATCCGTGTGTCCACCACGACAAATGAGCCTCATTGACTTTGTATGGGTGTTGTTTGCGTGGTGCCGACACGTAATTGTAACACATTACGTGCCACCACCACGCAAATCGGGGTTAAGGGGTCGTGTTCATTTCACGTAATTCTGTGAGATCAGGTTGGTTTTTGTACCTGGTCTGCAAGTACCGTATTTTCTGGACTATAAGTCGCTCCGGAGTATAAGTCGCACCAGTCAAAAAATGCGTCATGAAGAGGAAAAAAAACATATATAAGTCGCACTGGAGTATAAGTCGCATTTATTTAGAAATTTATTTCACAAAATCCAAGACCAAGAACAGACATTTAATCTGGAAAGGCAAGTTATTTAACTACACAGTAGCACACAGAACAACAGGCTGAGTAGGTGTCCGGTATGTTAACGCAACACATTAACAGTTATTCAGCTAAGTTACACAATAGCATAAAGAACATATACCTGGGAGGCGGAATAGGCTAAATTAACATAAGCCAGGGAGTCCAACAAGCAAGTTACCAGTAAACAAGTTCACCAAGCTCCCGCGATCTCATTCCACATCACTGAATCCATTGAATTTTCTTCATATGTTGTCGCTTCTGAATAACTCCGCCAACTAGAGCGCCCTCTCGCGGCTGTAGACGGTAATGTTTTCTCTTGGTTCATCTCAGTCTGAATTAATTTTGATATATAAGCAGGGCCGGTTCTAGACATTTGGAGGCCCTAGGCAAAATTCATGTTGGAGGCCCCCCACCCCCAATAAAAAACACTTGAAACAAATATGATTCCTAACTTTTTTATTTATACAACATTTCATTTTAAATTTAGTATATTTTTACTTACACAGTACATAAGTTTGGACAAATTACTATTTTTAATGTTTTTGAAAGAAGTCTCTTATGCTCATCAAGCCTGGATTTTATTTGATCAAAAATACAGAAAAATAATATAGTGAAATATTATTACAATTTAAAATAATGGTTTTCTATTTTACTATACTTTAAAATATATTTCTGTGATGCAAAGCTGAATTTAGTGTCACGTGATCCTTCAGAAAACTTTATAATATTCTGATTTATTATCAAATGTTAGAAATGGTGCTTAATATTTATTTTATAACATGTGATACTTTTTTTCAGGATTTTTTGATTATTAAAAAGTTGTTTTAAAAAAGTCTTCACTATCACTTTTATATATTTAACACATCCTCGCTGAATATTCCTGTTTTTTTTTTTTCTGTATTTTTGATCAAATAAATGCAGGCTTGTAGAGCATAATAAGAAACTTCTTTCAAAAACAATAAAAATAGTAATGGGTCCAGACTTTTTACTGGTAGCCTACTACATCAAACTTTATCTAAAGTAATCTCTTTTTTGTTTAATGAAGATGTTATTGTTCTTGTTGTTATTTTGCTGGTGTATTCAGTTTATTCACAGTTCCAGAATACCACTTCAGTAGATGAACATAAACGTGCTTTTATAATTGTTTTCATAGCTGCGTTATGGGCAGATATTGCATTGCTACCTTAAATATGCTATACACAAATCAAGTGGAAGAGAAAGATACGATCGCTACTGAGCAGGGAAAAAAATCTAAACTAATATTCGTATAGGCTATGATGTCAGGGTATTATCTAATCATCAGCAGAATATAGAAGATAGACCCATAGATATGAGATCCTTTATTTGAAACATTTAAAAATGTTGCAGTGTGTTGGTTTTTTAACTTTGAATACAAACGTCTTATCTTTTACTTTTGTAGCTTTTTTACTAGTCAGCTCCCAACGCGATGTTATTCATTGTACGCGCAAATTCAAAGCGTCGCGTCTGGGCACGTTAATGACGCTCGCACTCTTTTAAACTCGTAGACTAACAAAGCGGTGAATGATTTTTCCAGAAATGACGCTGATCTACAGTAGCCCACACGTTTATATTTAAAATACATTGCAATCACTCCAAAATCGATGACCTGCATTACGAGCTGTGCTTCTTTGCGTGCCTATGTAGACTTTTGTACAGTCATGGGCTGGCGTTAATGTGACGTAATGTAACAGTCTATGGTTAAGATAAACATCGTCACTATTTTTAGTTAATTAATAAATTTTGAAATAAATTGTAGATAGGACATTTGTACATTTATTTATTTATTTTTTATTTTTTATTTTTTTGTCCCTCTGTCTGGGCCCCATCCCGCCAATCGGGCCCTAGGCACGTGCCTAGTTTGCCTTTGCGTTAATCCGGCTCTGTATATAAGTCGCACCTGAATATAAGTCGCAGGACCAGCCAAACTATGAAAAAAAGTGCGACTTATAGTCCGGAAAATACGGTAACTAATAAATTTCCTCTGCATTTGAATCCTCATCTCACGTTCAACTATTCCGTGACAGAACGAACCAGCCAAAATATGTGGATAGCAAGCAGGAAGGAAACACCAGGAACAGGTAACTTGGACAACAAACCAGCACAGGACTACAAACACAGGGAGGCTAAATAGGGGAACAAACAAAGGAGGGTAACGAGAAAGACAGGTGGGACAAATTAACCAATAATCAGATAACAAGATGGGAGGGGCTAGACAATAGACAGGAGAGCACATGGCACAAAGCAACAAAACACCCATGTGCAGCACAAGACAGGACAGGCATGTGACAGTGCGAGCCTAAAATGCTCGTGTGCTGGTGTTTGTGTGGAATGTCACGCCGAGCTGTGCTTGGCGTTTACTTTTTGGGGCCCATTGAAATGAAAAAAGGACAGAGTAAAGTGAATCGCTATTAGGGGTGTAAAGCCCGGGACACACCAAGCCGTCGGTCGGCCGTCGGGCAGTTTTTGTGCGTTGGCCGACTAAGTTTTCTCAGTGTGTTCTGCACTGTTCCGTACAGTCGGCTGAAATTGGTCCTCGTCTGCTTTTTTCCAGCCGATTCGACATGTTGAATTGGCATCAGTGAGAGAGAGAACTCTGATTGGCTGTCCAGCTTAGTAACCGAGTCAGTGTACAAAAACAGCGCCGCCGCTCCCACCACGCGCATCACGCGCTGTGCGTAGGGCACCAAGTGCTGAGGGGGCACCAAAAATAGGCTAATTAAAAAATATATATAATGCCGATATTATTTCATTAGCTAATAATATAGAAATATTATTAGGCACATTTTAGCCATGTATATGTAACAAAAAAGGGGGAACAAGATCATTTAATTGCTCTAGTCTAGAAAGTACCGCCCCCCGCTTTGGATGGTCCGTGCCGTTTGTTCGCGCAGGCGCCTTTGCGAAGGACGAACGCGAACGAAGTTTGACAGACAGACAGTAGGCAACTTTTTTGGAAATGGCCCCTAAAAGACAGCAGAAGTTAGGATGAGCAAAGAAAGAAGAAGAAACTGCGAGATGATGCCCGTGCATCACTTGCAGGTAAGTCCATGTTTAATCATTCTTAAATAAGGGAAATGTGCTGCTGCTAACGCGCCTCGAACTTGCTGACGTTAATGTTAGCAAACTATGTTATTATAACTTATAACTTCGGTGCAAGCTAAATTGAGATTTTACTGTTAAACACTACCCGTTTTACAAATAACTGACGCCAGCTAGCTGTTACTTTCTTTACTATCTTTCTTTAGATATTGAGCAGTAGTTTATGGTTTATTTTGACGTGACGGTGGTTAATACTTTCTCAGTAACAGTTAACGTTAGCAGTCAGTGCAGTGCACATGGTAGGCTAACAATTCCTGTTAAATATATAAAAAAATATAAAATGTCAATATGAATGATGTAAAGCAAACAATACTGTTTAATTGTGTGCATTATTGCACCTCATTCTATTATGCTTTTATATTATATTATATTTATCAAATAGTTGATAAATAAGGAATAAAGGGGGAGAACTCCTTGGCTGCCATGCTTTCAGTTTTAAATGTTTATAATTTTTTTCTCGTATGAGATTCTTTGTTTGAATATTTTGTCTAATAAATGTAATTTATTCAAAGTGACATTGAATTTGGGAAAAACATGTCTGGATTATTTTGATAGTTTTTTTTTATTTTGCTATTCTGTTTACTGAAAAAAAGTTTGCAGTTTAAAATGTTTAGTGTGTGTTGGCTATTCTACATATGTTTACAAAGTCAGCAAAGCTGTGAAGATTTTACTTTCTCTTTTTAGTGTTCTTAAATTTTATACTGTGGTGCTGCCATTGTGTTATTGGTATTGAGTTATATGTTTGGTAATAAAAAGTCAAACTGGCAAAAACAAACGTTTTTTTTCTCGGGGTCGGGGTGGGGGGCATCATAAAGGAATTATGCTTAGGGCACCAAAATGGCTAGCAGCGGCACTGTACAAGAATAATAACAAAACAAAACAAAACAGTGAGCAAAGAAGTCAAAACGGTACAGATAGAAGGCTGTTCTTATATTACGTCATCATACCTGAGTGTTCCTTGGCAAATATTTCAATATTAACATGAGCGGAGTGGAATAAAGAAAGTGTTTAGCAGGATTGATATTCAAAATGGTAAGCACACACTGCTTTGTTTATGGTTTGTGTATCTGCAGCCTGCAGCGTCAGTTTCCCTTTTTGAATGACGAATATAGATGAATACATCCTCAGAAATAGACAGTTGTCTCATTTACACGCAGGCGCAGAGCTTTCCCAAGCTAGCACTACTCAAACAAAAAATAGCGCAATTGAGCGGGTATACGCCCAATCTGGCATCCCTGCAGCTGCGTGATGCTTTGTTTGCGTCAACACTGGACAGAAAAGACATAGAAAAACTGGACTGGTACAGGAATACACGTGGAGTGGAATGGCATTCTTGTGGTATGTAACTGGACGTTTCATGCTGTCATTTAATAATGTGCAGACTATTCCAATGATAGGCTATAAACGTGTTTCCTTTAAATAAGTTTTATGTAACAAAGTTCGAGAGGAGCATGTTCAGGTAATCATCCAATCAGCACAAGAAGAAGCCAGTATAAATAAAGCCTTCCCTTACCTCCTGTCTCATGACTAATTTCTCAGCATCCCACCACCACCACCACCCCATCACCTCACATTCGGCTGGGTCTGATCATACATACCTATGATCTATACCTTTATGGGGGGAGTACTCTGGGGTCAGGCCGAAGTCCGAGCTCGGAGCCCCCCCCCCCCCCCCCTCCCCCCCCGGACAGCAAGCCAAATACGCATTATAATATTACATCAGATTTCATTAATACATGCATAATAAACAAATTAACCTTATTGTAAAGTGTTACTATGAAATCAAAGATATAAATTCTTTACAATTTAGAGTTGGACATGGACTTAAGATTATATTTCACTAGATGTATTTCCCCAAGCTAATAATACTTGCTATGGCCTTGGATAAAAACGAATGACATTGTTAGATTCAGAACGCAGCTGGAATCGAGTTATACTTTTATTTTAGCATAACTCGCATGCTACCGCAACTTTTACAGTATAATGGTTGGATAAATTTAACTTTTCCATATTAGCTTAATGTTACCTGCTGCTCCAGTAGTTTGAAGACTCGCGGCGAACTGCTGCAAAGGAAACTCCGCCTACTATTTCACCTCCATCAAATGCTTCCGCCAAAAAATTATTTATATAATATTTTTTTGTATTTTTATTGTTAGTGGCAATAGTGTATAATTGTTTTGTTATCTATTATAATATTAATAATTATTATTATTTACAATTATCAGAGAGGGGCACAATACATTTATCTTACCCAGCCAGCAGTTCGTGGTGTTTCGGTTGGCACAATTTGCAACACATTCGCCAGGAGTCATTCTTGATGCTTACTATCTCAAACATTTCTCTCAGATAAGGCCAAGAATGATTGGGAATGCGTTACGCTTGTCACGTGATACACCGCAGCCACAACACTGTATGATAGATGAATCGCTTTTATATTGTTTTTCCTTGCTGTTGTAACTTGCAACAACTATCTGATATTCCGATTCTCAAATAAGTGTAAGTGAGTGTGTTTTGCCATTTAAAAACCTTTATAAATAATCTTGATCTTAATCTATAACGTGAGATGGGCGCCGCCATGTTTTTTTGCGCCACAGTTCAGAGAGTCCTGTCAGTCGGATTTACAGCACGAAAATTCATCAGTTTCTCCCGAAATACATACGAAAATGGCCGGTGAACAGGGATGAGAACAGAGATGGTAAGTAACAAAGTACAAATACTTTGTTACTGTACTCAAGTGGATTTTTCAGATTACTTTACTATTTATTTTTGTGCCAACTTTTTACTTTTACTCCTTACATTTTTAACACCAATATCGGTACTTTCTACTCCTTACAATATTTACAATATTATATTCAAATAATTTCAGTGGAGTACCGTTATTATTTTTCGCGTCATCAATACCGAATTTAATCTAATTGGATGGGAATATACGTTGCACTGGATGCACCACTACACAAGACGACTCGACAGATTCGGCGGCATTCATTCGTGGCAAATCATAGCGGCTTGATGGCGGTAACGTTAGCACATAGTAGTATGGACGGCGACATTATTGAAAATGAAGAAAATGGAGATCCCATAGATTCGGCAGACAAGCAGCAAGACATTCCCAATCATTCTTGGCCTTATCTGAGAGAAATGTTTGAGATAGTAAGCATCAAGAATGACTCCTGGCGAATGTGTTGCGAATTGTGCCAACCGAAACACCACGAACTGCTGGCTGGGTAAGATAAATGTATTGTGCCCCTCTCTGATAATTGTAAATAATAATAATTATTAATATTATAATAGATAACAAAACAATTATACACTATTGCCACTAACAATAATAATACAAAAAAATATTATATAAATAATTTTTTGGCGGAAGCATTTGACGGAGGTGAAATAGTAGGCGAGTCTTCAAACTACTGGAGCAGCAGGTAACATTAAGCTAATATGGAAAAGTTAAATTTATCCAACCATTATACTGTAAAAGTTGCGGTAGCATGCGAGTTATGCTAAAATAAAAGTATAACTCGATTCCAGCTGCATTCTGAGTCTAACAATGTCATTCGTTTTTATCCAAGGCCATAGCAAGTGTTATTAGCTTGGGGAAATAGCCTACATCTAGTGAAATATAATCCAAAGTCCATGTCCAACTCTAAATTGTAAGGAATTTATATCTTTGATTTCATAGTAACACTTTACAATAAGGTTAATTTGTTTATTATGCATGTATTAATGAAATCTGATGTAATATTTTAATGCGTATTTGGCTTGCTGTCCAGGGGGAGGGCTCCGAGCTCGGAATTCGGCCCGACCCCAGAGTACTCCCCCCATAAAGGTATAGATCATAGGTTTCTATGATCAGACCCAGCCGAATGTGAGGTGATGGGGTGGTGGTGGCGGGATGCTGAGAAATTAGTCATGAGACAGGAGGTAAGGGAAGGCTTTATTTATACTGGCTTCTTCTTGTGCTGATTGGATGATTACCTGAACATGCTCCTCCCGAACTTTGTTACATAAAACTTCATTAAAGGAAACACGTTTATAGCCTATCATTGGAATAATCTGCACATTATTAAATGACAGCATGAAACGTCCAGTTACATACGACAAGAATGCCATTCCACTCCACTTGTATTCCTGTACCAGTCCAGTTTTTCTATGTTTCCGTCCATTGTTGACGCAAACAAAGCATCACGCAGCTGCAGGGATGCCAGATTGGGCGTATACCCGCTCAATTGCGCTATTTTTTGTTTGAGTAGTGCTTGCTTGGGAAAGTTATTGTGCAGTGCAGGTGGAAAAAAGACTTGGGTGACTTTAAAAAAATTTAATGTATAAAAAATATTTGCTGAAAGGAATATTTCATGTTTAATAGCTACTAGGTAAGCTCAAGTTGTCTTTGTTTTATAAAAAAAAAAAAAAAAAAGAAGAAGCAAAAATCTGGGATAAAGGGTAATTTATGTAGGAGACATTTGTTCTATTGCAAAGTTTTTGTTGTCCACTGAGAGGCGCTGTGACAGTACAATTAGAGCACCTGAGAAACAAGTGTGAGTTGGTAATTGGGAAGCACACAGTTTTTGACTGCACTAAAGAGTGGCATGCAAGGTGCTATGCAGTGTTTACAAGGTATGGTTCCCTTTCGAACGGTCACTTCGTATTGCGTAGCTATACGCAGTGGGGAAACTCCTTTCCTCGATTTTACTGAAGCTTATATGTAAAACGCACTTGCAGCTGCACAGCTAGCACATTGAGCGTCTGGCTCGCTCATAGGCTGTGCTGCAGCAACTGCACATCCAATGGCGCGGGCACCTCTGACGCGCTACCAATAAGCTGGCCCTACGTCAGAGCGCCCCATAGGGGCCTATATCAGTCCCCTGAATTCGCCATTATAGCAGATCTTACTCCTTCAGCGACAACTGCACGTCTCTGACTGTATTCTACCGAGCATTCGCCGTTTGAATAAGCCCTTCAGCTGAGCGAGCAGAAAATTCAGCGGACTACGCCTCTCAGCCGTTTTCCCCCTGACGCCATCTCACCTGTGGCTATCCGGCGACGCCGCAATATCCTTTTCAAACTAAAATTGTGATTATTAAGATGCCTCGTTCATCATGCGCCACGTGCGGAGTCAAGCTGCACGAGGCCGATGGACATGCGAGCTGCATTTCATGCCTGGGGATTAACCATGCGGAAAATTCACTCTGCCGGTGGATGTGAGGCCTGCGAAAGCATGCCGATCTCCGTACTGCGAACGCGGCTAGCTCTCTCCCGAGACGGCAACGTCGCTTCACCCGTGCTTCCCTTTCCGGCTCTACTTCAGCCGAGAAAGAAGAAGCGTCACAGCCAGAGGCAACCGGAGAGCATGGATGTCAGTGAACGCACGCCGGCCTCGTCCCCACGTGCCTCACCGATTCCGGAGCAGACACCTTCTCCGGTCCTGTTCGAGGGAGACTAGCACCCCCCCGCCCACGTGGCTGGCCTTGTCTCGTTCGGCAGGTCTGTCGAGCACGACGACAGCCTTTCTCTCGCGGCTTCTGAGGAGGATTGGCCGGGCTCTCTCGACCCCGTCACACCCTCCCAGTCTGTCAGCGGTGATTCTACCACCAGGACGAACTCCGACGCCGAAATGCTTCGGATCCTGGCGAAGGCCGTCGCGGACCTCAAGCTCGAGTGGGCCTCGCCCGAGGAACCTCCTCGTAGCCGGCTGGATGGCTGGTTTCTCTCGGGGCGCCAGCAGGCCCCTCGTCACAAGCCTGCACCATTTTTTCCGGAGGTACACGAGGAGCTGACCAAAGCGTGGCGTGCACCTTATTCAGCACGTGTGGGACCTTCAGTTTCCGCGACGCTCTCCTCAGTGGACGGTGAAGCGGAAAAAGGATATGAGTCGTTGCCGCCCCTCGAGGAGGCCGTGGCCGCTCATCTGTGTCCGAGCACAGCTGCTAGCTGGCGAGCTAGAGCTGTTCATCCGAATAAGCCCTGCCGAACTACACCAGCCCTCGCTGGACGTGCGTATTCCGCCTCCGGTCAGGCTGCATCGGCCCTGCACATGATGGCAGTGCTTCAAGTGTAGCAGGCCAAACTCCTCCAGTCTATGGACGAGGCTGGCCCGGACCCCGAGGCCTTCCGAGATCTCAAGAGTGCCACAGACTTGGCTTTGCGCGCCACCAAGGCCACCGCACAGGCGATCGGTAAGAACATGGCGAGTTTGGTCGTGCTAGAGCGCCACCTCTGGCTTAATCTTACCGGGATAAAGGACACGGACAAGACAAAGTTCCTTGACGCCCCTGTAACCAGCATGGAAGGGGTTCTCCGAGCGCTACACCGAGGCACAGAAGGCGTCCCAGGCCATGCGACACTTCTTGCCGAGCGCTCGAGTTCGGCGTCCAGTAAGCCCAAGCCAGCAACTTCGCCTCACCCACCCAGGCCGGCGAAGCAGGTCTCCCAGCCCCACCCTGCGGCTGATACCTTCCGCCAGCCACAGTCAGCTAAACGCTTCCCGATGCCCCTGCGCCAAGGCCCGCGTCCCAGCGTTGTGACCAACCCGGTGCCACCGAAGTCGTCCTAACATCAGGGACGAAGAGAGAGGGATCGTGTCTCGCACTTGCCGGGCCACCCTCGAAAAAACCTGCAAAACTTCCCACAGCTCCCTGTTCAGTTCAGGCGGCTGGAGATTTTATTATTGTAAAAAAGCCTGCAGCAATGAGCGCGCTTCTACAAACAAACGCCGTTTTCATGGTGACCCAAATAAAGCACAAAAAGAGTATGTTTCACAATCACAACTCACGGGTTCACGGTCCCCCTACACTAGATGGCCCCCTCCCTGTTGTATCACTGACTTTCCCCCAGGCAAATCTTGTACAGTCAGTCCAACACTCAGTATGTGCACAAATCACAATGTAAGGGTATTAGGTCCCCATATGTTAGGCGACCCGCCCCAATCAGTGTGTCAAGCCCTAGCCACACGGGTGATGGCCTGGCAAGCCATCCCCGATGTGTCGAGTTGGGTCATAAACACTATAAAGCGAGGCTACTCGCTCCAATTCGCTCACAGACCCCCGAGATTTCAGGCGGTTATCGAGTCTTCAGTAAGAAACGACGTGGGTCAACCCATACTAGATTCGAGACGTTTGAACAAAGCTCTCATGAGACAGCCGTTCAAAATGTTAACTATCAAACACATCCTCGCGCAAATTCGCCCGGGGGACTGGTTTGTCACGATGGATCTGAAAGATGCATACTTTCATATTCAGATAAACCCTCATCACAGGCCATTCTTGAGATTCGCCTTCGAGGGTCAAGCCTATCAATACACCGTTCTGCCATTCGGCCTATCGTTGGCACCCCGTACATTCACAAAGTGTATGGATGCAGCGCTCTCTCCCCTGAGACATCAGGGAGTGCGCATGCTAAATTATCTCGACGAATGGCTGGTGCTGGCACAGTCGAGAAACGAGCTATTAGCTCACAGAGATTTGATTCTCGGCCATCTGGAATGCCTGGGTCTCACAATCAATATTTCCAAGAGCAAACTAACCCCCAGCCAGAGCGTGGTCTTTCTGGGCACAGTTTTAGACTCGGTGACGATGACAGCGCGGCTCACACGAGAGCGTGCGCTCTCGGTGGAGCCGCTAGCAGCATCGTTCAGAGCACGCGAGTGCGCGCCCCTAAAAAAAATTCAGAGACTTCTCGGTCTCATGGCAGCGGCATCGTCAGTACTTCCCATGGGATTACTGCGCATGCGCCCACTGCAGCACTGGCTGAAACGCCGGGTGCCAACCCATGCATGGCAGTCAGGCAGCCTTCGTGTCATGGTGAATCAAGATTGTGTAAGAGTACTGATTCCCTGGCGGGCTCAGGACTGGTACCTCAAGGAGGTGCCCATGGGTGTGGTTTCCAGGAGGAAAGTGGTGTTTACAGACGCATCCAACCTAGGTTGGGGAGCACTGCACGAGGGAAAGCCTGCCTCCGGCCTCTGGTCGAGCGCGGAGCAGAGCTTACATATCAACTGTCTGGAAATGAAGGCGGTTGGTTTAGCCCTCAAAGCATTTCTGTCAAACCTAAGAGGTCAGCATGTTTTAGTCTACACAGACAACATGTCAGTGGTGGCTTACATAAATCGCCAAGGGGGCATCAGATCAGGCAATCTGTATGCCATGGCGAGGGACCTCCTTATATGGACACAGACCAATTTGAGCTCTCTGAGAGCAACGCATTTCCCGGGCGCTCAGAATCTGCGGGCGGATATGCTCTCACGGGGCAACACTCCCCTAGGCGAGTGATCCCTAAACCCACAGACGGTCAGTCTGATATGGAGTGTGTTCGGGGAGGCCGAAATCGACCTTTTCGCCTCGAGATCCAACACCCACTGCGCAGTGTTCTTCTCGAAGAACAGGGATGCGCTGGCCCATCACTGGCCCAGCCGCCCTCTTTATGCTTTTCCCCCAGTCTCGATGATTCCAAAAGTCATCGAACGGGTCAGGGAGAGCGGATGCCCAGTCCTTCTGGTGGCCCCTCTCTGGAGGTCCAGGCCGTGGTTCCCAGAACTGATTCAGTTATCAGACACAGCCCCGTGGCCGGTTCCGATGAAGAAAGACCTCCTCTCTCAGGCCAACGGGACGATATGGCATCCTCGACCAGACCTATGGGCCCTCCGTGTATGGCCCCTAAACGGATACCCGGGGACCTTCCTGAGAAGGTCTTGAGCACTATATCGGAAGCTAGGGCCCCATCTACTCGGTGCCTATATGCTTTGAAGTGGTCAGGTTTTTCCAGCTGTTGCTTGAAAAATAAGTTTGACCCAGAATCCTGTGAGGTACCTGAGGTGCTCTCCTTCCTGCAGGAGCTATTGGACGCGGGCCGTTCCCCGTCCACGCTCAAAGTGTATGTGGCAGCGATTGCAGCGCATCATGCTCTGGTGGCTGACCAATCAATAGGGAGGAATGACCTAGTGGTACGGTTTTTGAGGGGAGCTAGGAGGATTAACTCCTCCAGACCTCCTTCGGTACCCTCTTGGGACCTATCCGTGGTCCTGGGGGCCCTGAAGGGCCCGCCCTTTGAACCGCTCCAGTCGGTTGGTCTAAAACCTCTCTCGCTAAAGACTGCTCTGCTGCTGGCACTGGCGTCTATCAAGAGAGTGGGAGATCTACAGGCGCTCTCGGTGAGCCCGTCATGTTTGGAGTTTGGACCAGATGACTCCAGGGTCATCCTCAAACCCAGACATGGTTATATACCTAAAGTGCTCTCAACGCCGTTCAGAGCACAAGTTATTACATTATTGGCCCTTCCTCCTTCGGCTGAGGATGGCGAGGTTAATTTTCTCTGCCCGGTCAGAGCGCTAAGAATCTATCTGGAGCGTTCTGCGTCTTTTAGACAGTCAGCACAGCTTTTTGTCTGCTTTGGTGGCCGATCCAAAGGTGATCCAGTCACTAAGCAAAGACTGTCTAGATGGATAGTGGATGCCATTTCTATGGCTTATACCTCTGTGGGTCAGGTTTGCCCCATAGGGGTTAAGGCTCATTCGACTAGAGGCATGGCCTCGTCATGGGCTTGGTCTTCTGGTTTTCCCATTCAAGATATTTGTGATGCGGCCGGCTGGTCTTCTGGTTTTCCCATTCAAGATATTTGTGATGCGGCCGGCTGGTCTTCGCCTTCCACATTCATGAAGTTTTATAATATGGAGGTACCTTCGCTGCAGGCGGGGGTGCTGTCAGTATGATTGGGGCCCGACGGTGTCTGGTCTAATCGGAATATTACTGTGCATAATTACTTACACACATATATAAAACCCGCTTTGGCCGGTTATTTTTACATGCTAACTGTCCCGACAGTGTCTGGGTTCATTAGTATATTATGTTGGTGGGTCACTGACACATACATATTTAGATCTGACGGTGTCTGGTCTAGTATGTATATATATATATATACATATATATTATATGTATATTATATTCATATGGGTTCTGGCTTGTTCAGTGAGCTCAGGGGTCTGAGTTACAGTAGCAGCCAGTTACTTATGTGCGGCGTTTTGCATGGCGTCCCCACTGCGTATAGCTACGCAATACGAAGTGACCGTTCGAAAGGGAACTACTCGGTTACTAGCGTAACCTCGGTTCCCTGAGATAGGGAACGAGTATTGCGTAGCAGGCCGCACTATAGTAACCTGGAGTGTTGTCGCTTCAGTCGTTATATCTGCTATAATGGCAAATTCAGGGGACTGATATAGACTAAGGCCACGCCCCTATGGGGCGCTCTGACGTAGGGCCAGCTTATTGGTAGCGCGTCAGAGGCGCCCACGCCATTGGATGTGCAGTTGCTGCAGCACAGCCTATGAGCGAGCCAGACGCCATTGTGCAGCTGCAAATGCGTTTTACATATAAGCTTCAGTAAAATTGAGGAAAGGAGTTTCCCCACTGCGTATACAGTAGCTAAGCAATACTCGTTCCCTATCTCAGGGAACCGAGGTTACGCTAGTAACCGAGTAGTTTTGTGTGTACGTGTGAACAAGGAAAGGCAACAAGAAGCTTTGAGACCATATTTAATGGAGCACAAGTAATAAAGAAAGACATTTGTTTGCATCTACATCTGTCTGCATGGACTCTATTTGTACGCATTCTAAACTTGCTTATTATCAACGGCAACGGCTTTGGAAAGTCATTACAAAAGTCAAAAACTCTGTGCTTCCATATTACCAACGCACACACTTGTTGCTCAGGTGCTCTAATTATACTCACAGTAATCTTATCTTATCTCACCAGTAAAAAGTGGCCTACATTTTTTTTAAATATATCTAATCAGTGACAGTGTGCAAGTATATTTGTCTAATATAATTCTGTATTTTCAGCTTCAGAATCATGAATATTTTTATTCTGGTGTCACCATTGTCCTTTGCATTGGGTTTCCAGCACCAAGTCCAAGCCTATTCATTTTCAATGTAACACCAAATTTAGCATTTTAATCAACAGTACATTTTTTGTTAACCTTTTACCAAATGTCTTGGAGTATCGCAATAATATCGCCTCATGAGTTCAGTATCGTGATATGTATCGAATCGTGACGATGGTATCGTTAAGCCCGGACACACCAAACCGACGGCAAAGAACTAGCGGATGAAAATGGGTGGAAAGCCAACTGATGAAAAAAGTCGGATGAAAGCCAACTGTGTTGTCGCCTCGCGTCGGGGGAAAAAAGCTGCACTTGAACACACGGAGAGAACTACAGCCGACTGTCAGCTAGAATGTGCGTTCTGCGCCTGCGTGTAAATGAGACAACTGTCTATTTCTGAGGATGTATTCAACTATATTCGTCATTCAAAAAGGGAAACTGACGCTGCAGGCTGCATATACACAAACCATAAACAAAGCAGTGCGTGCTTACCGTTTTGAATATCAATCCTGCTAAACACTTTCTTTATTCCACTCCGCTCATGTTAATATTGAAATATTTGCCAAGGAACACTCAGGTAAGATGACGTAATATAAGAACAGCCTTCTATCTGTACCGTTTTGACTTCTTTGCTCACTGTTTTGTTTTGTTATTATTCTTGTGCACTGACTCGGTTACTAAGCTGAACAGCCAATCAGAGTTCTCTCTCTCACTGATGCCAATTCAACATGTCGAATCGGCTGGAAAAAAGCAGACGAGGACCAATTTCAGCCGACTGTGCGGAACCGTGCAGAACACACTGAGAAAACTTAGTCGGCCAACGCACAAAAACTGCCGTCGGCTTGGTGTGTCCCGGGCTTTACACCCCTAATAGCGATTCAATTTACTCTGTCCTTTTTTCACTTCAGTGGGCCCCAAAAAGTCAACGCCAAGCGCAGCACGGCGTGACATTCCACACAAACACACACACACCAGCACACGAGCATTTTAGGCTCACACATGAACCTTTTTGATAAAATTACCTTTGAATGTATGAAATGTAGCTCTTTGTGTGCTTAGATGTCTTCACATGTCATATTGGAGTAGCTATAATGTTTATTGTGTGTTAATTAAACTCTATATGCTCATAATTATGAACAATCCTGTATCTCTGTTTTCCTGACTCGCAGCATTATAGTTTGTGGTGTCTTTATAATCGTAAAAACCCGACTGTGTCGAATCTCGACGACAAATTACACAAAGATGCATTATTTCAGAAGTACCATCTTTCTGAGTATAAATGCTCAATTTTGTCACCATCATAAATTAGACCAGGGGGTTGTACTAATCAGACAAAGAAAGTTTTTCCCACCTCAGTTTCTCATAAGTGATTGGTTAATTTACGTGAGATAGGTGTGACCTACCTTGTCCATAAAGACAAGGAAAGACCCTTGCTCTTGGCATTCCACCAGAGAAAGAGGGTCCTCATCTTAGGTGTATATGACGTTTCTTTCAGCCAAACACAATCGGAGTTAGGCTATATTAAAAAATATCCTGGCTCTTCCAAGCTCTATAATCGGAGTGAATGGTACCTTAGATTTTGAAGCCCAAAAAAGCACATCCATCCATCCATCCATCCATCATAAAAGTAATCCATACGACTCCAAGGGGTTAATAAAGGCCTTCTGAAGTGAAGTGATGCATTTTTGTAGGAAAAATATCCATATTTATAACTTTATAAACTATAATCACTGGCTTCCAAACAAACAAACAAAAGCACAGACACCATTAACTGGTACGAGGTAGAAGGAACACACAAATTCATTCATCATTTGTTCATTTTATTACATTTTCAAAATGTTATTACATTGACACCTCATACTATAGTGCATTTACAGGTACTGCTCTCAAAAAATACATTTATTTTAGGGGCATAGCAAGTGTATCACAAGACCACCTGCACATTACATCCTTTGTGTCACATAAATCATTAAAGGGTTAGTTCACCCAAAAATGAAAATTCTGTCAGTAACTTCTCACCCTCATGTTGTTCCAACCCCGTAAGACTTTTGGGGATGTTTTAAATAACACAGAAGCCTATGAAGGAGTGAGACAGCTCTCAGATTTCAACAAAAAAATCTTAATTTGTGTTCCTAAGATGAACGAAAGTCTTACGGGGTTGGAACAACTTGAGGGTGAGTAATTACTCACAGAATTTTCATTTTTGGGTGAACTAACCCTTTAAAATCATCATTAGTGTAACACACAACTCATTTTACTTTTGAAAATAATGAATTTGCATATTTAAAGGCACATTTTGTAGATGAACAACTTTAGGTATTGTTTATCCAAAAATGAAAATTCATCATTTAATCACCTTCATGGCATCCACAATGTACATGACTTACTCTCTTCAGATAAACACAAAAGAAGATTTTAGGAACATAATTTATGTTAGTCCATATAATCCCAAATAATGCCGCTCATTTGTTGCTGGAAAATCCACATGAAAAACCAACCATTTAAAGCGTCACCTAAGCAGCACCCATTCACTTATTTGCATTATTTGGACTCACAAAGATTATCTGAAGAAAGAAAATCATATACATCAGGGATTGGTATGAGGGTAAATGATGAGAGAATTTTCCTTTTTGGGTGAACTATCTCTTTAAGGGCAGGTAAGTAGTTTAAATGGGGCTGTTGTTTTAACTTTTTGAAAACAATTGTTTTAAAATAACATTTCAAAAGTTTGGCAATGCGGACAGTAGTCATAACGATTGCGATTCATATCTTATAAGGTAAAGTATTATGACTTGGCTATAGGCTATTCATATGCAAATACACCAAAATAGTAATTGGTTTAGAGACTGACATTGTTACCTATGTTACCTATATATATATATATATACAGTATATAGGTAACAATGTCAGTCTCTAAAACAATTACTATTTTGGTGTATTTGCATATGAATAGATGCTTCATTGGCGACTGTTTCCATGGGCCGCTATACGCAAGCCATTCACCATACTGGAACGGTCAAAGCAGGTCTGTCAACACTCAAGAGCAAGTTGACTGTGCATTTACAACTGTAGTTATAAGCATGTATGAATATCTAAATCTGCAATAGACTTCAGCAGATGATTTTCATAGGATTTAGTTCATCATTAACATAATACAAAAGATGAAGGCAGGTTAAGGAATAGGGTCATGAACTGAGAGATCATATAAGAGGTCCTCATAATATAAGAAATCCTCTAAGTTTCAGAACTAAAAACTTCCTTGTTAGTCCAAACACAGTTTTTATTGTAACCAAGCCCAGCGTATTGCTCATTGTGGAATGTGCCTATCTATGGTGAAAGACCGCCTCTGCAGAAGAAAATCAGTGGGAAAGTCTTTGCATCATGACCAGATGCCATTTGGTGTGGCCTGAAGCACACGAAGAGCTGCTCAGACTGCTCAAACTTGGCAGAGTGCTCAATATATCCAGGGCATAAAAGGGCAGAATAATTGCAACTCCAGCTCGCCCTCTGAGGGCGAGAGCTGGAGTTGAGAAAGAGCAGAGAGAGTAATGACCTGTACTCTGAACGGAGTAGAGAGCACCTTAGGTATGTAGCCATGTCTTAGATTGAGGACAACTTTCCAGTTGTTAGGCCCAAACTTAAGTCAAGAAGCACTCACAAAGAGCGCTTGCAAGTCACCCACTCGTTTGACTAATGTTAGGGCTAGCAGGAGGGCGGTCTTAAGCGAAAGGGGCTGCAGTTTGGAAAGAAGCACAGACAGGTCCCATGTAGGAACCATGAGGGAGTGAGATGGGTTTAGCCTTCTGGACCCCTTCAGAAAGTGAAAAACCAGGTTGTTTCTGCCTACGGACTGGCGTGGAAGGGGTGCAGCCCTTGTCCAGCAGCTATTGAAAGAAAGACAGTACCAGTGCAATGTCACAGGACATTGGGTCTTCCCTCCGGGCTGCGCTCCAGCCGTTGAAAACAGACCACTTAAGGGCGTAGAGGCATCTAGTGGATGGGGCTATAGCCTCAGAAATAGTGTTTAGGACCCTTGCAGAGAGGTCCATAGGCTTCTGTTGAGACTCTGGTTGGGGTTCCAGATCATTAATTTCGCTTGGGAAAGAAAGTCCTTCCTCAGGCATCCGTGACACCAAGTGTGGGATGGAACACAGGGTTTCAGCCAGTACTGTGGGGGGGTAAAACCCCAACCTTGAAAGACACCACGAGCTGTTGGATCCTCAGAGATCACTCTGGCGTGAGCATGGCCTGCATTTGGGCTGAATCGAGAACTGCTCCCAGGAACGAGATTCGTTGGCTGGAAGATAGTGAGCTCTTGGCATCGTTGATCCTGAGTCCCAGGCATTCCAAATGGCTGAGGAGTAAGGATCTATGAGTGTCTAGCTTGGCCTCAGACTGAGCTAATACGAGCCAGTTGTCGTCGTAATTCAGAATGCTCACTCCCTTCTGTCTCAGGAGGAAGAGGGCCATATCCATGCACTTTGTAAAAGTGCGCAGAGCCAGTCCGAATGGAAGGACTGTATACTGGTAAGTCTCGCCTGCGAACGCGAATCTCAAGAACAGTCTGTGATGGGAGGCTATCTGGATATGAAAGTAGGCATATTTCAGATCCACTGAGAAAAAACCAATCCCCCGGGCACACTTGCAAGAGCATTTGTTTCAATTTAACATCTTGAATGGCCGCTTCATAAGGGTGCGGTTCAGATGTCTGAGATCGAGGATGGGTCTGAGGCCGCCATCTTTCTTTGGCACGAGGAAGTAGCGGCTGGATGCACAACGTTTCTGAAATGGCATGGATCAGATTTACTCCTGACTCGCTGTGAGCTGGAAGAACAACTTCTACAGACACTTTCGCCAGTTAATTCATCACTTCGGAGCGGAGGACATGAGCCACATTGTTCCTTACCGATGTTGAGACCGTTCCAAGATGGCAGATGCATTGACGTGTCTGGAGTAGTAGAATGTGGCATCTACGTATACATATTGTTACCAACATAAACATTGTTTTATGAACTTGGTCAATACACAGCAAATGCAATGCTATGCAAACTAATTGTATTTTTGAAAGCCTATATATTTTTGTGTAGCCTATATATGATAATATGTATATATATATCTAAATTGCAGGGGCCCTTAGAATCTTCAATACCTTTCACTCTGCTAGTGACGGTCCTGAACTCGCTACACGACTGTAAAGTGATGTGGCTGGCTAAATGTTGTTTATTAGTTTAATAATCTATTATATTTATTATTTGTATTATTAACAATTAATACATTTTATTATTAATAATGTTTATCGATTAGTTTTGAAGCCCTAAATACATTCAATCTTTTGTTAAATGGACACTGTAGCTTAAACACTTGGTGATGTATTGTGCGTATCTGCTTGCTGCTGATTGTTCATCTTGGTCAGTACATGGAAGAAAGTGTACATAAACAAAAGCATAAAATCTTTAAAGAAAAGCATCTCTCCACAAACTCATTTGAAAATTAAATAAAATTCAAAACCATTTCTCCTTAAGCTGGCCATCATAAGAATATATATCATCATGATTTAAAACTGTTAGATGTAAAGGGGTTAACTCAAAATGAATTTACTCAGCTGATATGACACAGCTAGATGTTTTTCTATAATGCAGTGTTTTATTGAAGTAGAGGTGCTCCCGCAGAAATGCCAATATCTTATTCCATGCATCCTCTTGTGCATACGCATGTGATTGGGTTTGTCCACCCCATAGAACGACAACTGCAGCAACAACACCATGTAAAACAGATGTAAAACACACACACACAATCACAAATAAAATCTAGAATTGGCATTAAGCCAATAAAAAAAAATCAAATATGAAATTAGACAATTGATTATGCATGCATACGGTATACCTTTCTGTTTTGTCAACTGTAGGTTGAAATTAGTTGCACGAAAGTGAGGTGAGCACGGTGGTTCAATTAGATGACCAGACCCGGGATAAGTCAGGACTTCCAACAAGTGCCGATTTCCTGCTTTCTCTATCATCATCTCAATCTGGGTTTAAAAGGTAAATATCAGGGATCCAAATCATGTGAGACAATTTGAATTAAAGCTTTTTAATAAATGAATAGTTAGTACATTTTTCATTTACCATTACATAAAGGGTACAAAAGGGGTTTGAAATGCCTTTTATTTTTTACTCTTTCCCTGCCAGCATTTTTTTAAGTTGCCAGCCAGTGCCAGCATTTTTTATCATTTTCAAAAACAACATTTCCGTTGTTTTAACCTTCAAAAAACTTTTTCGCATATTATCCAAATTTAAGCCATTTGAAAACAGTTTCAAAAAGTTACTACAACAGTTTCAGACAGTTAGTATCTTAACAGTAGACAGGAAATGTAACTCACATCTTCAGCAGATTCAACTGCAGGAAAAGCCTGATCATCACCAGCAGTCACCAACAGAAGTGGACACTTTATTCTCCCAACCTGTGTGCATTTAAATAAAAACAGACAATTGACATCACAAGAAAAAGAAAAAGAAAAGAAAAACAGACTATATATCAACATATCCATAATATGAACATACGGTGTATACTCACATCTACTTTTACTGGTGGGTCTGGGGGAGTCGTTAAGATAACATCTCTGTGAATTACCTGGTTTTCCTCATTCACACGTAGTTTATCTACATTCCTGTAATAATTTTTTTAGTGCTTATCATTAGTAAAATATTTACATTGAACAAATTTACTCAATATTACTGCTGTTTAAAAATTGAGCAAATTATTAAAATTATTTCAGTTCACATTGTATTACATACTGTCTATGTATGTATGTATCACATACTGTGGCCCCATAATACATCTGAACACTTAAGTCAAACCTAATTTTTTTAAATTAACCTAATATGGCATTTATTTGAATGAAAAAGTGTTTTACAAAAATATTTTTTATAAATGGACATTGGTACTATGCTCAAAATGTACATACAAAAACTTTCTGGTTGCCAAAGGTTAAAATACACATCTTATATAACCATATTACATTTATTTACGCATATTATCTTGTGCTCAAAGAGCAGGGAGCAATGAAAACTGTGAATGGAGACTCTCGACCGGAATTTTACCAACCTCTCTGTACGTGCCCACACATACACGCACGCATGCATGCACGCACACGCAGTCACGCACGCACACACTAAGTGTGGGTCCCACTTAGTGATATATGTGCAGAGGCTACCTGGTCATCCCCATCCACTTTAACTAGTTTCTACAGAATTTCTTAAGCGTCATATACAGTTCTTGTTCCTGCAGTTGTCCCAAGTATAGTTTTCTTTCCTGATGGACGTGTATCTTTCACTCTTTCCTATGCTGGTATGTGGTCATCCAAAAGCCTCACTGACAGTCAGGAGACATAAAGTAAAATGCCAGTTATGAATGTAACTGTGGTTCTATGAAAGCCAATGACAGAGATGCAGTACTTGTCAAGTTCTTACACTTTTAAGTGTGAATTAAGTGCTCAAAGTTTGGGCCCACACTGAATAACAAAAATTGCAAAACACTTTATAACACCATAACATATATTCTGTGTCTCACTTTTTAATCTCCTCAATGAGTTCAAAGAGGTTTTTGTCAAAAGGAATCAGGTGACTTCCATTAATACACACAGAGCACTGGGGCTAAAAGACAATAAATAGAGACTGATCAACATACCAATGTAATTCAAGAAAAATATATCTGCATTAAAAATGTAGATTCATGTGTGTGGGTCACCAACCGTTCTCCTGCAGAGCTACTGTCCTACAGTGTTCAGATTTATCCCCAATCAAACACAACTTAACCAGCTAATCACGGTGTTCAGGGTTACTTGAAAATTACAGGCAGATGTGTCCGAGCATGGTTGAAACTGATGTCTGCAGGACAGTTGTTCTCCAGGAGCAAGGTTGGAGACCACTTGTGTAGGCCAAGCAAACAGAGGTGGGTAGTAACGAAGTACATTTACTTCGTTACATTTACTTGAGTAGTTTTTTGGAAAAATTGTACTTTTAAGAGTAGATTTGAATGTGGGTACTTATTACTTTTACTCGAGTACATTTCTAATGAAAAAACGGTACTTTTACTTCGTTACGTTGGGCGACGTTCCTCTCGTTACTTTATTTTAATGCAATATGTGTTGTTAAATGCGTAAGTGCGATGTATCTTTTTTCTGGGCTTGAGCGATGCTCAATTCACAAATGAATCACTCTTTTGAGTCGATTCTGTTCAAAGACTTCATCAAACAAGTTGGCAGATCTGTCTAAATCGGTTCGCGAATCAGTTTGAATGAACTGTTCAGTTCCTGCACGCACTGATCGTCTGAAGCGATTTCAATTCACACTGGACTCGGAGTCGTAACAGGAAGATTTAAGGACATCAAGAGCGTTGAATGAAGTGGCCGTGGACCTCTACAGTACAGTCAAGTGAGAGCAAATCTGCAAATGCATCATATATTTGCCAGCGATGAAGATCTTTATTAGTTGAACATCTTCGCAAGCTGTCTGTGAATGAATGATTCCACAGCACAGGACGATATATTCGATTTCATTTCACTCAGGTAATACATTTTACAACCAAACAGATTATTACGCCATGATAGCACTTCTAGAAAGTATGACATTACCCGTTTTTTGGACATATACATTAATTTATACATTAAATAATCTACCATTGCCCACAGTTTATGAACACCCGCCATCCCGCGGTAGTTGTGTGTATTGTTGCGCAGTGGCGTGCTGCGAACTCGACTTGAAAACGAATGCCTTTAATTGCCTGCCGTAGACACAGTTAACCAGTTTAAACATGCTTGCAGAAATATAGATTTGATTATATTTTAGAGAACCGACAGAAGAAGATTCGTCGATGTACTTTTTTTTTGTGTGTGTTCAGATGTTCAGTAGCAGTCATGAGCGCGAGCACGTGAAGAGTTTTAACTCTTTCTTCTCTGTGTCAATTGCATGCCTTTGAATGCAACACTCTGCAGATACACTTTATTTCGACATTGTCTAATAATCCAAATGTAGTTGTATAAGTTATATTACTATTATACAAACCAAAGGACAGGCAATGATTTTCTTTTTCAGGCTACAGATGGGAGAAAATGCTTTTTGTTGCAAAGAGAGCCAATCTACTTATGAAAATAATAGTCATTTAAAAAAAAAAAAATCGAAATAATATAATTTTATATAAATGACGACTTCAGATGCAAAAGCCTCTAAGTACCATCGGAAATTTTCTTCTAAAAGAGCATTTTTATCAAGCTTGTACGTTTATGTTCAGTTATTTCACTTAAATGGCAGTGAAAAGTACCTATTAATTGTTATTAAAGTGAAATTACTGAACTTAAATATACAAGCTTGATAAAAATGCTTGTTTTAGAAGAAAGTTTCAGATGGCACTCAGAGGCTTTTGCATCTGAAGTCTTCATATATATACATATATATATATATATATATATATATATATATATATATATATATATATATACAGGGTGCGATTTGTGAAAAAAACAGAGGGGGGGATGTTTTGAAACATTTTTATTCATAAAAATAAATCATGAGAACATATGACTTCATTCACTGCATTTGCTGCTCTGGACCCTTTTCATTGTTCCCAGCTAGCTAACAAGAGTTTTCGTGCTGAAAAATTACATACTATTACAAATATTTGTACTTGGTGACATTCTGAAAAGCCGTACATGGATCAAAGCTAATGGACAGGATCAGATAAATCAGAGTTTAGATTCTCTGCCCGAGCCCGAATTTGACCCGACCCGGGCCGGGCCCTTGATCCAGCACTTGTGTTACAAAATGCAACACGTCACGTGTCGTGCTCAGCGTCTCGCACGCATCACACCGGCCCGGGATAATAATCTTTAAAAATATTTATTTTGTTTAAAAAATATTCTATATTCTAAAACCTTGTTGAATTAAATTAGAGTTTTAGCCTACTAGGGCTACTCCTCCTAGGCCATCCAAAGTTCATTCTTGTTCATTTTCTGTGTTCATCATTTTTCACGTTTTATTTTTATTTTATTTTATTTATTTTTTACGTTTCTTCTTTCAGATCCATTTGCGATCCATTTCATTCTGAATAAACAAACAAGGCAGTTTACATGATTTGTCCTTGTTGCATTATTCATTATGATAATAATTAATAAATGCACGCACAATATCCTGAACTTGATAAATGTTGCAGATATGTTTTACTATGCACAAACAAATGCCTTTCAACTTATGTGTGCACAATTCAGAACCAGTAAATGAATGTGCAGCAATTTGTACAAATAGAGTGTCTGTATAGGCCTACTATATGTGTTGTAGCCTAGCCATTAAATAAGCTCATTTAGTTTCATATTTGTTAAAATATTATTGTTATTTTTTTCCATCTATGTTGATTTATGAAAAGTGAACAGCAGCATGAATCGGGAGACTTGGAGTGGGTTAGACATGATTTTGACCATTTCATTAAGTTTTGTTTTGTAGAAAGCCTTTCTTTAAAGTGAATTTCGTTTTGTATAAATTGTATCTTAATTTTAATACATTTTTCATCAACGAATTGCGTGTATTTAATAAATAAGAAGCAAATATAGCAGACATAGGCTATAGCCTAATCAGAGGCGCCGCCGCGGTTACTTGCACTGCACGATAACTTGAGCGGATCTTATCATAAATTAACCGAAACTAAGTGTATGCCTCAAAGAAAATATTAAGAAATATATCTAAAGAACGCTTGAAATGTCTTTAAATTAAACAATTCAAAACGAAAAGAAATAGGCAACACTCTGATGTAATCCATGCATTTCTCCATATATGCGCATTCACTACGGAGATGGCGATCGTCAACTTCATCTTTGCTTCATCTCAACTTCCCTGGCGCCACCCCTGGGTTTAAATCGGGATCGGGCTCATAACATACAGTTAATGTGTCGGGCCGGGCCGACAAAGTCAATTCGCCTCATTCGGGCTTCGCGTCTACCGCGCCGCGCGAAACGCATCGCGCCGCAGGACCTCTAGACGCGCGTAAACGCGTCTTTACATTGACTTAACATTGAAATCACTCGCGCCAGACACTCAAGAGTGAGTGAGTAATCAAAAAACCTTTGCTTAGCCTCAATTGAGTAAAACACCGTATGTGCAACTTCAGCACTAACTCTGCTTGTCATCATATAAACAGATAATCAGATTGTGATGTTTATTCCCGCTTCAGTAATATGCTGCATATGCAGCGTAAAAAAAGACCTGCAACCGTCTCGCAAGTGTTGATAGGCTATTACTCGTGAGGTGTAACCAATCATATAGCGCCGTGGGCGGGACATTGAGCAAGTCTGCAGAGTGGTGGTTACGTAGCGCATTTTAAAATAAAAAGGATTTTAATCAAACCACGGATCCGTGATAAGTTTTGTGATCCGCCTCGCCACTAGTATAGTAGCAATGATCACTTTGAGGGGGGGATAAATTTATCCCCACCGGGGATAAAAATAATTAAGCAGAGGCAGGGATACATTGACCAGAAAGGGGGAAATCCTACGCATCCCCCCCGGCAAATCGCACCCAGTATATATATATATATATATATATATATATATATATATATATATATATAATCCGAAGTAAGTTACTCGCTACTTGAGTAGTTTTTTCATTGGATACTTTTTTACTCTTACTCAAGTAACTATTAAGATTATTACTTTTACTTTTACTTTGAGTAAATATTTCTATAAGTACTTGTACTTTTACTTGAGTACAGTTTTTGGGTACTCTACCCACCTCTGCAAGCAAACCTTGATGACATTGGAGTAGGCCACAATACTGAGTGTGATTATACTTCCAAAAGACAGCCCAAGCACAGCCAGGTGATCCGACTGTACCACTGGATGATTCTTCAGGATCTGGTATCCTTTCTACAGGAAATATGTACACACAAATATAAACGCACACATCTGTAAAGATTAATCAGCCTTTCACCACACAACCCAACTTAGGTTTGCATATACTCAAATCCAATGGATTCTGATTTTTGGGTGAAGGTTGGAGGTTAGTTCCACCAATTAGAGAAAATGTTTATATATTAATATATTTTAACTTTCTGCCTTTGATAGGATAGTTCAGTGAGAGACAGGAAACAATTGGAGAGGAGAGAAGGGAATGGGGCAATAAGCCAGGACTTTAACTCGGGTCACCCCAGGTCAGAGCAATAGCCTTGTAGGCATAATCTCAGAGTGCTGCACACAAGGCTTTTTTTCCTGACTTTTTTTTTATTTAAATCGTTTTCCAGCATTTGTCCAGTGTGTGATCTCCATCCTTTCATGGATTGAAAGCCAGTCATGACAAACTTTACACAGAATTTGGAGTTGGCATAGAGTGAAATTTGGCAGTATAACAACTCCTTTATGGGAAAACAACTCTGTTATATCTGTCATGAGTTATTAACCAATAAAGCGGACAAGACAGGAGAAACAAACGGCATCCATCTTGTTTACTCTTTCAATTCTTGTCTTATACACATTACGTCAGAACAACACTTCGACAGTTCTGGCTTCCTTTACAAAATAGTAGTATAATTCACCCTTTTTTAAGAACATCAGATTTTAGTAACATAGTCATTTAACCACCTAGGCTTCTGAACATAACATTTGGGTCTAGTGGTATAAGTGTGTGTGTAGTGACTAGTGACTAGTGAGTGTTCTCAGCCAGAGTTGTTGGTGTGCCTGGAAATGCAGGGAGATGGGAAGCATTCTGTGTCTTTCCATCACTAAAAACATATGTACACACTCCCATTTTTTTGGCAACCGTGAGAGGATCAGTAAACTTTGTGTCCCCTAGGAACATGCAAGGGGTTCCGTACCCTCACTTTATGGCTATTTGTTCAGTGCCATAAAGGCCACAGTTCTTGGCTGACCTGAGAATGCATGGCTCCCACACCATAGTCATAAGCATGTGGAGACAATTGTGTATAGTGTTTCCCCTCCTGGAAACAAGGAGTGTAAGCACTCTGCTTAGCATCAATGTACTTTTTCATTTTGTGTTGCAGTCGCGTAACCCTTTGGCGAACATTCATGTCAGTTGGTGTGTGCACAGGAGCAGATGGCAAAATAGACAGATTTGTGCACATTTGCCAGCCATAGAGGAGCTGAAAGGGTGACGTACCAGTTGCAGCATGTGTGACACCTACAAGAACTCAGTTACTGCAGGTTTCCATGGCTGATGTAGCTGGATGGCTATTTGTGTTTGAGCACACGATTGAACGTCTCTACTGCACCATTAGCTGCAGGGAAGTAAAGAGAGGAACAATGATGACGAATATTCTTTCCTTCCAGAAAAGCAACAAACTGTAAACTGAACACCGTTATCAGTAACAATAATCAATGGTTTTCTATGGCGGCTGAAGACTCATGACAGAAATGAAACCACAGACTCCATTATGACAGTGTGAGTAAAGGAGATCTCAGGCCATTTGCTGTAATAATCAGTTAAAGTCATTGCAAACCTGCAGTCGGATGCAGCAGTGTCAAATGGCCCGACTATATCCACACCCAGCAGCACTGGCTGGAGAGGAGCAGGGTGTGACTTGACAGTTTTGTCATTGAGCTGACACATGTGGCAGGAACGAACAGCAGCATTAACCTGAGCATCCATCTCTGGCCACCAATAGAGATCACGAAGGCATTGCTTGGTTCTCACCTCGCCTGATGTCCTTAATGCGCTATGGAGACCAGCACAGATCCAAGAGCAGCAGGTGCAATCGGCCGTGAGCCTCGGAAGACAAAAATGTACTTAACCGACACTGTTTATAGTATACAGCAGCAAATCAACTTACAGTTCCTTAGGTGAAGAAGGTCAACCATTAGAAATATGTGTATGAAGTGTTAGTGCAGGGCAAGAAGCACATGTAGCATCAATATCAGCAGCAGACAGAGAATTTCAGGTGGTAGATACAAAAGCAAGAAACTCATAAACATCATCAACAGGAGCTGGAGCAACAGCATTATCTGAAGAAGAAGCACAAAAGGGCAAAAGTGACAGAAAATCAGTAGCAGCAATTTGAGAACCTGGCCGGTGTACCACATCATAATTAAATGATACATAAGACGTGTAGACCACCTTGCTACACAAAGTCCAGAACAGCTGACACCCTTAGTGGTAAGCAGGGTTGTCAGTGCCTGATTATCTAAACGTAGATTGAAACGCTGGCTCCGCAGATATGTATGCCACCTCTCAACGGCTGTTAGAAATGTATTTTCTTTGTCTCAGCTTCGTCCATAGAAAAGTCTGTCTAAGTGAAAAGGCCTTGCTTGCAAATTCCTTTTGTATGTATGTAAGGTAACATCTGTTTCATATTAGAAAGGACCCTCAGAGTGAGAGAAGGTCCCGTTCGTTTCCATGTGTGGTATAGAAAAGCCTTCGGACCACAAGGCTCAGAAGGAAAACTTTACCGGATATTTGACATTTATAGGATTGAAGGAAAACTTTACCGGATATTTGACATTTATAGGATTGTTATATAAGTATATCTGATATGATATGATGTCATGTATTCTCTCATTGGTTGAGATTGTGATACTCCCTATACATTTTCAGTAAATATTCTTTGTTCAGAATACTGGAAGCTAAGCTATTTTCTGAGCTTCCCAGGCTGGTCTCTTTTCTTTTGTTTAATTCATTCACTGCCTAAATAAAGGACGGAGAGAAAAAGGCACTTCGTGTTGGAATGAACTTTATTTCTAACAACGGCCTACATGCATACTAGCTCTTCCTTTTCCACCAGTGCATAATTGCACCAATGCATAAAGTTCACAGTTTGTTCAGGGCCATAAAGGTCACAGTTCTTGGCTGACTTGAAAATACATGGCTTCCACACCTTAGTCATAAGCATCTGTGGAGATAATTGTGTATAGTGTAGGGTCAAATAATTCCATAGCAGCTGTTTGCTAGCAATCAATTTACTCTGGTCAAACTTTGTTCAGTTTCTTTTTACCAGCTGAATCCATTTGTATGCATGCACACACTCGACCTACAACAGTGGCAAAATCAGGAATAAACTTACTGTACCACGACAAGTCCAAGTATGGAGCGCAATGTAGATCAGCATCAGATGACTGAAAGGTGCTTTGTCATGCATAGACATGTCATTTCCATGGATGATAATGTCGTCCAGGTAATTTTCAACCCCTGACAAGCCAGCCAGGATGATGGTCTTCATCTTCTGAAATGCTGCAGGCTCCTAAGCCAATCCGTTAGGAACAACAATATGGAACAGTCCGTTGTGAGTAGTAAAGGTAGCAGTACTTGGTAGTAAGCATTAGTCAGGTCGATGGTAGTGAAAACAGTAGAACTTTTTAGAGTAGTGAGTATTTCTTCCATGTGTGGCAATGGAAAAGAGACCACGATCACTTTATTGAACATCCTAATTTACCCTGCTTTTTCTGCATAAGATCAATTGGTGACACCCATGTAGAGGGGTTGATGCGTTTTACCACTACAGCTGCATTGCAAGCAATTTAATTTTCTCTGACACAGCACTATTAAAAGAGAGTGTCAGACAGCAACGTTTTTGACACACGGGTGTGATAGTTCATCCAGCTTTACGTGGTGTATACAAGTTTTTAGCATATCCAAAATCAGTTGTCTCACCAACAATGTACTGAAAGACTGGCACAGGAGAGGCAGGCACAGGTAAAGCATTAGGAGGCAGGACTTGATTGTTTTCAATCCTCATGAGTGGTGTTTCACTGACAAACACCCAACCACCGGAATTTGGGCTTTCGAATACGTCTGGTGCCTGGCTGTGGGTTGTGTCAGCACAACGTTTCTGAAATGGCATGCATAAGTACTGTAGGGCATAATAGATACGAAAGACCCAGTGTCAACCACTAAATCCACCACACAAGTCTGTGAGTCAGAAGTAGATATAGTCACTGTGCTTGTAATGCTGGGAGTAGGAGCTGAATATTCTGTGTACAGTACCTCGCGCATGTTTGATTGCGCTGATTGGCACAGTTTAGCGTAATCTTTTTACACTTTATACACAGCGAAAGCATGACTTCCTCTTCCCCACCTGAGCAGAAATAAGAGGTGCATGTGACGGTTTTCCCCTTGTTCTGTGTTTTACTGTGTGCTGCACTGCTTGTATGGGGGCGGGAATGGGATGGGATGCGGGAATGGGAACTTGTTGGGAATTTTAAATAGATTTAGCCAGATTGGCAGCAGGATCTTGGCTTGCTATCGTAACAGCTCTGTCCAGTCTAGGATCTGTTTCTAGTAAAAGCCTCTTACGTATTTGAGAGATAAGCACATTCTTGTCTTGTGAGGCGCCTGACAGCAATTACCAGCTACTATGTTAGCTTTTGGAACAAAGTAGATTTTCCATGCTTCCTCTGCATCCTTATGTCACGGGGTGACGAAAAGGCAGGCGGAACCTTTTTCTTGAGGGGGTGTTTCCCTGTCGGAGCATTTCCGGTGGGACACCGGGCCGGTTCCGGTGTTGACGTGATGGTCGATCGCGGGGTAATAAAGGAGAAACGAGTGTCAGCTGTGAGAGATGAGGGAGGCGATCAGCAATTGGGACGTGTGTCTTAATGGATATAAAAAGGCATTTTGGTGCGCGAAAAAGGGAAGAAGGGCACGGTGAGAGGGGAGGCGCAGCACGTGAGCGGCCGTGGCCGCGGTCGCGGCGGGAGGCCGCGGGAGAGAGAGGACGAGAGAGAGACAGATGAGAGAGACAGATGAGAGAGCCAGAGAGAACTTCGGCTGGATGGCGGGCGGAGGCCTTGGTGCACTGTGGGTCTGTTGAGTTGCCGTTTTGTTGTGGAAGTGAGCACGAGTGAAACCTTACAGTGTGTGGTGGAAATGTGAGTGTGGGAATTATTTCTGCTGTTCACTCGCAATCACAGCTGTCCATTCCTCTCTCTGTCTGAGTCCAGTGAAGAGCCTGCCAATGCTTGAAGAGCCTGCCAATGCTGTGAGTTACACGTGTCTATTCCTCTCTCTGTCTGAGTCCAGTGAAGAGCCTGCTAATGCTTGAAGAGCCTGCTAATGCTGTGAGTTACACGTGTCTATTCCTCCCTCTGTCTGAGTCCAGTGAAGAGCCTGCTAATGCTTGAAGAGCCTGCTAATGCTGTGAGTTACACGTGTCTATTCCTCTCTCTGTCTGAGTCCAGTGAAGAGCCTGCTAATGCTTGAAGAGCCGGCTAATGCTTGAAGAGCCTGCTAATGCTGGAAGAGCCTGCTAATGCTTGAAGAGCCTGCTAATGCTGTGCCGAGAAACGCGAAGAGAACGCTGAAGAGAATGCGGAAGCTGTGGATTATGTCCATTCCTCTCTCTGTCCGAAGGTGCTGAGAAACGCGAAGAGAATGCGGAAGCTGTGGATTATGTCCATTCCTCTCTCTGTCCGAAGGTGCTGAGAAATGCGAAGAGATACATGGAGAGATAACTTGAACTGAAGAGACTTTTAACATTGTTTTTATTATTTAATAAAGAGTATATTTATTTTGAATTCTGTGTCCGCCATTTCCTTCGTGTCCACGGCCGGCTCCTCAGGGGCGGCACGCAAGCGAAGGGGTGGGCGGCCCGCTGGCGCTCCACCCCGACCTGTGACATAAAATGGCGTAGTCGGCAGGATGCCGCCCTGAGTTGAGCAACCGTGGGCCGAAGGTATGGCGACCAGTTTTTTTTCTCTTTTTTTTTGTGTTTGTTTTTGCTTTGTCTCTCTTTTATTTTTTTCTGTCTCTTCTTTTTTTTTTTCTCTCTACGGCGTCCCTGGAGCGGACTGGTGGGGGAGGATGTCACGGGGTGACGAAAAGGCAGGCGGAACCTTTTTCTTGAGGGGGTGTTTCCCTGTCGGAGCATTTCCGGTGGGACACCGGGCCGGTTCCGGTGTTGACGTGATGGTCGATCGCGGGGTAATAAAGGAGAAACGAGTGTCAGCTGTGAGAGATGAGGGAGGCGATCAGCAATTGGGACGCGTGTCTTAATGGATATAAAAAGGCATTTTGGTGCGAGAAAAAGGGAAGAAGGGCACGGTGAGAGGGGAGGCGCAGCACGTGAGCGGCCGTGGCCGCGGTCGCGGCGGGAGGCCGCGGGAGAGAGAGGACGAGAGAGAGACAGATGAGAGAGACAGATGAGAGAGCCAGAGAGAACTTCGGCTGGATGGCGGGCGGAGGCCTTGGTGCACTGTGGGTCTGTTGAGTTGCCGTTTTGTTGTGGAAGTGAGCACGAGTGAAACCTTACAGTGTGTGGTGGAAATGTGAGTGTGGGAATTATTTCTGCTGTTCACTCGCAATCACAGCTGTCCATTCCTCTCTCTGTCTGAGTCCAGTGAAGAGCCTGCTAATGCTTGAAGAGCCTGCTAATGCTGTGAGTTACACGTGTCTATTCCTCTCTCTGTCTGAGTCCAGTGAAGAGCCTGCTAATGCTTGAAGAGCCTGCTAATGCTGTGAGTTACACGTGTCTATTCCTCCCTCTGTCTGAGTCCAGTGAAGAGCCTGCTAATGCTTGAAGAGCCTGCTAATGCTGTGAGTTACACGTGTCTATTCCTCTATCTGTCTGAGTCCAGTGAAGAGCCTGCTAATGCTTGAAGAGCCTGCTAATGCTGTGAGTTACACGTGTCTATTCCTCCCTCTGTCTGAGTCCAGTGAAGAGCCTGCTAATGCTTGAAGAGCCTGCTAATGCTGTGAGTTACACGTGTCTATTCCTCTCTCTGTCTGAGTCCAGTGAAGAGCCTGCTAATGCTTGAAGAGCCGGCTAATGCTTGAAGAGCCTGCTAATGCTGGAAGAGCCTGCTAATGCTTGAAGAGCCTGCTAATGCTGTGCCGAGAAACGCGAAGAGAACGCTGAAGAGAATGCGGAAGCTGTGGATTATGTCCATTCCTCTCTCTGTCCGAAGGTGCTGAGAAACGCGAAGAGAATGCGGAAGCTGTGGATTATGTCCATTCCTCTCTCTGTCCGAAGGTGCTGAGAAATGCGGAGATACATGGAGAGATAACTTGAACTGAAGAGACTTTTAACATTGTTTTTATTATTTAATAAAGAGTATATTTATTTTGAATTCTGTGTCCGCCATTTCCTTCGTGTCCACGGCCGGCTCCTCAGGGGCGGCACGCAAGCGAAGGGGTGGGCGGCCCGCTGGCGCTCCACCCCGACCTGTGACACTTATATGTTGTACCTGCACTCTCAGAAAAAAAGGTACAAAAGCTGTCAATGGGACATTACCCTTCAACAGGGTTCTAATACGTACCATTTAGGTACTAATATTTACATGTTTGGTACCAATATGTACACGTTTGGTACCAATATGTACCTTTGAGGGACTTGAATGCACTCTTTATGTACAAAGGTGTACCAAGGTACCGCCACAGTGACAGCTTTTGTACCTTTTTTTCTGAGAGTGTGTGATAGGTAATGAGTAGAAAATATTTTGTTCGGCCAGGCATCCCCTGTAGCTTCAATAATTTGTAGTTAATTTTATTTTTGATTATTTTTTTTAATTAAATTTTTGTAGGTAATTTTACGGCATAGCAGCCTCACCGGGGCAAGGTAAGAAAAAAACTTTGGAAAGGCATATTAGCAACAGCCATCTTCTTGACAAACAAAGTCACTATTTGTCTAGTCATCTAGTCACTATTTGGCCCTTGTAAAAATCACAGATCTTCTCACTTGCCCATCTTTCCTGCTTCCAACACATGAAATTCAAGAACTCCCTGTTGAAAAAACAGCTAAAACTAGCCTAAGCTGGTTGGCTGCTCTCAACTGGTTTAAGCTGGTCTCCCAGCCTGACCATCTAAAGAAGTGTCCAAAAAAACTTTTCTTCATCAGGGCTGACCATTCACTTGCTGCCTAAAAAATCCCACCCCTTAGGTGGCATTGTAATGATATAATCAGTGTTATTGACTTAACCTTTTGTGTACAATGTTGTGGCTAATCAGTGAGTACCTAATATTATCACATTTGCTTTGATGGCCAAGAATTTCTTTGAACTTCTCCCTC
The DNA here is from genome assembly GCF_964197995.2 of Scardinius erythrophthalmus. Taxonomy (NCBI): domain Eukaryota; kingdom Metazoa; phylum Chordata; class Actinopteri; order Cypriniformes; family Leuciscidae; genus Scardinius; species Scardinius erythrophthalmus. Next base: position 19,107,058 of record NC_138224.1, on the reverse strand, counting down.
TGGAAGAATGCCAGATGGATGCCAGATCACATCAAATGTAATGCCAAGATTGATCCACATTAGGAGACTGTCAAAAGTTCTAAATTACCTCAAAGTAAGAAATATCAACATCTTGCAATCTCAATCCTTTTGGAGCAAAGTAATCAAGTGCCATGGATGCAAAGCCATGAGATGCAAGCAGGGCAGAGCGGTATTCGACCAAACCACCACCTGCTCCCCACAAGTCCAGCACTCCTGGGTACGGCCCAGGGCCTAGAAACACACAGCAAGTAATTTTTACATACAAGTAATTATCATGACTTCTTTAACAAAAGATCTATATTGACCCCTGGAAATACCAGAGAATATGAACCAATGCCAAATTGAACTTAAATAGTTATGAGTGATTAGAAATCTGTTATTTAATTTGTGTGTGTGTGTGTGTGTGTGTGTGTGTGTGTGTGTACCTGGAGGTAAGAATAGTGTTCCTTGTACTTCTTCCTCCCTGATATTTATCCTTTTCACACCTGGTGCTACATGCCAGCGCTCTATGACACTTGTCGCCAGGGGTGGTTTCTGGCTGAAGCCTTGAGATAGATGCCCACTGTATACTGAAATGTGAACTACCATCGGTGTAAGAACATCCCTCTTGCGTATTCTGGAGTAAAGAGTATGTAGTTAGGTAACAAAAGAGAGTGTCAAACCCCTCAAATAAAAAGGAAACCTGAATTTAAACTTGGTAATAAAAAGCACACACTATCATATTGTTCTAGTCTAATCTACCTTGAGTCCTTGTTGACTTCCTGGTACGGGTCTCATGCTCCACAGCAACCCCATTGGCTCTGTTCCTTCATAAGTGCCTCCCAAACTTTCATCTTTGGTCCCTAAGGTATATATAATAGGGCATATCCACATCATGTACTTAATGTCTTGATCATTGTTCGCTCAAGAAATATACTCTAGAATTCTATATCTGTAGAAATATGTGACAGCCCAAAGAGTTGGACTTCCATGCTGAATCATGTTTCCTTCCAAGGTATCCTCCTCATCTACCTACTGTAACTGTTTTCTAATGCACTATACAAATGAATGGAAATTCATTTTCATTCAATTCATGAATTCAATTCATGTTGCTGTGAAGGTACAGTAAGTTGAATTAATTTATTGCACAGTTTGGAAAACTGCTGGAAGATCCAGCTAAAACCAGCTTTCCATGCTAAGTTTCTAGCTACTTCAGCTGTTCGTCATTTATGACCATTGGCTGGTCCAATTAGTGGGTTGGTTGTCAACCTGATCAACCTGGTTGAGGCTGATGGTGAAGGTTGCTTAAATTATGTAGTTTGAAACATGACTCAAACACCTTAAGCCGGGAACAAACTACACGACTGTCAGGCCGATTATGAATGCAATTTGGTCATGATGACTGATCATGCCCAAACAGAGCAGGTCTGTTCCAGTTAGGTCCAGTTGGTGTTTACCGTCTGTCTTTAAATTTGTGTAGTGTGCAGTGTTTTAAGATTATAATCTTAATTTAAGAATCAGCCGTTGCCAGTCGTCCTCAAAGATTTTTCTAAACACGTTCAATATTTGCAATTGATGCTGGCAACTTCGGAGATGCATTTCCTGTCAAACATCTTGCATCCTTATTTATTTATTTTTGCAAAATAGTTTTTCTTGATTACACATCTTATTTTAATGTTTCTTTTATATGATTTCATAAGTTAACATAAAGGCAAGATAAAGGTTTTTAGGCTATTCATTTTGTTCTGCAAACAAAAAAGTGGAACTGCATTCTGAATAAATTCAGATTATGCAGTGATTTCTCTCATTTTAAAAATAATATTATCAAGTATTCTCTCATTTGGATCTGCCGTCTAATACAAGTTAAACAGAAAAAAAAAAAAAATTATAGCTTATTTATATAACTGTACGCGATAGTCTCACGAAGGGGTCAGCAACCTATTTGTCATTAGGGGTGCAACGGTACAGATAGCCCACGGTACGGTCCGTACCTCGGTTTTTGGGCCACGGTCTCGGTTCGGTTTCGGTACATGTTTTGTGCAGAAAGAGACCGCTATTTTATCCCAAAAATATGTTTTATTTTCTTATGAGCATAAACAGAATGTCACAGTAGGAAGAACATCAATGTATGGAATAAATTAACACTCTAGTCTGTACTGAACAACACTAAGTAATACAACCTCTTCAACTATCACTTATATGAAATACAAAATGTAAACAAACACACTTCAAAATATTCAAGTGGATCCCAATTCCAAACCTTGATAACTGGTATATGAAGTGATCAATGTGAAAGAAAAAGTGCACTTTTACCTTTAACAAACATAAATTAGCTTGTGCTTTGAATAAAAAAAAGCAGAGCAAAATATAATAAAAAAAATACTGCATTCAGGATACAAAGTGCAATGTTATTTACTCATCCACTATTGAGATGGCTTATGTATGGCAATGATGGCTTAATAACAAGTTATTCAGTCAAGAGCAGTAAGTGATTTTGGTAACACTTTACAATAAGGTTCATTAGTTACCTTTGTAAACATGAACTAAGAATGAACAGTAATTCTTCAGCATCAAAGGTTGTATTTGTTAACATAAGTTAATGCACCATGAACTAACATGAAAAAACAATATACAGCTGTATTTTTATTAACTAACATTAACAAAGATTAATAAATACTGTAACAAATATATAGCTCATAGTTTGTTCATGTTAGTTAATAAATTAACTAATGTTAACTAATGAACCTTATTGTAAAGTGTTACTATTATTTTTTTCTTTGTCCTTTGTTATTTGATTAACATTAAAACAAAGACTCTGGAGTGGACCCATAGACTGAGGTGGACTCTGAAGCAAACTCATAGGCTGGATCAGGCTCTGGAATAGACTCTTCAACTGAAGCACAGTGCACGGCCCAAACACACCAAATAGCCATCACCGTAACAGGGAGTATAGTAGACAGTGGGACCTCCTCAGGGACCCCCAGGTTTGACATTACTGCTGAGATGCCAGCTACTCGCACTGATGTCTGCGGTGTGTCCTTCCAGACTTGAAGCCCGTCTCAAGTGCCTAGGGAAAGCCTTAATGTCTTCATGTGCAGTCAGGGAACACAGATGTGACGTCCATGATGGCTGAAGACTCTAACGTGACGTTCATGATGGCTGAAGATTCTTGCAAAATGTCTGTGAAAGTTGAGGCTCTCGTATGCCGGCCATGTTGTGAAGAGACTCTTGAGTGGCAGCCACGATGGGAAGAGGCTCTGACACGGTGGCCATCTTGTTTGAAGACACAGGCGTAGCGGGCATCTTGTCTGAGGATTCTGGTGTGGCGGCCATGTTGTAAACTGGCTCTGGTGCAGGAACTACAGGACGGGAAGGTACATAAAGCTTGGGGCAAGCAACCATCAGAACTGGGCATGCTGGTGATCATGGTGGACCAAGCTCCTTGGCCACTGGAGCTTGGCCGAGGACTTGTAAGCGGCCTGGTACACTGAAGCAGAAAAGCGGTCCATCTTGTTGTGCAAAACTGGCTTCGGGGGAGTGAGCAGCCTGCCCTTGGAGGGGTTATGGTGCCCAGCGATAGAAGGCTCGATGGCGGGGGATCACCCATGCCGAGAGCCGCCATGTCCTTTACCTTGAGGCCAGCAAGACCGTGTTTTAAATCGAGCGGGTCGCTCCAGTTGTTCCTTATGTGCTTTGCGCACCCTGGGAGGATGGAGAAGAGAGTTGTTTCCTCAGGTAGGGAGAGGGTCCCAGCAGCTTCGTAAATGTCCCTTTCCTGGTCGGTGGTGCCCTGTGGAGCCGGCCACTCAAGTCCAGGAGGATGGACTGGGGTAAGACCGCAGGAGCGTTAGCCTGGGGAACACCAGAGGGCGGGATGGCCTCCTCGCCTTCTGAGACCCCGAGAAAGCCCACGCGGAAACGGCCGGTTCATCAACGAACGGGAGGTTTCCCGCAAAGATGTCATCTTCGGGGAATGCAGGATTGGGCTGGTCAAGTCCGGTTGAAGGACGTTGCGCCCCTGGAAGCCCTCGGTATCACATGATCGTCACCATGTCCCCCATCCGAGTCAGAAAGGCCGAACTCGACGCATTGTGTCGCGGCAACAGGAGTTTCTTCGGCAGCATAAGGCAATGGCTGCAATTCTCCGGGTTCTCCAAAATGTCTTCTGCATCCTTGAAGCCCAGCCAGACCACGCAGAACGGGTGAAGGTCTTTCACGGCAATCAGTGCACCCGTGATAGGCTGTCTACCGAAGAAGCGGCAGATTTGGAAAGCGACATACAGCGAAAAAACTGAGAGAAATCCGTGGATGGCCGCCGTTGAAAAGGGGAGCAGGTGAAAAAATTAGAAGAGCGTGGGCAGCTCAGGATGCAAACACAGTTAAATTTAGGTTTTGACATTTGTTTGTGTTATGTTATATTAATTGTGCATTAGTCTCTACTTATAATATGCTGGGAAGGTCAGTTGAGTAACAAGATAGCATCACATCTCAATTCTCACAAGGATGCATTTTGTGTCCCAGCATCCTTCCGAGTTTGTTATTTCAAGGTCGCCTGGCAGGACTGGTCTCCACGAGAACGCAAGTTTGTTCTTTATGTTCTTGGAATTGAGAAACAGCCAGTGTGAGAGATGCTCTGCTCTGTACACGTGTCATGAGAGGTTTCAGTAACTCAAAGTAATAGAGATTTGAGTTGTGTGTCATCTACACCTTTTCATTCTAACAGTAACAATAACTGTCATAATCATAGTATTCCAGTGAAAATGTTACCATTGTAACTTTTGTAAGTCATGCATTAGACATTAGACTACCACGCACCTGTAACTGTTCCGTGTTCATCACTGATGTAGTGTCCAAATGCCTCCCAGAAGTCCTTATCCTCTGTTTGAAGTAGAGAGTGAAGTGTCACCTTTTGACTTGGTGGTAAATTTGTTACAACAATCCGAAACTTCTCATCCACCAGCCCTCGACTGGGATGGACAGAGAGTAGTGGACATGTCCTCTTCTGAGTGCTCCCAGTCCTATACAGAGATTACAGGCGAGATTGAAACAGTCATGGTTACTATAAACTTTTTTTCACTTCCACCCAAAGAAACATCTGAAAATACCACAAATCTTAAAGTTCCTTCTGGTTTATCTTAATTTAGCTTGTGTTTGTAAGGAATATGGATGAGAATACTATTCAAATATAGAAATACTATTTGAATTCTTTATCTCAGGTTTAGGTGTCAGGCTGACAATACCTAATAAATTCAACCTTATTTAGTTTCCAACTGCATTAAGCAGTATTACTTGTTTGCTGAAGTTCAAGAGATAATTAAGCAAAAATATGAAAAATGATAAGAATATGCTTCCCACATCTCTACTTTATGTAATTTATCTTCTGCATGATTATGGTTCAATCTATTAACGGCAATTTGGTCACATGCCACTTCCAAATGTGTTTTGGGAGTAATCTGATCACAAAGCAATGTGGATGCCATTCGGATCAATTGGATGTAAATAGTGCCATATTGTCATGATTCCTGTCCTGTGTTTCCCTTGTCGTGTTCGGACTTTTGTTATTTCCTGTCCTCTGCCATGTTTTGTAGTCCTTTGTAGTTTTTCTTGTTTATTAGTCTCCCCAGGTGTTTCTGATTAACCACACCCCCTTGTTATCTTGTTTAGCTTGTTTGCCTGTGTATATATATCTCTGTGCTTTAGTTGTTGTTTGTCGGTCGTTGTACTGTTTCCTGTCCTGAGTTCCGTGTTCTGTTTGTTCTATTAAAGTATGCTTGCATATGGATTCTCTCTCCACTTCATTCCTGCCTCTTCGTAACAGAACGACCGACCAAAAAAAAATAAAAAATGAATCCAGCAGCTTTGGAGTGTCTCCAGCCAAGAAGGCGGCCACGCCTTATTCTGATTCCAAGGATGGCGGCCTTCACACTTCCTGAGTCTCTTCGCGTCATGCCTGCAAAGCCTGAGTCTCTTCGCGTCATGCCTGCAAACACCTGAGTCTCTTCGCGTCATGCCTGCAAAGCCTGAGTCTCTTCGCGTCATGCCTGCAAAGCCTGAGTCTCTTCACGTCATGCCTGCAAAGCTTGAGTCTCTTCACGTCATGCCTGCCGAGCCTGGGTCTCTTCACGTCGGTCCCGCCGAGCCAGAGCTTCACGTCGGTCCTGACGAGCCAGAGCTTCACGTCACGTCTGCCGATCCAGAGACTGTTCACGTCGCGTCTGCCGATCCAGAGACTGTTCACGTCGCGTCTGCCGATCCAGAGACTGTTCACGTCACTTCTGCCGATCCAGAGACTGTTCACGTCACTTCTGCCGCCGATCCAGAGACTGTTCACGTCACTTCTGCCGATCCAGAGACTGTTCACGTCGCGTCTTCCGATCCAGAGACTGTTCACGTCGCGTCTGCCGATCCAGAGACTGTTCACGTCGCGTCTGCCGATCCAGAGACTGTTCACGTCGCGTCTGCCGATCCAGAGACTGTCCACGTCGCGTCTGCCGATCCAGAGACTGTTCACGTCACGCCCGACGAGCCAGTGTCTCCAGACAAGATGGCCGCCGCCGAGCCAGTGTCTCTGGACAAGATGGCCGCCGCCGCCGAGCCAGTGTCTCCGGACAAGATGGCCGCCACCGAGCCAGTGTCTCTGGACAAGATGGCCGCCGCCGAGCCAGTGTCTCTGGACAAGATGGCCGCCGCCGAGCCAGAGTCTGTGATGGTCCTGTCCAACTCAAAGCCCTCTTCGCCGCTGGTCCCGTCCAGCCCAGAGCTTCCTTCGCCGCTGGTCCCGTCCAGCCCAGAGCTTCCTTCGCCGCTGGTCCCATCCAGCCCAGAGCTTCCTTCGTCGCTGGTCCCGTCCAGCACAGAGACTTTTCCGCCGCTGGTTCTGCCCAGTCCTGAGCCTGTCTCCATCCCAGAACCTCAGCCCTCACCAGAGATGGCTGCCGACGTGCTTGTTCTTGAGCGGTGTCTGTTCTTGAGCCGGTGTCTGTTCCTGAGCCGGTGCCTGCTCCAGCCTATGACTCCGTAGCTGTCCCCAAGAAAATGTTGGGGGGGGCAGTAGGTCCCGCGATTGGACCATGGAGGCTGCGTCGCCATGGTTGCCTCTTCAGCCAGCTCCGCCATGGCCACCCGAAGGGTCGTCTCCACCCCGGCCGCCTGAAGGGTCGTCTCCGCCCCGGCCACCCGAAGGGTCGTCTCCGCCCCGGCCGCCTGAAGGGATGTCTCCGCCCCGGCCACCTGAAGGGTCGTCTCCGCCCCGGCCGCCTGAAGGGTCATCTCCGCCTGAGGGGTCATCTCCGCCCTGGCCGCCTGAAGGGTCGTCTCCGCCTGAAGGGTCTTCTCCGCCTGAAGGGTCTGCTCCGCCCTGGACGCCTGCACTGCCTGCTCCGCCCTGGTCGCCTGCACTGCCTGCTCCGCCCTGGTCGCCTGCTCCGCCCTGGCCTCCCGTACTACTGCAGTCTCCAGGCCCTCTTCCGCTCCACGGGCCTGGCCCTCCATCCCGCCCCCCGGGTCCACCTCCGCTCCACCACCCTCCTGAACTATTTCCTGAGGAGCGTCTGGAATCCGCTCCTTAAGTGGGGGGCTATGTCCTGTGTTTCTTGGTCGTGTGTGGACTTTTGTTATTTCCTGTCCTGTGCCATGTTTTATAGTCCTTTGTAGTTTTTCTTGTTTATTAGTCTCCCCAGGTGTTTCTGATTAACCACACCCCCTTTTATCTTGTTTAGCTTGTTTGCCTGTGTATATATACCTCTGTGCTACAGTTGTTGTTTGTCGTCGTTGTAGCTATTTCCTGTCATGAGTTCAGTGTTCTGTTTGTTCTATTAAAGTATGCTTGCATATGGATTCTCTCTCCGCTTCATTCCTGCCTCATCGCAACACATATACTCTGATCAAGGCCGCAATAATGCACGGGCTTACCTGGGCTGAAGCCCAGGGGCCTCCCAAGTTCAGGGGCCTCCCATGTTCAGGTTCATGATGAGCTGAAAAGGTCATATTGTTTTAACTTGTCAGATTTTGTAGCTAGTCGCTTGTGGACGTTGGTAGTGCTGTCGCTCTAATGTTATTGTTATGGTGCGTTCACACCAAACGCGAATAGAGCGTCTGGCGCGAGTGATTTCAATGTTAAGTCAATGCAAAGACGCGTTTACGCGTGTCTAGAGGTCCCGTGGCGCGAGGCAAAAGTCCGCTCAGTGCTGCTGGCAACGCTGTAACGTCTCTGCTTTGGGGTGTGTCTGTTGCGAGTGTGTTTAATCTAAGTTTTTTTCAACACACGGACAGTATAATCATCAGCGATGCACGCGATTATATTTAGAAATAGACCAGCTTTGTTTCCAAATGCACCAAGCAATGATCCTTTCAATTTTATCAACTTTTATAAACCCAGCCAATATAATCACAATGAACACATCCAAAATAAAATCTTTAACATGTAACAACTGCAAAGCGTCTAATTTGTAAACAAAATGATTTACACACTAAATCCAGCATAAACTCACTGAGACTGTCGACAGTTTCTTTTCCATGCATCATTTTATTATATCCATGTTTGTGGTTAGTTACAGTCAAATCATATAAAACAGTGAAATTGCCCTCGAACTCTTCTGTCTTGCCTGCACTGCACTCCAGAAGGTGATGGGAGCTGACCTCCACTGAAAGGCTTCTTTCCTATTGGTTGTCGCTCGCGAAAATCGCTTCTCATTTGCATAAAGTTGAAATTTAGTTGCAGTGTGTGGTTGTTAAATAAAGTGTCTTGTGTTTATGTGCTCAGTGATATGTTAATAACAATATTAAAATTGAAAACAATATTAAAAAACTCACTGTTGTAGGTCTCGAAAGAAACTAATGCATTCTGTGATGTAGATTACCTAGATATTACACTTTTTTAAAATAAGACTCTATAAATCGAGGGCATGGGGGGGGGCTACAAAACCTCTCAGCCCCGGGGCCTAACATTAGGTTAAGGCGGCTCTGACTCTGATCATAGGTGTTTTAGATATCAGACTCTGATCATTGTTAATTCTGTAGAATTTGAAACCTATAACAGAAATATTATACTGTTATATATATATATATATATATATATATATATATATATATATATATATATATATATAACAGTATAACAGAAACCTATACCTATGTCTCATAAATTTAATAGAATCACAATAAAGTTCGATAAAATGATTATGTTATGTATGTAAAATATACTGAAGTAAATATAGTAACGTTAAATACGTTATACCTAAAGTAAAACATTCGGAGAATCGTTCTATCGGTTTTATGATGAAATTGAGACCTGTCCAGCACTCAAATTAACGTACACAAAGACTTAACAACTACAGAGTTCAGTACTAATATATAAATTGTCTCTGCTAATACTCACCATAACTTAAATGATGGAATTTCTGTCTGGAAATTCTGTTCTGTCGTCGTCCTTCAGCATCGACTCCTCTGCGTGCTCCCGCAATACATTTGAATCCACTATACCAACGGTTGCAGGCGCATGCGTATAAGGCTTTTTTTTTTTTTTTTTAAGCTTATTTGGCAAACACAGATTTTTCACTTCTACTTGATAGATTGGCTGGACACAATTTCTTATGTTCAGTGAATATATTTTTTTAATTTTACCTTCAGACCCTAAGCTAAAATTACCACAATGCATCTTTTTGTTTGGGGACAATTAGTTGGAAGCAATTTGTTGAGTCAATATTTAATTGTATGTTTCCAAAATTGTTCAAAATATATATTTTTTACAGTGAAGGGAGTCTGGCAAGGTCAAATTCTTCCGCTTATCCGGGGTCGGGTCGCGGGGGCAGCAGTCTAAGCAGAGATGCCCAGACTTCCTTCTCCCTAGACACTTCCTCCAGCTCTTCTGGGGGAATACAGAGGCATTCCCAAGCCAGCTGGGAGACATAATCCCCCCAGCGTGTCCTCGGTCGTCCCTAGGTTTCCTCCCGGTGGGACGAGCCCGGAACACCTCCCCGTGAAGGCGTCTAGGAGGCATCCGGAACAGATGCCTGAGCTACCTCAGTAGGCTCCTCTCGATGTGGAGGAGCAGCGGCTCTACTCTGAGCTCCTCCCGACTAACCGAGCTCCTCAACCTATCTCTAAGGGAGCGCCCAGCCACCCTGCGGAGAAAGCTCATTTCGGCCGCCTGTATCCGGGATCTTGTCCTTTCGGTCATGACCCACAGCTCATGACCATAGGTGAGAGTAGGAAAATAGATCGACCAGTAAATCGAGAGCTTCGCCTTGCAGCTCTGTAGTGTTATGCCCCTGCAACTGTCAAAATGATTGATGGTCCTATACTTAATGATGATTGATGGGTTGACCTCTTGACCTTGCCACGCCCCTGCCCGGGCGATGACCTTGACCTAGAGATGACCTTGACCTCTCCATGCCGGTTTTGCCTTTGACCTTGTGTGTAATAGGAATAATTGGATAATAGGATAATTGGATAATAAGTCTATGACCTTGTGAGTATAAGGCATCCATTGATTTATATTTGAACTTTGATACGATATAATGGAAGTCATTAGGGTTATTTTTGAGCTCTGATATCAGGTTAGCACATGCAGGCAGAAGCATGGAGCTCCCTCCCACCCTTCGCATTCCAGAGCAGTGGAAGTGAGAAAAAGAGGTTTTCTAATAATGAGGTATATTTCACACTAACTAAAGTTCTTTAAAAGAATATAAATGAAATGATTATATCATTCAATTTAAAAATCTTTCTAAATTTACTGATCCAATTATTTTAGTTTTAGATAAACACAAATCAAAATAAAATCATCTTACATTTTTAAAAAGTTCAAGAAGTTGCTCCTAACACATTGATGTCCATACAACGTATAAATGGGTTTACAAAAATGCAACGAGTTTAAAGTTGTAATACAAAAGATCCTGAGTGTTTTCCTGAAGCGCTTCTCACAGCACCGTCTGTCAGTCTCTGAGTCAGAGGGGTGTGTTCAGTGATCAGGATGAGACATTGAATGTTTTGGTAGTGCTAAATTTATTTCAAAGTATAATCTTAAAAGTTATTTATAGTTAACATTTAAATTAGATATTTTAAAAATAAAAGATGTTTTAAATTAAATTAAATGAATTATTTAAAGTCTTAATAAAAACAAATATTCTACATCGATGGTCTGTGGAAAAACTTGACTTGAACTATTTTTTATTTATCAGGGGTATGTAAAATAATTCGAAATTTGAAGTGTCACAAGTCATCTCACACATGTGAAATGTTCAATTTATCCTTGAGTTCTATCTGTAAGAAAAATCACCACATATCTTCAGAGAGAGAGAGAGAGTAAATACTGTATTACACTTTAAGGATAAAGTTAGCTTTAAAGTTAGAATAAATAGTTAAAACCAAACATATATTCATACCTGTTTTGTTCTGAGACAATGCCATTAACTGGTCCTTTTTGTTTTTATAAATTTACTTTTCTTATTTCTACAAAGGTTCATGCTACTTTTATCAGCCTGATAAAAATGTTGTTATTACACAATGAAACAAGAGAATCATGCTACCAAATACGTCTGACACAATGTTTAACTAAAACTTCAATATCCAGCACAAAAGTAAAGAGATGAATGAACTAAGGATGTTCTCTGACCCCAAATAAACAGATAATGTTCACAATCTATTTCTTAAAAACATTGCATCAGACATCATATATCATATTTTTTACTTTATACTTGCTAGGAAATTAATTGAAATTGATCCTTTGTAGAAATAAGAAAGGTACATTTTATAAAAGAAAAAGTACCAATTAATGGCATTGTGTCAGAACACAGCAAATATGAAGAAATGCTTTTAAATTTGTGTTCAAATTTTAAAGCAAGATTATCCTTTGAAAAAGTGTAATACAAATCTATAGACTATTTGATTTTGGGGGGAACGCTGGAAACTAGTGTCATTTAGCTTAATCTTTGGTTTTTAAGGGAAATTAAATATTCTCAGGAGACCCATTGAAGACGCGACTTCTGAAGACCTCTCGTGTGTAGATTCACTTGGTTGAAAAATGCTGTTTTGTAATTTACACATTACACACTTTAACAAAAAAAATCGAGGAGGTCAGAGGTCATGCTTCCTGCTATAGTATCATCAGCTCTCCCCAAAGTCTGCTCATGCGGCCAACAGACAGCCTTATGCATCAACAATTCTACTATTTTAAAATTCTACATATATTTTAAGTAGATAACCGATAGTATATTCTCAGTAAAGGATTTCACCCTGGGTGTTGCCACACTGACTAAGGATAGTTCGGGATATACAAGAAAAGTAAAAATTATATACACCTTATACGTGCAATAGAATCATAGCTACCGTAACCATAACTTAATATACCATATCATACCAATAATACCATAACTTAATACCTTGGTTAAATTTATGCAAAATAATTTCAAAGAAGTCTTCTAGGAAGATAAATAAAAGATACGATTTTAATAAAACTTTAAAGATTTGATTTAAACAGCCTTTTAATGTGTGTGCGTGTGTGTATGCGCAAGCTTAGAAATTATATTAAATTATTTATATATTTTATTTTTTTGAAAATGTAAAAATGCCTTTTTCTGTGATGGTCGTGTTTAGGTGTACGGGATAGAATATGCAGTTACAGTACTCAAAATCATTATGGCTATGGAAAGCCCCCCATACAAATTAACAACCCAACATGGACAAAAATGCTGATTGAATCTTTTCATATAAATGAGATTTAAAATGACTAAGTACAGTTTTTTTCAACAAAATTTTCAACAATCTAAAGTTTTTGAACAGACGTTGTTTAATAAAAATTATACTTTAGGTCACTGTTAAACAAAATCATTACAGTAATCTTCTAAGAAGATAAATAGAGGATACAAATGTATTAAAACTTTAAAGATTTGATTTAAACAATATTTTCATTTTAAAAGATCATATTTAAACTTTTACGATTATGCTTTGAAATAAATTTAGTACGAACAAAACTTTCGCCATTCAACATATGCTGTGACATGATGCAGAGAGGCTCATCTGGTCAGTCACCCAATATCCTGAAGCTATCATTAATGATTGTCAAGGAACTTCTTTCTCAGAAGAAGTTGGGGACAGCCTGAGGCTTCACAGTCTCTAAATGTTTTTATTGTTGCGCTCTCTCTCTCTCTCTCTCTCTCTCTCTCTCTCTCTCTCTCTCTCTCTCTCTCTCTGAAGATAGACCTATGTGATGATTTTTCTTACAGATACAAATTTCACATGGGTGAGAGGGCTTGTGACACTTCAAATTTTGAATTATTTTACATATCCCCTGATAAATAAAATATACTTTAATTTAAAGTCTTAATAAAAACAAATATTCACAATGTCTCATCCTGGTCACTTAACACACCCCCTCCCCTCTGACTCACAGACTGTCAAACGCTGGTGTGAGAGAGGAACTCTCTGGGATCTTTTTTATTTAACTTATTGCATTTTTGTAAACCCATTCATATGTTGTATTGACAAATATATGTTAGGAGCTACTTCTACAACTCTCTGAAAATGTAAAATGATTTTTTTTTTTTAATCTAAACTAAAATAATTGGTAGATTTTTAGTAAGATATTTATAATCATTTCAGTTATATTCTTTTAAAGAAGCAGAATGCTTTTTCAACTTTTTCAACTTTAGTCAGTGTGAAATCTTGTGAAATATACGGAAGTGTGTGTATGTGTGTGTTTGTGTGTGATACTCATGATATGTTACTTCCACAGGACCCAGCAATCCCCCTATGTGCTGGAATGGAGCAGCATGTGACACAACCTGATGTCAGAGCTCACAAAAATAACCCTTCATGGCCTTATAATGATGTGCAAATGGTTGAGAGGTAAGTAGTATGATATGGAATAATATGTGGAAATGTATGGTTTTATCATAGTATGATAATTTGTGGGATTGTGAGCGTTTTCCCCAGAGCTGTCTAACGTGTTTTGCACGTGGCCCTGTTAAAGGAAATTTATCATTTTGAAAATTGAGCAGTGTTGAAATCTATCTTAAGAATTGGAAGGAAATCAAACAAGTAAGAGAAGTACAAGGTGCATCCATATGTTAATTAGGTGAATGAAACTGTTTTCCTTGCTGCAGGGTTTTCTTTTTCTTTTCTTTTCTTTTTATAGATATTTGCAGGTATATACATTGACAATATGTGCAGGAAATTTCTACAAGTTTTAGAATGAACCCTTCAGTACAACAGAAACATGCAGGGACATCCAGCACACTTGCGGCACAAGTGGAAAAATCCTTTACGAGTTTTTTTTTTTTTTTTTAAAGGCTTCAATACAACTACAGATGGGCCCTGGCTAATACTGACTTTGATCACCATGAAAAACATTTTGTAGAGGATTTTTTTTTCTATTTTCATCTGAGATGAAGTCAAATTACAGGGGTAAAAATGACTATAGTGAAAGTGAAGGCCAAATACTCGGAATTTGGCCTCTGCACTTAACCCATCCAAGTTAGTGTACAGTAGACACATTAGGAGTAGTGAACACAAACAGCAAACCATGGACACACACGCCCGGGGAGAGATCGAGGGTAAAGGGCAAGGGCACCTCAGCTGTTTCCTGTCTGTATTGAGACCTTTGGGTTAAAAGTCTGACTCTCTAAACATTAAGCCACAACTGCCCTAGATTTGTAGATCTATTAGTAAAATCTGTTGACTTTAGCAATTTTTGTTGTATTGTATGCCAATGGTGACAGTTCAAACATGAGAAAAAGCACTTGTCTTCCCCCAAAGTTTGCAGACCTGTAATTCAAGAAATATTAAAGCTGCAGTCGGCAAATCTGGCAGATTGAGGGGACTTAGGCAAAATGTTGAATGTTTACAACTTTCATGCCCCTCCCCCACTACCACCAAGCACCCTCCCATCGAGATCGTGCTAGTCAGTGAGTGAGCACCAGATTTTGTGTGAACGCGCCCGTCTCATCAGCATCGATCAACACTAAGTCTCGAATGAAGACTATGTCACCCCGGCCGTTCCAGCGGACGGACCAAGGTAATAGCCAGAGCCGCGGAGGTGCAGTTGGAGGGAACAGTGGACCAGGCAGACGGCGATGATTGCACTATACCCAAGCAAACCTGGGCAATGAGGACGTGACCCAGGTCAATCGTTTGCGATTGCAATGAATTGAATTTGAACGTGTAAGTATAGTCAGAGTCTTTCACTAGTTACTATTATGTGTGTTTTAGAGATAAATTTATGCTACTTTTATGGGATTCACTTGAGTGGAGGGGAAAACCCATAGAAGTAATAATGTTTATCTCTAAACACATAGCAACTGACTCAACCCCAAACACATTTTACTTACATCACTTTCTTCCCTCCCTCCCTCCGTGTGTGTCTCCGCATTACCTCAAATGAAGCAATATATTATGCATATTATGCTCTGCATTTCTTATCTTACTCATAATGACCAAGACTTTATTTCAACAATACCTGAAGTGCAAGAACTTGTGGACCTGTTTGAGGACAATGTCTGACAAAGCGTCATGAGCCACAGATCCCTTCGGAATCCATTCCCTTTCCCGGTCATCGGCCAAGGGACCATGTTGGCAAGCATCAAGGGCCCACACGTGCTCACCGGTGACATGGTGCAAAACACCAATCCACATAGACTAAGGCAGAAAACACCATGGCATGAAGTTGGGATGGATAAACTAGTCTTGTAATGAAATATTTCATTTGCAAACACACGAATGACTGAATTTCTGAGTCCAACACATAACTTTTGAGATACGGTCACCTTACTCAGTATAAGTGAATAACTACAAATAAGTCCCTCTTCCACTGTAAAATAATAGAGCAACCCTTTTGCAGACCTGCCTTTAGAAAACAAAATAAAGATTACCCAGCAAACATTTGGACGTTTAATGACCGTTGAAAAGACGTCCGACAGAGACGTCCCGTTATGGTTGAAAAATAGTTCCAAAATGAAAGTTGAACCGACGTCTTTGACGTCGTCTGGCCGTGAATTCCACGTCTTTTCTGGCCGTGAATTCCACGTCTCCTCTGCGCGTCCCTGGACGTCTAAATGCGTCGTCATGTGTTTAAATGTGTTGCTGCATAATTTAAGTGTATATATAGGCTAAGCCTGCATATAAAATAATCACACACCTATTGTATAACACCGTGAAAGGCAATCAAGTCTTGAGGTTTACACATCTTGACAAAGGTTCTAAAAAGGTCCAAAATTGGTCCAGTCAGACCTGAACGTCAATAAAACGTTTTGATCACGTGTACATCAAAAACAATAACACATTATTTGTGGACATAAGCAAAAAAGAAGCATGTTCTGATTAAGCACAACATTTTATTGATCTTGAACAGCCAAAATTTCTCTTTATTTTTTTCAATGTTTAACATTTCGTGAGCTTAGAATTATAAGGTTCTATCTCCACTTTTGGTCGAAATTGAGTTTTTGACAATCTGATCCATTAGGTGTTTATTAATGCCTGTGTGGTGTTATTTTTGTAAAAAAATATTTTGTTAGTAGTTATTACTAAAATAAAAAGGTTCCATCTCACAAAACATAAACCGAGTTTAAAAACTTTGATCCTCAATAAACTACAATAAACGGAGATAGAACCTTATATTTCTAAGCTCTCGATTTGTTAACCAAACTAAAATACCAATTGCAAAATACTGAATTATTATATAAAGATAGTTCACCCAAAAATGAAAATTATGTAATTTACTTACCAAATTCCAAACCTGTATGAGTTTCTTTCTTCTGCTGAACACCAAAGAAGATATTTTGAAGAATGTTTGTAACCAAGCAAATAGAGCATCCACTGACTACCATTATTGGAGAAAAAATGATTATGGTAGTTAATGGGAAGCGACATCTGCTTGGTTACAAACATTCTTCCAAACATCTTTGTGTTTAGCATAACATAGAAAGGTATACAGGTTTGAAACATGAGGTTGAGTAAATGTTGACAATTTTCATTTTTGGGTGAACTATCCCTTAAACACATTGTTTGGCTCATATTTTGTATCCACCACCCCCAGCTCTTCCGTGCTCTGCCATTGCTGCATCAATTTCAGTGTCTGTAGCATGTGTGCTCCACCTCTTCACAGCATCTAAGGGAAGAGAATATATTTATTTTTAAAATAAATGAAAATTTAAAATTTGAGGTAAATGACATGCACTTATTTTCAAAATATTTTTATGGTCTTCAGCTAAATACAAAAAAAAACATGGAACAAGATGAATGAATCATGAATGAAACATTAGAAAAAGGTAATCAACATGCATTACATTTTATTTTATTGTATAAAAGATGTTCTGCTTTAAATTGGTGTTAGATCAGTTGGGGGGGCGGGGGGAACAGCATTTGTCCCCTGCCTCTTCAATACCACTGTGGTGCCCTTGAGAAAGACCCTTAACTAGGTGTGTAACAGTGAGAAAGTGAACAGGACATTTCTGATAAAGACAGGTGGGCTGTGATGTCCCCTGAATAGACATGTTTAGCAATTCTAAAATTACAAAATATTTGTAAAGCAGTTACTGAAAACATACATGTTCAAATCCAGCTAACGTTAAACATTTCATTCTACTTCAGATAATTTACTTTCTGAAAGAAACTCTCAAAAGGCTACATTAATAATTTACAGTAATAACTTTGACTGTATCATTAAACATACTTTATACTATGGTATACTGTTGTATAAGTTCAAATTAACTTTTAGCCTACTAGCTAATTTTAGCCAAACTCAGTTTCAGTTGACAATGTGGGCATCATTTCTTTCGGTTCATTCATATCCAACAAGTAAAACTCTAGCACGTGAATCTAATAATACAAAATGTACGTACCCAACAGTAGATTTCTAATAATATGGACCTCAATTCCTCCTCTCTTTGTGGTTGTTTAAACTTCAGTGTTCCGGAGTGAGTCTATGGGGAAAACGCGTTAACATCTCGTGAGATAATCTAACCTATCGCGGGATTTGGTAATGGCGGGAGATCTTTTGTTACATCTTGGCAGCACAGTTTTGGACATAAATGGTGACCAGATATATTTCTGTTTTACATGTATATGCATACATTCCACATTTTTTTTTGCAGTATTTACCATTCAAGGATTAAGCACAGCTTTTGCATATTTCACAAGGATTTCATGATGGAGGGTCATGATGGACTATAAATGCACGTGTAAAAGACGTCGCCAGGTGACGTCCTCTCACCCGATACACTATATTGAACTACACGTAGCTAAAAGTCAAAATAACAATCAAACATGCAACCCCAGAGAACTGTAGACATGTACAAATGTATCTGAATGCATTTTTAGGAAATGTTCTGTGTTACATATTTTTACCGATTTATGCCGTCATACCGCGACTATTTTTGGCCAGGGACACGACGTTGCCGTCGGACCAATGTTTGCTGGGTATAAACATTATGGGGGTTTCAGTTAATATGAAGACTAAATTTATATAAAAAGCACTCACTGATTGGATCTTCTTCCCTAGGTTCATCCATGCCACATGTCTAACGTGTGATGAACTCCACTATCCTTATATTTCCCTATGTTAAGATCTATAACACAAAAGATCAAAAACAAAAAGCAATGTCATTACTGAAATTATTGGATGAGCACAGCTAAAGATAGGTTTACAAGTGCTATTCAAGTGCTAAATATGGTAAGCCCAGGCTAGTTTATGTATATAACACGTTTCACACTGTGGCAGTACAATGCCCTATTCAAATGCTAACTATGTGGTTGTCATTGAACTTCAAAGTGTTGCGGTGCTTTAGCTATACCACAGACTAAAACTTCAAACTTCAGCTGAGAGTTGAAGTCAAAGAGTAAAGGAATATAAATAGACTTACTGAAGAGAGCCGATATCTGGATGTGAGCATCCGTGCAGATTTCGGTCAGTTTCACCTCCTGTTGAAGCTTGTCAAAACTTCTTATGAAATTTCCTTCTCCATATTGACTGAAATTCTTTTGGTCTCTCGCTTGTCGATGTTTACTAAATCAATTATTTATTTTGTGTAATTTTCCATTACTGTGTATGTGCAGAATTGAGCAAAGAAGCCAGGGCTGTCCATGCGACCATTGGCTGTGAAAACATTAAGCATTCATTTAGAAATCCTTTAAAACAAATGTAACCTTTTTGAAAATTCAGGTCTATAAAGAAAATAAAAATATATATACACTGGCAAAATAATGAGTTTTATATTTGTATAAAATTTTTTCCTTTTCTTTCTTTCTTTCTTTCTTTCTTTCTTTCTTTCTTTCTTTCTTTCTTTCTTTCTTTCTTTCTTTCTTTATTTGACGTAACAAAGCATAAAATTATTAACAACCCAGCAAGCAAGTATTGTGTTATAAAGTTTTTTGGCGTAGGCCTATCTGTGGCTCGCAATCTGAGGGTAACGGAATCTGAGACAAGGCCACTAAGCCACACAGAACCAAGGCCACGACGGGCCACAAGGCCACACAGGACAAGGCGACGATTGTCCACAAGGCCACGATAGACCACACAGAACCCAGGCCACGATGGGCCACACAGGACAAGGCTGTGTAAATGTAAGCTTTGTAACAAGTGTGTATGTTAAGTTCTGTAAAAATGTTTTGAAATTGTATGCGTCTGCTCTTAACCAATGAGAGGATGTGCTGCTGGTGATTGAGGGGGATCAGAGATCGGGCAAGGATATAAGAGTGCGTGATCATTTTTTGTTGGATGAGCATTACGTTGGACAGAGACTAACCCTTCTCTGCGCTGTCCAAACTGAGTTGCTGACCAGTTTCGTTACGAAATTTCGAGCAGTGAGAGGAGGACTGGATCGGAAATTTCCAGGGAGAGCGAATGACTCGTTTGGGGCTCCTGGCGGAAATTCACCCACCCACGGCCTAATGGAGGACTGATTCATTGGGCATCGTCGATTTGAGATTGTTCCATTCTTATTTTTGTTTCGGTTTGAAGACATTGGGACCTTGAACTGCCATTGCGCATTACACATGCATATGCAGATGAGTGAGTACAGTTGGACAGCTCTGTTGAATATCAAATTGTTTGGAGGAAAAGTGCACTAACGGTTCATGTCAATTTCAAAAGTACTGGTTTAGAAACTAAGTTTGGGGGTTCTCTCTTCTATTATTATGACCGCCGCTAGCATAGCTAGCGAAAGCGGTCATATAGGGATTGTCAAAGTTTTTTTTTTTTTTTGGTCATCTACTGAATTTTTCGTCAACGATACCAGGGACACCGAAACACCGGGGAACATGAAATTTGGTGGGCATGTAGCCCCACTAGACTTTTACGGAAAAATTTCGTTTGGTCCCCGGGGGCCACTCCCAGTGCTGCCCCCCCCCCCCCCCCCCAAACCCAAAAAATGCAGTTTTTCCTAAATAACTACCTGAACCGTGGCACCGAGGATGAAGAAATTTTTATGGTATGTTGGTCTTAAGGGCCCACATCAACCTAGCCCATAATCGATTGTCAAAGTTTTTTTTTTTTTTTTTCGTCATCTACTGAATTTTTTCGTCAACGATACCAGGGACACCGAAACACTGGGGAACATGAAATTTGGTGGGCATGTAGCCCCACTAGACTTTTACGGAAAAATTTTGTTTGGTCCCCGGGGGCCACCCCCCCCCCCCCCCCGCGCTGGGCCCCCCCAAACCCAAAAAATGCAGTTTTTCCTAAATAACTACCTGAACCGTGGCACCGAGGATGAAGACATTTGTATGGTATGTTGCTCTTAAGGGCCCACATCAACCTAGCCCATATTCACTCATTTGTGATTTGCGCCCCTCCCATAAAAAATGAAAATGCAATATTATTCTGCTTTAATCGCCCCTATCTTCAGTTGAGATGTTCAGAACTGCACCATATTTCAGGTGTATGATTAACTTGACATCCTCTGGGGGTATGCTAAGTTTCGTAGAATTTCATCCATGGGGGGGTATAAAATAAATTAATTTATGTGCACATTTAGTGACTGTACACTCATCGGCCTGTAGATGGTGGTGTTGAGCGAAGGGTTGCTGGTTTAGGATGATACTGTCACTAAGGTTGCCAACTGTCCCGAATTAGGCGGGACGTCCCGCATTTTGGGCCTAATTTATTTGTCCCTTGCGTGACCTCCCGTGTCCCGTTTTTTGACAAGCTGATAAACCACTGACTGATACAACAGCAACAGCAGCAGTGCTGACCACGACACTTGAGAATGATCACCGACACCTGTCATCATCCAATCACAGCTTTTTTTAATCACTGTTTTGAGACAAATCATTGTTTGATTTGTGAACATCCTCTGCCGTCTGGTCGCTTCCGCTTCAAGCCGGACTCCTCTCGCGCTAACGGTAATTTCCTTTCACTGTCCACGTTTTGATTTCGGCTAATCAATTTTGGCGAATGCAAACAACGTGATTATTGTTCATGAGTCTAACATCCAGCCACGCAAGAAAACATGTAATCTACCTGAGGGAATAATATGCTCAAAAAACATT
Source organism: Scardinius erythrophthalmus (assembly GCF_964197995.2). Lineage (NCBI taxonomy): Eukaryota > Metazoa > Chordata > Actinopteri > Cypriniformes > Leuciscidae > Scardinius > Scardinius erythrophthalmus. The sequence goes on along the minus strand of NC_138224.1, from coordinate 19,085,581 downwards.
TCTGATTATTATTAATGTTTTAAAGCTTTTAGAAAGTACATAGAAAGCTTTTGTAACATTATCTTAACTGTCACTTTTGATTAATGTAATGCATCCTTGCTGAATAAAAGTAGGCTATTACTTTCTTTATTTTTTTCCCCAAAAAATAATCTTACTAACCCCAAACTTTTGAACTGTAAGCCTAGTGTATAATTTTAAAAAAGCTTTCTATTTTAGATAAATGCTGTTATTTTGAACTATGGTTTGTTTGTAATGTGACTTTTTTCATGTATGACATTAAAATTATTTTTAGAATTAAATACATAAATAGGTTAAGCAATACAAATGTGTTTATGTCTGATAACCTTTTAAACACAAACTTAACTGCAGACACTGAAATGACGTACACTGTGTGATACAGTACAAATATTTTGAGTGTCCCTCATTTTCCTATAAATAACCACGATTGTCCCGCATTTTCCTTTTCTGAAGTTGGCAACCCTAACTGTCACACACACACATGCAGGAATACAAACAAACGCAAGCATGCACACACACTGACATCCACACGCACAGACACACACCCATACACACACACATACAAATCCACACACATGTACGCACGCATACATACACGCACAGACACACAGACACACACATACACAAACACACACACATACACACACACACAGACAGACATGCACATACTACTACTTTTTTTAGGTATATACATAAACACGCAATACAGCCAAATGTCATGATAGAATAAACAGGAAGCAATCGCAGATACTCAAAGTGATATTTATTGTCCAAAGTACACAAAACAGAAAGAACAGGAAGGCGGCGATTCAGACTCAGGCAGGGACTAGATGGTCTGTGGTGCGCTGGTGCGGTGATAGTGGTGAATCCCAATCCCGGTGCTGGAGTGCGGTGAACCCAAGGATGACAAACACAACGGCAGGAAGACAAGGCAAGGCGAACACAGACACGGCAACTCCACGGGGAACAGACACGGCAGGTCACAGGACATCAACAAACAATCCGACACTGGAACAGAGAATGGTGTGAGTATATCGTCGCTGTCGGGCGGAAACCTCGTATGTCCAAATTTGGTCAATTTCATATTTTTTCACAAATCGATGCTATTGGTCAGTCCCCACTTGTTTCTGTTATTTTTACAAATTTTTAACCAATCTAAAGTGTTGAAAATAGCTTGAGAGCAAATCTCGTAACTCCATTGGACACTTCAACTGTCTGAGAATCCTCGTAACTCCACCTCTTCTTCACTCCGCGGCGGGATCTTACGCGGCATAATCCGGCATTTTGTCTCCTCAGGATTGAACGTCGCAACGATAAGAAATCCTCGTCGAGCAACACGTAAAGCAAGCCTTAACTCTGATTTTATCTGTGTTAAACTATGATATCAGTTATTGATGTATTTTAAATGTCTACGTATTATAGGCTTATTATTAATAGGCTTATTATACGTGTGCAAAGGGCAGACAAGGGATACCTCAGACGTTTTTTCAGAGTTGATGATGTTGCCAAAGACCCTGCCTGAACTGAAAAAAATATATACAAATTGATGTATGTTTGTTCTGAAATCACTCACCAACTAGAGAGCAAACTTCAAAAAACACAATCTGTCAGCTTAAGTAGTTTTTAATCGTTCAATAAGATAAGACAGTGAGCATGCAAACTGACAAGATGTTAGACTTGACAGGTCTCTGCTACTTGGGTGGAGTGATTTGCTCGCAGCACCCGAGAGGCACCGTGGTGAGGAGCAGAGAGTTCGCTCAGTTGGAGTAAATCACTCTGCCCAAGTAGCACTGCTTCGCCTTCTGAGAATATAGTTCCCAGTATGTATACAGTTAGAAGATGGCTGTCTCATGTGACCTTGTTATTTGTACACGCTGTGACTATACAAATCACAACATGTAAATAGTAAAATGTTGGTGTAATTTTGTCACTTATTGGGAGCAGTAGGCTAGCTGGAGCCGTTTACCTCCAGTGTTTGTGCTAAGCTAGGGTAGCGGTGATGAAAAGGGTATGTACGGACTTAACTCTGGGGGATACGGTGAATAAGCTAAAGTCCCAAAAAGTTGGCGTGCTCCTTTATCATTTCTGAGTGTCCATGGAAAAGTGCAAAACCAAACTAACTGGCTATTAGTTACAGTTTTTTACAATCACTTTGTTACTATTTTCAGAACCTTGATGTCATTTTTCACAACTCTAGACACAAAACTCACAACCAATGATCAAAATGCACATTTTTCAAAACTCTAACCCTTTTCTCAATTGCTTGGATACAATACACATAAAACTTAGATCATTTGTTCATTCAACAAAAATCACCTGTTCAATATGACACAACTTAACATCAAAGTACTACTATTTCAAAAGGCAGTTCACACATTACATTTCAAATGAGTGTCTATTCATTTCCTTACAATGATCTAACTATCAATTGATAAAACTGCTCAAAATGATAAGTAACTGTTGCATTACCCTAATGCATAGTTGTATGGAAACAGACAAACAATCTTCCATGTTTAAATCATGAAAGTTTCAAGATAACGAGATTCATTGTCACCAATTAGCGTGGAGCATGAACCAGTTAGACTACAATATCCATGGATGTAGCCTAATATTTTATCATAATGCTTCATCAGACACTGTGTCTATGGTCCCAAATACTGTACCACCTCTTCAGACTATTTACAGTATTGACAGCACTGCACTGTACAGATCATCGCTCCTGTTCTGTTTCTTACAGTACAAGCAAGCAAGTTGAGGAACACTGCATTTGATGTTTTACAGTACTGTCTTTTCTTTTCTATTTCATAGCTTACGTATTACAGTATTTTTGCTTTGATTCAAATAAACCTATGTTGTGATTGTACTGTAGTGTTTTGCATCAATATATTACAAACTGTGTTCAGTGATTCCACTGTCTGTAGTATTCTCTCTACTACTGCAGTGCTTTTACAGAGATGCATTTACTGTACATGTAGTGCCATAATGAAACCTGTATCACCTATTTTGTTCTACAATATTTAATGATTGTACGAACAATGACACAGTGAAACTATCGGTTGCTTGTGTGTGGGTGATCTATAGTTATGTTTCAATGGTATTTCACAGTAAATTTGTTTTTTGAACCAATGATTGTGCAAGTGCAAGATTTCCTTAAAGATGTGAATGCACAATGCAATGTTTTGAACATTAGACAGCCTGTGTTACAAGTGATAACCGTTTTGAGTTTTGTGTCTAGAGTTTTGAAAAATGACATCAAGGTTCTGAAAATAGTAGCAAAGTGATTGTAAAAAACTGTATTACAGTATTTTTGCTTTGATTCAAATAAACCTATGTTGTGATTGTACTGTAGTGTTTTGCATCAATATATTACAAACTGTGTTCAGTGATTCCACTGTCTGTAGTATTCTCTCTACTACTGCAGTGCTTTTACAGAGATGCATTTACTGTACATGTAGTGCCATAATGAAACCTGTATCACCTATTTTGTTCTACAATATTTAATGATTGTACGAACAATGACACAGTGAAACTATCGGTTGCTTGTGTGTGGGTGATCTATAGTTATGTTTCAATGGTATTTCACAGTAAATTTGTTTTTTGAACCAATGATTGTGCAAGTGCAAGATTTCCTTAAAGATGTGAATGCACAATGCAATGTTTTGAACATTAGACAGCCTGTGTTACAAGTGATAACCGTTTTGAGTTTTGTGTCTAGAGTTTTGAAAAATGACATCAAGGTTCTGAAAATAGTAGCAAAGTGATTGTAAAAAACGTCTCGGGTTACTGGATGTAACCCTGGTTCCCCGAGAGAGGGGAACGAGACGCTGCGTCGAATACAACGCTACGGGGAATGCCTTCGGCATGCGTTATCTGAAGTCACTATACAACTATTCCAATCTGGATTGGTGTGCGTCATCGTACGTCATGACGTTGCATGTGACGGTGACCCGGACGCTATATAAGGGTCACAGGAACAAGGAAATGACAGCTTCGAAAAAGGTTCAAAGCAGCTGTTCTCAGGGCGCCCCGAAGGTGGGGAGAGGGGACGCAGCGTCTCGTTCCCCTCTCTCGGGGAACCAGGGTTACATCCAGTAACCCGAGACGTTCCCCTTCGTTACGGGGAACTCCCGCTGCGTCGAATACAACGCTACGGGGAACGAGTACCAGCTAGCCCCCACAGAGAACAAGCGCCCTGGGTGTGAAGCATCTGGCACACTCAAGAGCACTAAAGCAAGGGAGAGTGAAAGATCCAACTGTGCTAAGAATTTTATTCTTTCTTGTTTGGTGTACAAAGGGAAGGTCGCATCAGCAACCTCGATATTAAGGTCCAAGTAGATAGGCCTGATTAATGACAGGCAGAACACTTAACTCCTAACACCCTTTTTAGTGGATAATCTCTGGAAGCCTAAGAGGCTCTCTTGCTTACACCGTACATGCAACGAAGGATGAAGAGCTGAGGAATTTTTAGAATAGCCTCCGGTACCTTGGTCACCGGGGAGAAATATCTCAAAGAAAGCTAACAAACTCCCATTTAATACCCTATATAGATATACTCTGCGGAGCCGAATAAAGGCTCTAAGCAATTTAATATGATAGCCTGCAGAGACAGGGTTCATCCAGATTCTGACGCAGCATACAGAGGCAGAAAGCACTCTGAAGGTGAGGATCATTGCTAAGGACAGGGGAGAATTTATAGAACCCACTATACTAAGAATTTTATTCTTGTCTTTTTTGGTGTAAGAAAAAGGCTGAGTTAACAGCCTCAGAAGTGAGGTCCAATATATACATATGCCTAAAAAGGCAGGACACTGACTCCAAGGCACCATTAATGGATAACCCTAAAAGCCTAGAAGGCTCTCCTGTCACACTTATAGCAACGAAGGATGAAGAGCCAGAGGAAATCATAAGATAGCCTCCGGTACCCTTATTGGTGACCGGGGAAATTTCCTACTAGAAAGCTAACAGATTTCCAAAATATGTAGATTTTCTTTTAATCTGACATATATACACGTATCCCGCAGAACCGACAGGGGCTTTTCTTTCCACAGACCTGTCAGCCTGCAAGGATAACAGGATTCATCCTAGAAGGCTACAGGGAAATATGGAGGTCATGGGACGACCCGGGTGGACCACCCTGAGAGCATACGGAGGCCGTAGGCGCCATAGCGGCTCTGAGCGTGGACGAGAGGTCCCGATTAGAGTATAGAAGAATCCCAGTACTGAAGCCATAGGGCAGTAAAAGGCTGGGTCCAGCTAACTCAATTAAAACTTCCTGAGCCGGGGAGTTCTGGAGGTAGCTGATCTGATGACCTCGGCCACCAGATCACCCTATTCGAGAAGGCCAGTGTGGTTTTTCGAGAATAAGATCTACTCAAAATCCTCTGACCCTCTCCAGAACTCCAGGGAGTAGAGCGACCGGGGGAAAAGGCGTACAGACGTTGCCTCGGCCACGTCTGTACCATGGCCTCCAGACCCAACGGGGCTGGATGCGAGAGAGAGAACCAGAGCGGGCAATGAGAATTCTCATGAGAAGCGAATAAATCTACCTCCGCCTGGCCGAATTTCTCCGATATAAGCTCCACCACCTCGGGGTGGAGCCTCCATTCCCCTGGCCTGGGCCCCTGCCTCGACAGGGTGTCTGCTCCCACATTATCAACCCCAGGTATATACATGGCCCTCACAGAGAGAAATTTGTCCTTAGACCATAATAGAATATGATGGGCCAATTTGCACAGAGGACGAGACCTCAAGCCCCCCTGATGGTTGATGTAGAAGACCACCGATATATTATCAGACCTAACAAGGACCTGATGGCCTCTGAGGTCTGGAAGGAAATGCCTAAGGGCAAAGAATACTGCCAGCATCTCCAGGCAACTGATGTGCCATGCGAGGTGATGGTCCTTCCAGACCCCGCGGGTGTACCGGCCCTCCATGACCGCACCCCAGCCCATGCGGGAAGCATCCGTGGTCAGAATTTTTCTGGGACACGAAGCTCCAAGCACCTGGCCTTGGGACAGGAACCGTATGTCTTTCCATATGACTAGAGAACGAGGTTATCTGGACGTAACTCTAATCGTACGGAAGGGGTTGCCCCTTGGGGAAAACCCCCTGGTCCTGAGCCACCACTGTAGGGCCCTCATATGAAGCAAGCCGAGTAGAATCACTACTGATGCGGTTGCCATAAGGCCCAAAATTCTTTGAAAATGTTTGACAGTGATGGCCTGGCCTAACCTGATAGCTCTAACTGCAGCCACGATACTTTAAATACGTGGCTGGGTCAAGTGAACTTGCATAGATTGCGAGTCCCACTCAGCTCCAAGAAATGTTATTCTTTGAAGAGGAGACAGAGAACTTTTCTTGACATTGAGCCTTAGCCCCAAGCACTGAAGATGACGCAAAACAACATCTCGATGTTGGATTGCTAGCGTCTCTGGTTCTGCCAGAATAAGTCAGTCATCTAATAATTTAGGATGCGGTTCCCCTGAAGTCTCAGTGGAGCAAGGGCAGCATCCATACAGAAAGTGCAAGGGGATAGAGTTAGGCCGAAAGGAAGAACCCTATATTGGTAAGCTTTTCCCCCCAAAAGCGAACCTAAGGAACTTCCTATGATAATGGATGATGAAGTTATGAAAATAAGCATCCATGAGATCTATGTCACAAGCCAGTCTTCAGATCTGATTTGCTGAATGATACTGGGTATAGTGAGCATATTGAAACTAAATCTCCTCAAAGATTTATTCAATACTCTAAGATCTACAATAGGATGAAGTCCACCATCCTTTTTCGGAACAATGAAGTAACGGCAGTAAAAACCTGAATCCCTCTCCTGATTAGGGGCAATTTCTATTGCTTTTGCTAAAAGAGATTCAACTTCATTTTCCATCACCTGGCGCTGATGTGAGAAAACCAGTGTGTGAAATACGCCGTTAAAATCGGGTGGTCTTACTTTAAACTGGATTTTATATCCTTTAACTATACCCAGGGTCCATTTAGATATATTCGGAAGGCCTGACCAGGCGTCTAAACAATCTACAAGAGGAATCAATTTCTCTGGGTTAGTCTCAGGTGATATAATGTGCTTATCGGTGGTCTGAAGCAGTTTACTGGCAGGACGTAACCGATGAATAATCTAATAAGGAGATCAGTCCCTCGAGACTGACCTCAGGTTTTGAGATTCGGTGACCTGAAGCGATAGACCGGCAGGAACTAACCGAAAATAATACTTTTTTTTTTTTTTTTTTTTTTATGAGAACGTCTCCTCTGACCCCGAGCCCTGTACAGGGGGAAGGGGAGGGGAAGAGGTGACTTCCCAGAATATGAGGAGCTGGTGACTGTCCTCCATATAAGCCTTCCCTACCAAATTCGAGATAATATTTATATTAGCTCCACTTTAATTTTAGAGGGACGTGTCTGAGTCATCAGAGGTAATACGATATCTGGGAGAAATATTCTTCTACCCCCTGCATCATTAAATTCCCCTTTAATTTTCCTCTTCAATTATTCCACAATCTCAGTACCTCAGTATGGAGATCGTTTGAAAAAGGAAGACTCTGACACAAGGATTTTGACTGGGTTTGCAGGAAGCACTCTTTTTAGACGCTTCCTTCTTATTAAATTACCAAACATTTAATTTCATTACAGCCCCAGTCTTTCTCCAGCAACTCCTCATAATGTGGTGAATATTCGTGATTCAGTGTTGATAGTATCTGACTCCTCAGAATCAAATAAATCAAACACCGGGTCTTTAACACGGTCGGAAGAAGCCACAGTGACGCGGGCTTCCGAACCGTGCGCGAGACCTGTAAACACTGCTCCACGTGCGAACCCAATGCAAACAGCCAACGCGCTGCCTCGACAGACGCGAGCTGATGCACTAGGAACGCAAGCCTATTTTATTATTTTTAAACAGGCTCAGGCGGGAGCGGAAGAGTACACTCAGAGTCTACACCCTGCAGACCTGTAATCTACGCGCTGCCTCGGCAAACGCGAGATCCAAGCCACTATAGATTCTGTATTGCAATGCAGACATTAATCTACGCGCTGCCTCGGCAAACGCGAGATTAGTCACAGAATCTTTATTGCAGAGTAGCCGTAATCTACGCGCTGCCTCGGCAAACGCGAGATCCCAGTCACAGAATCCTTTCAGTTTGCACAAAATAGACAGTGCCCTCGAGAACTGTCCGTGCAAGCTCCGCTCACAACCCAACACCACAAAGCAAGTGTGCGCCATCCTTGCTTCTTTAATTTTTCTTAAATCAAGGAGACGCACACTGCCTTCGCCATAGTAGATTTGACAGACAACACCAAATAAGACGTACAGTTTGACATAGAACGCTGCTGAAGAACAGAAGCTGTCATTTCCTTGTTCCTGTGACCCTTATATAGCGTCCGGGTCACCGTCACATGCAACGTCATGACGTACGATGACGCACACCAATCCAGATTGGAATAGTTGTATAGTGACTTCAGATAACGCATGCCGAAGGCATTCCCCGTAGCGTTGTATTCGACGCAGCGGGAGTTCCCCGTAACGAAGGGGAACTGTAATACTGTGTGTAGACTATGTGTAGGTCTATATAGGACACGTGCTGAACAAATTCTTGGCGAAACTGCAAATAATAAACCTATATAAAATTTACTCTTTATTACAAGTGACAACATTTTTTATAGGAATGGTGCAACCAAAATAAAAATTCGTTCATTATTTACTTTCCTTAATGTCATGTTTGGAACATGTATGACTCTTTGTTTCATGGAACACAACATTATCCGTATTAGTTTCACCTGTTGCCCGCCTCATTAGCCTCCCTTTATAACCCCCTGGTGTTTCTCTGTCCTTTGTCGGTTCATTGTCAGATGTTGTCAAATGTTGTCTGACTTAGTCATGTGCTGTCTAGCTTCGTCTATCTATAAGATATCTCGCTGTGAGTTTCTGTCTGGAGGCCTGTTCTATGTATTATTAGAATTGTTTTGTTGTTAGTAACAGTGAATTGTTTTGTTGTTAGTAACTGTCTAGTCAAGTCAAGTCAAGTCAAGTTTATTTATATAGCGCTTTTCACAACACAGGTTGTATCAAAGCAGCTTCACAGTAATAAATTAGAACAATACATCAATGTTTGTTTCTAGTGGAACGTCTACGTTCGGTAATGCTGATCAATAGTATCGTTGATTGATTAATTAAATTAAATATCCCCAAATATCCCCAACTGAGCAAGCCAAAGGCAACAGTGGCAAGGAACCGAAAAACTCCATCAGGTGACCTAATGGAGAAAAAAAAAACCTTGGGAAAACCCGGGCTCAGTCGGGGGCCAGTTCTCCTCTGGCGTTTATGAACTAGAGGTCGGATTTAACTGTAGAATTAAAAGTATTATATGAATGCCTGGCTGAAAAGATGCGTCTTTAATCTAGTTTTAAACTGGGAGAGCGAGTCTGAGCAACGAACAGTATCCGGAAGACTATTCCAGAGTTTTGGTGCTAAATGTGAAAATGCTTTCCCTCCTTTGGTGGACCTAGATATCCTAGGTATGACCAAAAGCCTCGAATTTAGTGACCTTAAAGAGCGCGATGGATTATAGGGCGATATAAGATCCGTTAAATAGACTGGAGCTAAGCCGTTTAGGGCTTTATAAGTCAGTAGCAATACCTTGTAATTAATACGGGACTTTATAGGTAACCAATGTAGGGATGATAAAATCGGTGTTATATGATCATATTTTCTTGATATAGTTAGAACTCTAGCGGCGGCATTTTGGACTAACTGTAGCGTGTTTATTGAGGATGCAGGACAACCGGCTAATAACGCATTACAGTAATCTAGTCTCGAGGTCATGAATGCATGAACTAACTTTTCTGCGTCAGAAACTGATAGCATATTACGTAGCTTAGCAATGTTTCTAAGGTGGAAAAAGGCTGTTCTTGTAACATATGAAATATGATTTTCAAAAGACAGGTTGCAGTCTAATATAACACCCAGGTCTTTTACTGTAGAGGATGAAGTAACAGGACATCCTACTATGTTAAAGTTGTATTGTGAGAGGTTTTGTGGGTGGTTTTTTGAACCGATAAGTAGTACCTCTGTCTTGTCTGGATTTAATAAAAGAAAATTATGCGTCATCCAATCTTTTATATCTTTAACACACTCTGTCAATTTGGATAATTTAGCGTTTTCATCTGGCCGTGATGAAATATAGATTTGAGTGTCATCAGCATAACAATGGAAACTAATTCCATGTTTCCTTATAATATTTCCAAGTGGTAGCATATATATTGAGAATAATAGAGGGCCTAACACAGATCCCTGCGGCACTCCATAGTTTACTGGAGTTATGATAGATTTTTCTCCATTTAAATAAACAAAATGGTAGCGGTCAGATAAATACGATCTAAACCAGCTTAATGCTTGTCCTTGAACACCAGTATAATTTTGTAGTCGATCTAAGAGTATTGTATGATCTATAGTATCGAACGCAGCACTAAGATCAAGTAAAACTAATATTGAGATACAGCCTTGGTCAGAAGCTAAAAGTAAATCATTTGTGATTTTAACGAGCGCAGTTTCAGTGCTATGATGCGGCCTGAATCCAGACTGAAACTTTTCATAGGTGTCATTTTCTTGTAAGAAAGAGCCCAGTTGAGCGGACACAACTTTTTCTAGTATTTTAGACATAAAAGGTAGATTTGAAATGGGTCTATAATTTACTAGATTATTCGGATCTAATTGTGGTTTCTTAATGAGAGGTTTTATAACTGCCAGTTTAAATGTTTTTGGAACATAACCTAAAGATAAAGACGAGTTAATAATATTGAGGAGAGGCTCTTCCACTACAGGTAACACTTCTTTCAATAGTTTAGTTGGTATGGGATCTAATAAACATGTTGTTGTTTTAGATGAAGTAAAAAGTTTATTTAACTCTTTTTGTTCTATAGTTGTGAAGCACTGTAATTGTTCTTGCGGCGTGATAATTGAGGCTGAATTATAAGGCGCGATTGAGGATTGAACGTTTACAATTGTGGTTCTGATGTTTTCTATTTTCTCAGTGAAGAACTTCATGAAATCATTACTACTAAACTGTAATGGAATACTTTGTTCAGGAGACATCTGTTTATTTGTTAGTCTCGCCACGGTGTTAAATAAGAACTTAGGATTGTTATGGTTGTTTTCTATTAGTTTGCGTAGATGCTCAGCCCTGGCCGCTTTTAGGGCCTTTTTATAACGTGACATACTGTCTTTCCATGCGATTCTAAAGACCTCTAAGTTGGTTTGTTTCCATTTACGCTCTAAATTACGGGTTTCTCTCTTTAGAACACGCGTAGTATTGTTGTACCATGGTGCTTTACTTTTCTCTCTGACCTTTTTTAATCTAATGGGCGCAACAATATCCAATGATCCAGAGAGAATGGTGCTCATAGTGCTAGTTAATTCCTCAAGTTCATCTGTTTGTTTGGGTTCACTGAGCAGCTGAGACAGATCCGATAAGCTGTTTGAAAAATTATCTATGGTGGATGGAAGGATTGTTCTGCCTAATCGATAACGCGGCGCAGCATGATATATTACAGGAGTACGTAATATGCAAGTTACCATGTAATGGTCAGTGACATCGTCACTTTGTGGAATGATATCTATATCGGTTGGATCGGTTCCATGTGATATAATTAAATCGAGTGTATGATTAAATCGATGAGTCGGTCCGGTAATGTTTTGCTTGACCCCAAAGGAGTTTAATAAATCTGTAAACGCAGCCCCTAACGCATCATTTTGATTATCTACATGGATATTAAAGTCTCCAACAATTAATGCTTTATCGAAGTTAACTAATAGGTCTGAGAGAAAATCTGCAAACTCTTTTAGGAAATCAGCGTAAGGCCCAGGCGGTCTATATACGGTAGCCAAGGCTAGAGATAATAGGGATGTTTTTCGAACATCTAAGAGCGTAACATTTAGTACAAGTACTTCAAATGAAATAAACTTATAACCCGTTTTCTGAGTAACATTGAGAAAATCTCTATAGATTGTTGCAACACCGCCGCCACGACCATTCAGACGGGGCTCGTGCTTATAGGAGTATCCTGCTGGAGTAGACTCATTTAAACCAAAATAATCATTTGGTTTAAGCCAGGTTTCAGTAAGGCAAAGTACATCGAAGCTATTATCTGTGACTATTTCATTTACAATAACTGCCTTAGGTGTGAGTGATCTAATGTTTAGAAGACCTAGCTTTAAAAATTGTTTTTGATTACCAATAGCAACATTTTCTGGTTTAATAACAATTAGATTTTTTCTAGATCCTGCAGTAGATTTATGATTTGATCTCACTAAACGAGGAATAGACACAGTTTCTATGCAATGTTCTACACTATTTATATCAGTTAAATTGGTGCAGCAGAGACTATGATTTGGACTTTTGTTTACTAGTCAAAAGGTATTTAACATTTTGGAGATGTTATCTGACAGAAGATCCGATCCGAATCTGCTTGGGTGTAAGCCATCAGCACGGTAAAGCCTAGGACGCTCCCAAAACAGATTCCAATTATTTACAAAGAGAAGTTTCTGCTCATTGCACCATGACATTAACCATTCATTAAGCGCAAATAATCTACTAAACTTTTCATGACCTAGTCGATACGTGGGAAGCGGTCCTGACACAATAATCGTTATATCAGGCGATGTGCTGCGTACCGTATCGATCAGATTCCTGAAGTCTTTCTTCAAAACCTCGGTTTGGCGCAGTCTGATGTCGGCCCCTCCCGCGTGCAGGACAACGGTTCCGACGCGCTCGTTCAGAATCTCGGGAACGTGAGCAGCGATTTCAGAAACACGAGCACCAGGAAAGCAGTGACTATGCACCTTACTTTTATTTAACGTAACGTGTACGTGTCGAACGATGGAATCGCCGATGATCACAGCATCGCGTTCTGTTTCGCGAAGAGGGGAGAAGCGGTTTTGTGTGGATATCTCGAAAAAACGGGAGAGTCGGAGAGAGTTTTCTTGGTCTAGACCTGACTCGAGACTTCCGCTGCGGAAAAATCCAGGCTTCGTGATGGCATGTTGGAGCCGGAGTGAACGAGACCATGGCTGATCGCGACCTCGACGTTCGGGACCGATGTTGAGGAACGCACGGAGTAGACGAGGTCGGAGTCAAGTCCTAGTCTAGCCTTAGTCAAGCCTTTTGCCTTTTTGTCTTGTTTTGCCCCCTCGTGGGCTTTGTTTTCCTGTTTTTGTCTTTAATAAATCTTGTGTGAGCATTCTGTCTACTTTTGGGTTCATCAACCTCCTTCCACATGACAGAATGAACTGACCAAAAAGGAACCCAGTAGATAGTATGTCCTCCCTGCTCCAGCGACAATCAGCGATCCGTGAACAATGCTGGTTGTCGACTCCCACCGACAGAGAGAGGGTCAACCTTCCAGTCTCGTCCCAGGGTGAGTGGATCCTGAGAAATTATGCCCATCTCTGGGATCATTTATCTCAAGAGGAGCCGCAGAGTCCCACCGTGTTGTCGCCACCTGCCAAGCTGCCCGTGATCCTGGAGGGTCGGGTCCTGGCTGTGGTTTCTCAAGGGGACCAGGCTCACTCCACTTCTCCCGAGGTCCCATCCACTACCGTTGATCTTCGTGGCAAACGAGAGAGACGGAGTTCGTGGGATTCTCCGTCCGAGTCATCCTCGACCGAGACTGCCCTTCCAACTCTAGTCACAGATCCCGCAGAGCTTCTCCAACCGGTCACAATTCCGGCTATGACTTCCACACCGCGACCTAGGAGAAAGAAGCGGAGGAAGGGAGTCTCTCGTCCTTCATCTCTGCCTGTTCCAGAGCCCGCTACTGTAGGCGCTGTCCCAAGCGCTGTCCCAAGCGCTGTCCCAGGCGCTGTCCCAGAGCCCGCTACTGCAAGCGCTGTTCCAGAGCCCGCCACTGCAAGCGCTGTTCCAGGCGCTGTTCCAGAGCCCGCTACTGCAAGCGCTGTTCCAGAGCCCGCTACTGCAAGCGCTGTTCCAGAGCCCGCTACTGCAAGCGCTGTTCCAGAGCCCGCTACTGCAAGCACTGTTCCAGAGCCCGCCACTGCAAGCGCTGTTCCAGAGCCCGCCACTGCAAGCGCTGTTCCAGAGCCCGCTACTGCTAGCGCTGTCCCAGGCGCAGTCTCAGAGCATGCTACTGCAAGCGCTGTTCCAGAGCCCGCCACTGCAAGCGCTGTTCCAGAGCCCGCCACTGCAAGCGCTGTTCCAGAGCCCGCTACTGCTAGCGCTGTCCCAGGCGCAGTCTCAGAGCATGCTACTGCAAGCGCTGTTCCAGAGCCCGCTACTGCAAGCGCTGTTCCTCAGCCCACTGCCGTGAGTGCTGAGGAGAAAGTAGCGGCTGATTCTGCTGCCGAAGCTGTCTTGCGCTCTGTTTCTGCTCATCAAGAGATGCCTGTCCTCGTCGCTGCTGAAACATTGGCAGAATATCTAAAACGTCTTGTCCAGATTCTAGAAGCCCCCGACAAGTCGGTCATGTCTAGTCCTAAGTCCACTGAGTCTGTGAGCGCCGCACCCCAGTCAGCTGCCGTGAGCGCCGCACCCCAGTCAGCTGCCGTGAGCGCCGCACCCCAGTCAGCTGCCGTGAGCGCCGTTACAGAGACGGCCACAGACAACGCTGTTTCCAAGGCGGAGATGTGGAGCGTGGGATCGGAGTCAGATTCTGTGAGCTCCATTCCTCTCTCCGCGCCTCAGCCGCCTGCTACACCCCCTATCATGTGTCATGTTGTGTCCCCTGCTGTTCCCCCGGTCTGGTTATCTGTTTCTTCGCCCTCTGTACCCCTGTGCGTTTCCCCGGTCACCCCTGTCACCACATCACCCCGGACTGTTTCTCCCAAGACTGTTCCTCATGTGTCCCCATCCATGTCTGCCCGGACCCTTCGCCGTCAGCCCTCGTCCTGTCCACCCATGACCCCTAGTCCGCCTGTTCACCCTGGACTGCCCCCCAAGGACTTTGTGTTTCCTCCACCTCCTCTGCCCTGTTTATTGTTTTTGATTTTGCACCCTAACCCTGTGATGTTTTTTCATCTTTGCCATTAGTGTTATTCGTCATGTTTTGTTGGTTTGTGTCCTTGTCACAGTCTGTTATGTCTCGTGTTTAGTTTCCCTTAGGGAGCGTCTGGTAGCCGCTCCTTAGGGGAGGGGTTCTGTCATGATTCTGCCATCTTGTTCTTGATTTTTCTCTTGTCTTGTGGCAGAATCATGACAGGCCCATGTTTTCATGTGCAGCACATGGCCATTTGTTTGGCCATGTGCTTGCGTTGGCTCGTCATGTAACCCCGCCCCCTTGTTATCCTCGTTTTGTAATCATTATCCGTATTAGTTTCACCTGTTGCCCGCCTCATTAGCCTCCCTTTATAACCCCCTGGTGTTTCTCTGTCCTTTGTCGGTTCATTGTCAGATGTTGTCAAATGTTGTCTGACTTAGTCATGTGCTGTCTAGCTTCGTCTATCTATAAGATATCTCGCTGTGAGTTTCTGTCTGGAGTCCTGTTCTATGTATTATTAGAATTGTTTTGTTGTTAGTAACAGTGAATTGTTTTTTTGTTAGTAACAGTCTAGTCTTCGTCAAGTCCTAGTCTAGTCTTAGTCAAGCCTTTTGCCTTTTTGTCTTGTTTTGCCCCCTCGTGGGGTTTGTTTTCCTGTTTTTGTCTTTAATAAATCTTGTGTGAGCATTCTGTCTACTTTTGGGTTCATCAACCTCCTTCCACATGACATTTTTAATATTATTATATAATTTTTACTTTTTAGTTGCATTTGTTTGGTTCTTTGTTTATACTCAAACAATTATTTTATTTTTATTATTAAGAGGTTTTCACAAGAGTTAAATGTAAACTGCAAACATTAAACTGTGCTGAAATTAAATGTCTTTAACTGGAAGTGTTCTGTTAATTCTATAATTGTTTTATAGAATTAACTATTCTGATTCGAATGAGTGTGTATAGTTACTGTTAAAATAACTATAATTACTCAAACTAAAACTAAATATATGAAAACTAAATAGAAATGTGTTCACAAAATAAAAACTAAACTAAAACTAACAAAACCATTAATGTAACTAACTAAAACTAAACTGAAGTTTATAGGAAATTTGAAAATGATATTAAAATAAAAACTAATTTAAAAATGCAAAACTATAATAACCTTGCAGGGAACGTTCTGGGAACGTTCTCTTTAGGTTATAAAAACAAATCCAAAGAATAACCTGCAGGGAACGTTCTCTTTAGGTTATAAAATAATGCCCAAAATAACTTGCAGGGAACATTCTGGGAATAAGGTTACAAAAAAAAAAAAAAAAAGAACCAATAGATAATGTTCTTATTTGGTTCCCCCAAAAAATAACCAAACAGGGGTGCGTTTCCCGAAAGCATCGTTAGCCAACTATGGTCGCAAGTTCCGTCGTTACCAATAGAGTTCAATGGACATTGCGATGAAATTGCGACCATAGTTGGCTAACGATGCTTTCGGGAAACGCACCCCAGGAACGTTAGGGGAACGTTCTGTGTTAACTGGGTTTTAACTTCATTATGGCTTAGCTTTTGCCTTAATGCTAAAATATTTGTCATTTACCTGACCAAAAGATGTTTTAATGTTTGTTTTTTTTTCTTCCAAAATATCGGTAAGGATATTTGAAAACTAAAAGAAATATAGCTAGCATTACACTGATGATTTTACACAAAACCAGATCACTAACCAACACTCCGTATATAAATGATCAACTATCCTGTCCATTCAGTTTGTTGACAGAACAATTGAATTCATGACATTAGTCATGGAAGTAGATTAGACATCTATTAAATTTTCACTGACTGCTCAAATTATGCCTTCTTTTAGCCTAGGCATCAGGGCTGTGTTTGGACGACTATTAGACGTCTTTTGCCGGGCTCCCTTACTTACTTTCTTTTGCCAAAGGTGCCCAGTAGCTTCTCAGGCTTGTATATCACCCAGTGACAGAAATGACTTGCCTGTTCTCAAGCCCTGCCTCTAACAGCATTTGATCTGCAGTGCTTCTTAAGAAAAGGTTGGTGTATCTTTTGGATAACCCGACTGTCTCGCTGATCCGTGGAAACATGTTTCCAAGACAGTTCACACCCATCAGTTCATGGAAATAACGTCAAGCTCCTTCTGTGGGGCTTTCAGTGGATGAAGATAGAAGGATGTGTCATAAGGTGGGCATTTGCTGATGTACCTACTTTGGGAAACTTTTAACTCAGCAAAGGGGGTTGGCAAACATGAATCCTTATTTGCAATCTTTTTTTGGATTGGTTGGGCTTTTTGTGGTTTTTAGTTTGCATTATAAGACAAGCAAATATATTCATTACCATATTGGTCTTTTTAATGACAAATGAATGCTTTCTTGACTCGATTTCCTTCACGCCCCCTCCTCACCAGGTTCAGCTGAATGTCAAACCAGACCTTGCGAACCAGCCCGGCTGCTGTCTGGTGACAGATATGGTGAGTTACTAATGAATACTTAGAACTGACGTCTTTCCCAGCCTTGCGAAACCTTTTTAGGACAGCCCTTAATATGCCGTTGGATTATTTGAATTCTGATTGCCCAATGACGCTATATTTTGGATTTATAGAGGTTCAGTCCAAAAAAAAACTTGACAGAGAATGAGTTTCAAATGGTGGCATAGAAAGCTTGCAGTTGGGTATTTAAAGCATCTGCCCCCTTCTCTCTCTACCTTGTCCACATACATATTTTTCACAGATGTCGTTAATCATTAACTGGCACTCGGTAGACACTATTGTTTTTGCATCTTCTTTTTTGCGCTAATACTTGGGTTGATGACAAGTCAGATTTGATCTTTTCAAAAACTGCTTGCTGCACACTGCTCCAAATCCAGTCATTCTGCTTGGCTAACAGATCACGCAGTGGTTTTGTATCGTCAGTGAAATGGGGCATGAACTTACTCATATATGTGGCCATGCCCAGGAAGCGTCTAACATCCGCCACATTTTGGGGTGTAGTCATCTCCACAATTGCCCTCACCTTTTCTGGATCTGGTGCTATTGCCTCAGAACTGATTTTGTGGCCTACAAACAACTGAACACTTTTCATTCAGAGTTAAAGGGATAGATACTTCACCTCTGGAAAGATGAATGTGTATTTAAAATGGGTCATTTATGTAGAAGAAATGTGAAATTATTTTTGAATTTGGAGCTTTCTACACTGAGAAAAGCCAGAAAAATTATTTTGGCTTATGTGGATGAAAGACAACAACTCCCAGAATGCACTTGCTTCGCTGCTCTACGAGGCCACTCCCAAGCCACGCCTACCGGTAAGAGCACGCAGTTAAACAACAAGACTAGGCTACTAGTCTACTAGTCTCTGCCCGGGATTTCGAGATCGCCCAAAATGTCCGGGATTCGGCTTATGCGTTCTACAGTCGCCATTCATTGTTCACTGTGGCGAGCAGGACGAGGCTGAGGGCCGTGGGAGAACGGCGCGAGACCAGTGGCATGATTAGCCTACTGATAAGCGACACCTGTGAGACGCACTGATCTCGTATCTCTCACGGAGGAGCGGGAATTTTCTTAGCAATGTTAAAATGCACATCAACCGATCACTTGTTTAGCGTTCATGTAAACACTACATTCAGATTCACTAATCGGAATGAATTCAGTTAGATTGAAACAAAAGGTTGGCATGTAAACAATGAATGGCGACTGCAGAAAGCAAAAGCCGAAAGTATTTTCGAACTACCGTGCTTTCCACCCTCATATCCCCCTGAGACGAGAGATTTATGTATTTTTTTGTCTGGAAAAAATTCTCCGATGATGCAAAAATCGTCATTTTGCGGAGGATTTTTTCCAGACAAAAAATACATAAATACACTCGTCTCAGGGGGATATGAGGGTGGAAAGCAGGGTAATTCGAAAATACTACAGGTTTTCTACTAATACAAAGCTTAATGCTAAATCCTGAAGTATCCCTTTAAGCCTGCCTTCTGAAGTATGGACAGGGCCTCAGTTACTGTAGTCGCTCGTCGTATTGGGCTTTGTCTTTACCATACTAATATATCATCCGCATGGCAGATTACTCCTGTCAATTTCATGCTTTTAAACACATTAGTTGGTGTTAGAATAGAACCAGACTGTGAGACAGAGATGAGCGAATACAAAAACAGGTATTTATTGAACATGAAACGGAGATGCATTGCAGGTAAGTAATAGCACATTAGATGAGTTTTTTTCTGTTACCAGGTTAAAGCAGAGTTTGGGTGCAGATGGGAAACAAGAATACTAAAAAGCACACACCACCGGATGAGTATCAGGTGAGTATATTTCATCACAGGTAAACAAAGGAGTTTTTGGAAATATAGCTGAAGGTTACCCAGAGATCACTTGGAGTACAATTAAGGAGATCACTGAAGACTTATGAGCAGAACTACTAAGTAGAGCAAGTAAGGAGTCTGTATCCATTTGTGAAGCCAGACAAAGAGTGACTGAAGGTGTGTGCTCTTATACAGGTCTGTGGTGAGGTGCTGATGAGGGACAGGTGATTAATAATCAGGTGAGAGGGAGCATTGGCTGAATGGTGTTGACTAAAGAGCCTGGTGGAGTCATGACAGTAATATTTGTGTTAAATATATTGCTTGCCAAAAAAAAATATTTACAGAATACACTACCTTTGATATGGCCAATGGAGAAAGATGCTTTTTGGAGCTAGATGGTGTAGTTACCGGCATCAACCAGCAGGGGCTAATGCTAACAAGCTAAACCTTGGCTGCATCCAAAAACTTAGGCAGACTTGTTGCATCGCTGCTCTATCAGGCAATGACTCTGCAGGCAGCGTTTGCGCACGAAGGCACCTCACAAATATGATTTCAGACAGACTTCTGAGGCAGCGTAACAATTTAATGATCTACAGCAATATAGAGTGAGCTTTGGTGAAAACTAAGTGAATATTTAATGACTACAATAGTAATTTCTCACAAGAAATAACATAAGTGTAAAACATTGATTAAAAATTTACATTTACACACAAACTTACAACTGCAATTTTTAGACGCCATCTTTATTTTTGTAGCTGAACTATCATCGAATGAAAAGCAAAGAATTGTGGGATATCAAAAGCACCGAAGGACACATCTATGCTGCCTTCAAAAATCAATCAGATGAAGGTATCCCAGGAGACAGGAAGTGAATATGGCAAATAACACTGTATTTGGATGTGCCTTGATGCCTTCCGTCCTTGGAATGTGTCCTCCGAAGGCAACATTTATCAGTTTTTCAGTTTTCAGACGCAGCCCTTGACTACATGATCAAAACCATTTGATAAACCACTAAAAGTTTCTTCCCAGCACATGTAAGTCTTCCAAGATGTCTGTTAAAAAGTGATTAATCTGGAAAGCATCTGTCTAAAAACATCTGATAAACATTTTTTTTTATCGATTTTACTCACACTCTAAATCAAACTTTTCTAAAATGTTTTAGAGACATATTGATGATGAGCAAATGCTATAAAAAAATCTAACCGCATATCAAATAGGCATCTCTGTGATGGGTGATGTGTTTTGTCATTGATCAATATACACATAAAGACCATGATGTAAAAACAATATAAAACTTTATTAATTTTCTGGTAACTAAAGGAGTAGAGTGAGGTAAAGTACAATAGATGGAGGTTGATGGATCAAATATGTGCAGCTGAGATGGTATTTCATGGACTGTTAAGGGTAAAGTCTTTAACAGGAGTCTGTTTGTGGGAGGAGCTTGTCACATGTTGTCTGCACCAGGCGGAGCCTGTTTGTGGTTGATTTGTGTCATTGACAGAGTCTCTTGTGGGTTTGTTGATGGCAATGTTTGGTTCAGCTGATCAGTGTTCAGATACATCAACTGTACAGGTATGTAGGAAGCTTCTGGACGGTCTCTTTCTCGATGTCTTAACCTGTGGGTTGGAGGGTGAAAACAATTCAATAAGAAGCTGCAAAAAAAAAACCTACAAAATAAAACATTACACAATAGATTTTATAAAACATACCTCCGCCTCCACACGAGAAGGAATACAGCTGCTGCTGCCAGGCAGATGATAATTATGCTTGTAACTCCAGCTACTTTTGCTGAGTGTTGATGAAAGAAAGAAAGAAAGAAAGAAAGAAAGAAAGAAAGAAAGAAAGAAAGAAAGAAAGAAAGAAAGAAAGAAAGAAAGAAAAAAATAATTTTTAAAAAAATACAATGAAGAGCACAAAGTGTAGAAATATTAAATATTATTTGTTTCAGGAAATAAACAGCATTAAATGGCACTCACATGTGTAATACCCAGTGGCGGCTTCCGCTTTATCATTTGCTAAATTAAAGACATTTTAATTGGTTAGTTTGTTCAAAAATAAAAATTCTGTTATCAGTTCCTCACACTTGTGTTGTTCCAAACCCAAATTACTTTCTTTCATTAAAAATTATGAATAATGTATGCTTTTGTGGAAAAAGCATGAACAGAGCATGGCCAAAAGCTGTAGAGCTCCAAAAGGATGAACACACCATAAACATATAGCTCTTATTATGTCTTTTGAGGCCACTTATCAGCTTTCTGTGATGGACAGATATATTTTTTTCACTTAACATCTTCTCTCTATCATATATTTAATCTCATGTGCATTTACTCATGTATTTACATCTAGTGTGATGGATTACATGCAAGAACATGCAAGAGCAAATTATGTCAAATGTGTCTTCATCTTCTATGTTTTAATATGCACATATGTAATTTACATTAAATAGCTATAACAGAGGGGAAGATTTCCCATGAATAACAACTTGAATTTCTGTTTGCTCGTATGTGTCTTTAATTTAATTAAACACAGGACAGCAGAACAGGTAGCAACACACACTAAATATAACGGAGATTGGACAAAGACTGACTGAACAGACAGAACTTAAATACAAACACAGATGACACTGATGAATGGAACACAGGTGATACAGATGATGATTATTAACTAAACACGTGATGCAGCTTAACTAAATGACAGTAACCATAGAAACGAAGGAGTGGCGGGAAAAGAACAAAGGAAAACAGGAACCAATCAAAACACAAACTGAAAGTCCAAATAAGCACTGACACGTGACAGTCCTCCCCCCTCCCAGTAGGCGTGTCCTCGTGCCGTAGATAGACCAACTGCGGAGGGAGGGGGCTCAGGAGGAGGACGAAGAGCAGGTGAAGGGCAGACAGAAGGCAGGAGGGACCATGGCAGGTTGTGCAGACGGCCAGGGCGGAGCAGACGGAGAGAGGAGCCATGGTGGAGGCATGACTGACGGAGGCGGAGCAGGTGGAAGAGGATACCCGGTTGAAGTCGGAGAGCCGACGAGCCAAGGCGATGCTGAGGATCCCGAGGGACATGGCAATGCCGATGGCTCTGGTGACCGAGGCGCAGGCGGGGATCCAGAAGGCCGCGGTGGATCCGGAGCGACAGAGGACCAAGGTGGAGCTGGAGGGAGTGAGTAGCCCAACGGAGCCAGAGGGATGAAGGGACGAGGCGAAGCCAAAGAAGTGTAGTCCCGAGGCGAGATCAGGCTGACGAACGACCAAGGCATAGCCGGAGGGACGAGGGAGCCCGGCAGAGCTGGTGGACTGATGGACCACGGTGGAGATGAGGGAGGTGGAAGCCAAGGTAGAGCTAATGGACCGATGGGCCGAGATGGACCGACCATGATGGAGCTGGAAACTGGCAGACCCCACATCACTGATGGTGGAATAAGGGTGATCTGAGAGGCTGACAGGAAGCAGCGGAGGCGTGGATGAGGAGATTATGATGGAAGGAGGTGGGAGAGGGAGGTGGGACAGGGAGGTGGGAGAGGGAGGCTGGGTGGGAGTTCAGGAACAGGATCAGGAACCATCTCAGGCTCAGGTTCTGGAATAGATTCAGGCTTGGGAACAGATTCAGGCTCGGGAACGGACTGAGGCTCAGGCTCGGGAACAGATACAGGCTCGGGGACAGATACAGGCTCGGGAACAGATACAGGCTCGGGGACAGATACAGGCTTGGGAACAGACACAGGTCTGGGAACAGGAACAGTTCTTGGGGCAGGAACAGGTCTAGGAACAGGAACAGGCTCTGACGTTAGGACGGCCATCCTGGCTGAAGGCTCAGGCGGTGTGGCGTCGGCGGCCATCGTGGCTGAGGACTCAGGCAGTGAGGCGGCGGCCATCTTTGCCGAGACAGCAGAACAGGTAGCAACACACATTAAATATAACGGAGATCGGACAAAGACTGACTGAACAGACGGAACTTAAGGCGAGACACGGCAGGCAAAAACACTGGGGTTTTTTTTACTGGACAATTTTGAGATTTTTGGATATTTGTTTTCAATAACGTGTCTTCTTTCAGACTTGTGGTGAAAAAAAGTCCGAAATACACATTTAGGTCTTTATTTTACTACACTTTGTCTGTTTGCGTGAATTATATAACATTTTATTCCAAAAAACATGGCGAAAATAATTTTTTTAAGGCTATTGACTATATTCTGATTTACAGGATAACAAGTAGATATCCATGAATCCCTCTGTAATTTTTTTCCCATCTAATATGTGAACACAATGAAAAAATAATTTTTAACCTGGCTTTATCCAATACTCAGATTTCAGATTAAAATATATGCAAATTAACGCATATTTAATTAGATATTGCCTAATTTGCATATTTAAACATTAAATTACAGAAAACTTGTAATACATTTTTTTTCTCATCTTAATGTAGGTAACTGAAAGTCTAAATAAGCACTGACACGTGACAGTATGGCTTCGGGAGATTTACTGTATAGTGCACGAGTATGCATGAGTATTGGCTACTTTAATGGTGGGAGCTTGACAGTACCTTTAAATTGTATTTTTTAAATTAAACTTATGTTTTCAGTAATTGTGAGAGAAAAGGACTCCTTAAATGTTATAGGCAGCATCAGAAATTGCATACTTCCCTACTATATAGTAGGCGAAAAACAGTATGTGACAGAAGAATTCAGAGTACTTTTACCCTGTAAAATTACCCTGATGACTGATAATTTTTGCGCTCGTCAAGTAATTACTTATTAAAAATAAGTACCTACTCAAGAAAGTATGCAATTTCAGAAGCAGCCATACTATTGTAATAAAAATGAAGCTGGTTGAGATAATGTCCATGGCTACTTTGAAGAATCCCAAATATAAGAGTTTGTATTTGTTTAACACGTAGTCACTGCATAATACCTAATTACATGTGATTTTATTTTTAATGATTTTACTATTATTCTAAAGTGTATCTAATCTAATCTAATCTAAAAGTTAGAGGATATTTAACTACAAGCAAAGAAATTACCTTCAGAAACAGTTGAGGTGTTCACACATACAGTGACTCCTAATAAAAATGGGAGAAGGACAGAATTACAATGAGACTGAGTTTTGACAGAGTGATTGCAATAAGATGAGGGTGAGAGAAGTTTGGCATTATTATTATTACTATTATAGAAAATCTGTCAGAAATATTGAAATAGTGGTGATTGGATTGAAAGCCAACATGTAAATGTTAATTGACCATGTCAAAGACTTCTTCAAAGTGTTAGTCCTGTTAACATTCAAGAGGTAATTTCATTAGGAATGTTTAAAGGAGCAGCAGCAGCAAAAAAAAAAAAAAAAGAGAGCCATTTATTGTAAAGGTCAGAAAGTAAAAAATAAAACAAAAAAATGGTCATGAAATATGAATGTTTTGGCACAATACTTTACAACAATACAAGTGGAAAATGTAGGCCTACGATATGATCCCCTTAAAGGTATAGTTCACTTCTAACAGGGTTCCCACACCTTGGTTAACTTCAAATTCAAGGACCTTTCAAGGACTTTCCAGGTCCAATACCCTCAAATTCAAGGACTTAATGTGGGAACAAATGTTGTTGTGTCGAACAACAAACGTTGAGGTTCCATCGTAGATGTTTTGTGCGCACGTGAACGTCATGGCAACGTACAACACAAAGTACCTCACGCGGGAAACACTTAACATAACCAGGGGGGCATGGATTTCTATTATTTTGAAGGTACCCCCGGGCGCCGCCATTGGCTAGCGGACCCCCACCTGCTGTTAGCATCCCATTGACTCCCATTCATTTTGGCATCACTTTGACAGCGAATAACTTCACATCTGAGGCGTTTAAAGACTCCATTTGTCCATTATTTATTTCTAAAGAAACACGAAAATGTATAAAAGGCTTCATTACCTTGTAGCTTACGTTACGGCCCCGTAGAAGCAGTTTTTGTAAAAATAGGCTAACGATTGCGTAATAGCCACGCGACTCTCTGTCGCACAGTAGGAAATTACCGTATGGACAGGAGGAGAAGCTCGCGGGCAATCGGGAGGACGTGGAGACAAAATGACAAAGTAATTAATCAGAACACCTACTAAAAGTTTCTCCTGCTCCTATCTCATGGACACCTCCTACTCACACTCTCCGTCTCTGCAAGTTTCGGAAGGGAATGATGCAGATTTCTCTTGGCACAGCTACTAGAAGACAGACGGTTTGCTCACGTCACATCTACGTAGTCAAGCTCAGTTTGAGTCTGCGCAGTACGCTCGACCCCCAGGAAGTAAGAGTTTCTAACTGGCTTCACTTTGTCTCCGTTGAATCCAATGGGGTCGCTGTGTCCATTTCTTTTACTGTCTATGAACGTAACGCGTAAATGCGCGCAAGTAACATAAATCAAGCAAGCTAGTATGCATAGGCCACAAAGTGTTGGCAAAATAACACATTAGCGGACTGGAGAAAATAATATGGAAATTTTTACCAGAAAACTAATTCAAGCACTTTCAAGGAACTTTCCAGGGCCTTGGATTTTTTTTTTTTTTTTTCAGATTCACAACTTTCAAGGATTTCAAGGACCCGTGGGAACCCTGTTCTAAGTAAATACTCACCATCATGTGAGAATCCACTTACTTATCACAGAAGGAGAAATTTAGCAATTTATACAGCATTTTTGAAAAATTAACACTATAAGAGTAGATGACCATGGCTGACAAAAAAGCATCATAAAATCAGTCAATAAGATTCTTTTTCTAAGTCTTATGAAGTCGTACTATAGCTTTATGTTAGGAGCAGCTTGGACGTTCTGCAGTTAATAACTCTCCCTCAAAAGTAATTTAATAACATTCCCTAGCTCGAAAGTCAAATGAGTTTTGAAAAACATGAGGGTGAGCACATTTTGGGTGACTTATTCCTTACTTACTGGGATCTGCAGTGTTTTTTGTTTGTTTTTGTTTTTAGATTTATTTATTTTTGCCTTATATAGTATAGAAAGAGGGGATAGGGTCGGGAAAGACCAACAACACTGCTACATGTTGGAGCAAATCCCAGCACCAGGACACACATCTTTTATAATTGTCAGGGGGATTTGCAGTTGAAATCGCATTCCAGGGGTGGCACATTTCCCAGTGACCATTCTTGACGTGTGATAGGCTGATATGTAGCTAGGAAAAAAATGACGGACCTCACAATCTACGAATCAGGCAATCCTGTGTGAAAATGACACCACCATACGACCCAATTACAGCGACACACTGCCTGTTTGTTTGGCTATCCAACAACCGTGCAAAAAAATGGAGCTTAAATGCAAAAGAGGAGCAGAGAGGGAGTGGATAAAAAAAAAGGCCACAAATGCAACAAGGTGCTAAAAAAAATCACAGCCATGTTTGAGCAGCAGGTCGATCAGAATTACACGCTGCACACATCTACAGCATGGCTAGCTATCACCTAATAAGTCCACTTTGTGCAAGCGATGTTGCAACATCTTAGAAAATGACAAACTAGCACACTGTTTTAGATATGGGGATACAGTATTAGTCAGGAATTTCCATTTTAAGGACTCAAATTGAAGGACATAAAGTCTTAAATACAAGAAAGTCAGAGCACTGCCCACAAGGCCTAACTTTTCGTGTCAGTTGTATGTGGTTAGTTATATACATTGCAGGTTTTGCAATATGGAGGTTAATTTTTTCTGCATAACAGGAAGTAAGATCTAGTCTGGTTTACATCCTGTTCTGCTTCAAATTAGTTCAACTAAAGTCTTCATATACCAAAAACTATTTCATCTCAGTAATCACTAAATAATGACTAAACAATCCCCACAGGAATCCCTAAATAAGACGAAAACATTTTGAAAAACATATTTAGATTTTAACTATGTAGAAAATTGGCATACAGTGAGCTAAAAAGGATCTATTTACTTTTATACTTTCATTGTTACATTGTAAAAAAATTCTAACCCTCCCAAATCAAAAATTTCAAGTGACCGATAACATCTACATTTTTCAATTGGCCCAAGTGAAATTCTGTACATTTAATTTTATAATTTACAGAATTTCACTTGGGCCAATTGAAAAATGTAGATGTTATCGGTCACTTGAAATTTTTGATTTGTGAGGGTTAGAAATTTTTTACAGTGTAAGAATATTGAAAAGCAGATTCAAAGGACTTATGTAGATCAGGCAATGGTGCAAACACACACACACACACACACACACACACACAAAACAGAATTACTTTAGTCTCTTTTAACTAAAAAATTATATTCTTGTTCAAAATATCCTCTCAAATGCAGGGGTTGGCAATGCCTTTGGCTGGTTACAATTACCATTGCCATGATTGCTAGAGAGTGCACTCAACATCTTTTTCATGCCATCAGCCATATCACCCTGTAGCCCAAGACTGGTTGCCCACTGAAGCTAAGCAGGGCTGAGCCTGGTTAGTACCTGGATGGGAGACCTCCTGAGAAAAACCAGGTTGCTGCTGGAAGAGGTGTTAGTGAGGCCAGCAGGGGGTGCTCACCCTGTGGTCTGTGTGGGTCCTAACACCCCAGTGTAGTGACGGGGACACTATACTGTCAAAGAGCACCGTCCTTCGGATGAGACGTAAAACCGAGGTCCTGACTCTCTGTGGTCATTAAAAATCCCATGGCATTTCTCGTAAAGAGTAGGGGTGTAACCCCGGTGTCCTGGCCACATTCCACACATTGGCCCTTACCAATCATGGCCTCCTAATAATCCCCTTACATTGAATTGGCTCCATCACTCTCTCTCCTCTCTCCACCTATAGCTGGTGTGTGGTGAGCGCACTGGCGCCGTTGTTCTGTGGCTGCCGTCGCATCATCCAAGTGGATGCTACACACTGGTGGTGGTTGAGGAGAGACCCCTGATATGATTGTAAAGCGCTTTGGGTGTACAGTAGTACATATGAAAGCGCTATATAAATGCCTCATTCTATTCTATTCTATTCTATATAGTTTAGGCTACGTTCATTTATTTACATTAGGCAATAATAGTGCAATACAAATTGTGCTGGGCAATTTTAGTGAATGAACCGCAGTCTGTAACGGGCCTAAAGGAGGCGTGTTTGCATAAAAAGGAGAGTCAATGGCTTTATTTAAATATTGACAATTTCAGCACTGCACCAACTAAACTGCATTGTGGATGGTTAGTTAATAATAGTAATAGTAAATGGTAAGTATTACAATGATGTACCATGTGCAAAAGTGGTGCAGCTATTTAGTGAATTTTACTGTATAATAAGCGTTAGTATATTTATATAAACACAGCTCTAGCGAAATGAAGATTAATAAAACTGAAAATTCTGTCATCAATTATGTTTTTCCAAACCTCTATGACTTTTTTTTTAAACTTGTTGTGACACATCTTGCAGTAGGAAGTTTGAATATGTGCATGAGCTAATAAAGAGCTTAACGAATCTTGGTTATTATTTACAGTGGAAAAGAGCAGTGTGAACTTTCTGCTAAACTTCTCTTTTTGGGTTCTATGGAAGAAAGAAAGTCATGCTGGTTAGGAACAACACGAGGGTGAGTAAATAATGACCGGATGTTAATTTTTTAGGTGAACTATTCCATTAAGGTTAGTCCCATGCATTTCAACCCATCACAGTGAACGGCTTCACCTGTTGTTGTAGTGAAAGGGCTTGGCGGGGTATGTGATGATGTTGTTGTCATATAATCTCTGCTTGTGAAGCTGCTGGATGTTGAATTTGTTGAAGTAATTTCATTGGTTGTAAAGGACTCTGCCTCTTTTGTTGTGCTCTTCAAAGTTGTCTGGTGTGTAGTTCTTCTTGTTTTGTTTGTGACAACTTCATTTGTTGTTGTCAAAGTTATATGCCCTGTTGTGTGTCATATCATAAACATAAATGTGGTTCTACCCAAAAGTATCAACACATACAAGCATAATATAACATATTTACCTGTGGTTGGCATGCTTGTGCCAATAACTGTGGGATTCTTTAATTCTGTTCTTTCTGTGGTGGATGTTGTAGTCTCTGCTGAAGTCAAGTCAAGTCAAGTCAAGTATATTTGTATAGCGCTTTTCACAATACAGATTGTATCAAAGCAACTTCACAGTATTAAATTAAAATATTACAACAAGGTTTGTTTCTAGTGGAATTTATTGATTAATAAAATAAAATTAAATATCCCCAAAATATCCCCATTATTATTTATTTGAAGCAAATAAATAATACAGGACACTTTAGGCTTGAGCCAATCTTGGTAAGTCATAGGGTTTAAAAGTATTGTGTGCAATTTTTTGTTGTTGTTAAAATACGTTTTATATACAGAGACATTTATAAGTAAACTATTTGTTGGTTAATTCCCCTAAAAAATGTAAACACACAGTAAGCGCTATCAAAAGATTGCTTGTTTACGTATTTACTTACAGTGACTGGCTCAGCGTGACCAATGTTAATGTTAAAACCACGTAGCATAAATTACAAACTTCACTTTTCACTTCAACAACAGACACAGAAAGTGGTTGGAATTGGTACTTAAGAATGTACTTACTTGTCACAGGTGGCTTTTTGGGATCAGCTGCAAAGAAGGAATAATAAAATCACCACATTGATCATCTGATTTCTGTTAGGATGTGAAACTAAACCAATTTATACATTTTAGAATCATCAGAAGAAAATGTGATGTTTCCTAATGGTGATGTGAGTGATTACCAAGGCATTGTTTTACTAAGGTGTTTTTTAGCCTGTCGTTATTGTCGTTATTTGTTTTGAGTGGTTTTTAAATGCCAATTCACTCTGCACCAACAGACGGCAACCAATGACAACGGTGACATGTAATCTGGTGACTGGTCGATGCAGTGTGAATTAGCCTTAAAGGGATAGTTCACCCAAAAAATGAAAATTCTGTCATTAATCACTCACCCTCATGTCGTTCCAAACCCGTAAGACCTTCTTTCATCTTCGAAACACAAATTAAGATATTTTAATGAAACCTGAGGGATTTCTGTCTCTTCATTTACAGTCTATGCAACTACCAATTTGATTCTTCAAAAAGTTCATAAAGAGATTGTAAAACTAATCCATATGAATTGAGCTGTTTAGTCCATGGTGAAGATACACGATCGCTTTATACGATGAACAGATTTAATTTAGGCTTTTATTTACATATACATATTCATCAACTCACACATCAGTTATGGTAAATGGAGAGAAAGTGAAAAGATAAAGAGAAATCAGGTTTGTTCTTGACCGTCAAGCAGGTTCTGTTGAGCTTCTGTTTATGTTCGCTGATGTTTTGATGTCGCAATGTTTATATGTGAATAAAAGTCTAAATTCAATCCGTTCATCATATATAGCAATCTAGTCTCTTCAGAAAATTTGGACAAAACCGCTCAATTCATATGGATTAGTTTTATTATTGTATTAGATTGACAAAGAGGTAGTTGCAGGGACTGGGATAGAAATCTTTCGGAATACATTAAAAAGATCTTCATTTGTGTTTCAAAGATGAACAAAAGTCTTATGGTTTTGGAATGACATTAGGGTGAAGAATTAATTACTTTTCATTTCATTTTTGGGTGAACTAACCCTTAAGGTTTAGCAAAAGTGCTCTAGGCCCTGTTTACACCTGGTATTAAGATGCATTTTGGTCGACTGGATCACAAGTGGACGATGCTAAATACAGGTGTAAATGGCGTCTCAAATGTTTTGAGGCAGTCCATTTTCGATAAATTCCAGAGGTAGACAAAAAAGCATTAGACCGGATTGCTTTCGTAGAGTAAACACTCATGTGGAATTAAACATTTGGTTGAATGTGTTCGAACAAATCTATAGCCAGAAACTTTTGACTCGAGTATTTTACTTTCAGCGGTTAAGAGTGTTGAGAAAAATACGTTGCAGAGGAGGCTAGAAACAAATCATTGTAGAGATATAAATTATGTGATGTTAGTTTGAATATTTGATCACCAACAAATTTGCCAAGCTACCATTCGAACAGCAGCTACATATTTAAAAAAAGAAAGAAAGAAAGAAAGAAAGAAAGACGACTCCATGCCTAAGTTGGATATAGGCTACAGCAATCAGCTTCACTAAATGTCTGAACGTGCTCTTTTAACACGGACATTTAAAGGGACAGAAGGATGAATTTTTGCTTCAAATGATAGGCTAGGTAAGTGAAATTATATTTCTATTATTTATTAATTTTCTGTACATTTTATGTCTAAAGTAAACCATTTTAAAGGCACCGTATGTGAGACTGACAACTAGCGGTTGAAATGGGTACTGCAGTCCAAATTCAAAATAATGGAGAAACTTGTTTCCCCTGCCCCCTTCTGCTCAGACTTGATGCTCACGCGGGTTGGCAGATTGAGCACATGCAACAGGAATGAGCACAATTGACAATGAATGGCGAGGAGATTTTGTAAGTTAGTGAGCTGATTTATTGATATTGATATTGAGTTAATATCACGTTTTAATATACTCCGTTCATAGAGATTTTTTGATGGTTGCGGGGGCTTTTAGGATGGGTAGAATCTGCGATCTCTGACCCAGTTTGTCAGTATGTAGATTAGGGCAGTCAGATTTGACAGATTTTGTAGAAAATTGTGTAGTGTATGATGGGCACAGACTCTGATTAGTATTTTGATAATTCAGTGGCTTTAATTATTAATTTGCCTAAACAACTAAGACAAAAAATGTTAGAAGGAATCCATCTAGTATCTAGATCCTCGCACATGACATTCAAAGTAAAAAATAAATTAATAAATTGAAGTCGTGGCCACAAATTATGAATTCTGCCCCATTATTTAATCATTTGTTCCCTCATTTTATTTATATAGTGGTCATGATTTAGCTAAAGTAAAAAAAAGGGAGCGGACATGTCATGAGCCCTGGACATCTCTCTGCAATAAGCAAGAATCTTACGTATGCACACAAGGGGAAGCTTGTTTTGCCAGTTCATGGTGCCATTTTCCATTTTTGTGCAGATGATCATGTTGGATGTTCCTGCTTTCCTCACGTAGCCCTCTGCACAGTCAATGCGAATTCTCTTATTAACAGGATGTTTCTCATTAAAAGGAACTGCGTGGCTGGGGGCATTCCAGGATTCACAGAAATCTGAGACAAAGTAAGAATAATGTCACAATAATATCACACATACAATCAAAGAAACTCAGATAAAATCCAATTAATCATTATTGCATTGATATTATAAATAATTGATTCTCTGTAATGTGCACAAATCAAGATGCACAATCCATCTGTTAACGGAAAATACCAGTGATTTTATGGCATAGTTTCTCTCTTTTTCCCCTTTCAGTTTTTCTTTTAAGGAAGAGTTTGGAGCTTGGAATAGAGGGGAAAAGTATACAATATCTACAGTTTTTATAATCCTTCACATATTAGTGCTACAAAAATGGAAAAATGGTAAATGGAAAAATTTTAAGACAGACCGAAACTGGATTTTGACCCAATGGAAACTATTCAAAACATGACTCGTTAATAAAAATAAAAGAGTTTACACATTTTGGAATACATCACAGCTTTCTGTACACATGGAATACACACTTCTTTCCTGTAGCTCAAACAGTGGAGCGTTGTAACGCCAAGGTCATAGGTTCGATTCCCAGGGAAAGCAAGAATAGATAAGAATGTAAATGTGTACCTTGAAATGCAATGTAAGTCGCTTTGGATAAAAGCGTCTGCCAAATGCATAAATGTCACAGCTTTCTGGCATCAGGTAAGTGAATACCGAAAGTTAGAGTGGTACTGTGTACACATTTCTTCACAGATTGTTTGGTGACCCTGTTTAAATGTAATGCACTGGAGCAGGCAGCATTATTACAGTCTTTAGGTTAGTTGTGGTGCTCTCTCATTTCACATGAAAGCCATGTAGCAAAAATCATCCCAATATTGTAAGGTTGAACTGTAACCTCTGTGTGTTTTCAGAGTTTGCTTTGGTTTGTGTAAAAAAAAGAAAAGAAAAGGGTTTTCCGAACTGGAGCACACCAGATAAACAAATCTGAGTACAATAGATAAAAGAAAAGAAAAAGGGGTCCAGTTGTGATCTTAGCTCTTCCTGGTCGCATGGAAAATATGTTATTACTTTTTACTTGATGGTTACACTACATGACATATTTATTATTATTATTATTAAATAAAAAAATAAAAAAATCTAGAAAATTGTATAAAAAAGTCTGTTTAAAATCATTTGAAACCAACATGAAGTCTAAAAACAACATATGGTTCAGAGGAAGGTCATGATAAAACAAAATAATTGTGATACAAAAACCCTTGAGCACATTTTGCTGTGCAAAAACTCTCCAGTACATTTTTGGACAAGACAGTGCACATAGCTGTTCAAAAAGGAGAGAATAAAGTTACAGTTTGGAGGGGTATGTCACTCCTCTAATGGAATGAGGAAATAGTGAAAGACTAATAATTTATCATCCACCTAAATATAATTAAAAATAGCCCTGAAACACAATCACTTCAAAATAGTGCTTATCTCACTAGCGTTTAGTGACTGAGTAATCTCACTGAATTGGAAACAAGCCTAAATTTGGAAAACATAACCAATATTCAAAAGGATACAGGACTGTGGGGGTGGGAGCATTTGTGCAATAGTGCTTTCGCAATCTCTCTGACCACTATGTATATATATATATATATATCTTGAACCACTATGCAACACCACAAACTGAGAATCAGAATGGGGAAGAAAGGTGATTTAAAGGAGTAATTCACTTCAGAATAAAAATGTCCTGATAATTTACTCAGCCCCATGTCATCTTTCTTTCTTTAGTCGGAAAGAAATTAAGATTTTTGAGGAAAACATTCCAGGATTTTTCACCATATAGCGGACTTCAATGGGGTCCAACGAGCTGAAGGTTTCAATACAGCTTCAAAGGGCTCTACACGATCCCAGCCATGGAATAAGGGTCTTATCTAAAATGTATATCAATGTTTTTTCTGATTGTTTCGCTAGATAAGACCCTTATTCCTGGGCTACGATTATGTAAAGCCCTTTGAAGCTGTATTGAAACTGCAATTTGAACCTTCAACTCGTTGAACTCCATTGAAGTCCGCTATATGGTGAAAAATCCTGGAATGTTTTCCACAAAAACCTTAATTTCTTTCCGACTGAAGAAAGAAAGACGAAGTGGGGGTGAGTAAATTATCAGGAAATTTTCATTCTGAAGTGAACTGATCCTTGAAGTGAATTTGAACATTTCAGAAACTGCTGATCTCCTGGGATTTTCACACACAACCATCTCTAGGGTTTACAGAGAACGGTCCGAAAAAGAGAAAATATCCAGTGACTGGCAGTTCTGTTGGTGAAAATACCTAGTTGATGCCAGAGGTCAGAGGAGAATGACCAGACTGGTTCGAGCTGATAGAAAGGCAACAGTAACTCAAATAAGCACTCGTTACAACAGAGGTCTGCAGAAGAACATCTCTGAACACACAGCATGCCGAACCTTCAAGCAGAAGAGCTACAGCAGCAGAAGATCACACCTAGTGCCACTGTCAGCTGAGAACAGGCTACAATTCACACAGGCTCACCAAAATTGGACAATGGAAGATTGGAAAAGCATTGCCTGGTCTGATGAGTCTTGATTTCTGCTGCAACGTTCAGGATTTGGCGTAAACAGCATGAACGCATGGATCCATCCTGCCTTGTATTGACGGTTCAGGCTGGTGGTGCTGCTGTAATCGCGTGAGGGATATTTTTGGCACACTTTGGGCCCCTTAGTACCAATTGAGCATTGTTTAAACGCCACAGCCAACCTGAGTATTATTGCTGACCATGTCCATCTATTTATAACCAAAGTGTACTCATCTTCTGATGGCTACTTCCAGCAGGATAATGCATGTCACAAAGCTCAAATCATCTCAAACTGGTTTCTTGAACATGACAATAAGTTCTGTGATGGAAAGACCTTGAAGTTGTCTTCCATCACTGTTTTTACTGATCCTATGCATTTTATAATATTTACATGGGGTTTGCTATTTTATATTTCCTGTTTTAGCTAAGTGGGCATGGCCTTAAAGAAAGTGCAAACTGGAGGGGAGCGCTCATTTTAGCTATTTATGGAAAAGTTTTGCTTGTAATAAACATCTTTTTGGATGCTAACGCCGCTCCAACGTTTACACCTTACACGCGATTCTCCTTGTGATCGCTCTGGTCACACAAGTTCACTAAACTCAAATGGCCTCCACAGTCACCAGATTGCAATCCAATAGAGGACCTTTGGGATCATGTGGAGCTGGAGATTCACATCACGGATGTGCAGCTGACAGATCTGCAGGAACTGTGTAATGCTATCATAAAAATATGAAACAAAATATTTGAGGAATGTTTCCAGCAACTTGTTGAATCTATGCCACTAAGGCAATTAAAGGCAAAATACTATACTAGCAAGAGTGTATACAATGTTTTACATCAAGGGTATGATACAAATACATGATGGTATGTCTAGAGTGTATAAAGATTGACTTTATGAATTGACTTTTTTACCCTCGCAAGTAGTTTTTTTTCTCAGTGGAACACAAAAGAATGATAAGGGCTTTCGCATCCGGAGGAACTATTTGCAGAAGTACCCGGATTTTGCCGTGTTCACACTTTAGGAGCTAGGAACGATTTTAGTTCTATGACCTCCTTTTGGAGGAACTAATTTAGCTCCTGCTTCAGAGTAGGGTCTAAACCAGCACTATGGGAACTACCAGTGACGTTAGTGTTCGCTGATTGGCCGAACGCGCGCAAAACACCAGTGAAAAAAAAAATTTTTACACACAGATTATAGCCTATATATTTACTCCAGAAACTAACTCGACGAACATGGAAAAAAGTGATAGATGGACCTCTCAACCTTTAGGCTAAGGAGAAAATCCAACGCAACTTTGAGTCGACCAAGACAAACATGATTATGTATTTCTGCTAGTGACATTGGGCATCAACCACACACCATACGCTAATACTTTTTCATATAGGCTACTGTCTACTTTCTTTGTATTACAGTCCTATCCAATAACGTATTAGAAATGACTATTAAACAGACCATAAACAAATGGAGAATAGGAGCGCTGTGTGCTCAGGCTCTAGCGTTCTCAGCGCCGTCAAAATAAAAGTCACAACAGCAAGCGCGGCTTACGTCACTTCAGAGTTCCTATTGGCGGTGAAAACGCAGCCAGTAAAATGGGAATCATTAGTTCTCAGGGAACCACCCTGGAGGCTAGTTTCTAGAAATAAGTTCCTAGAACTACCCGGTGCAAAAGCCTAACCCTAAGCCTAACTACACGGTTTACTATATCTGAAAAGTTATAGAAAGGACCAAAAACACTAAAAATTACTACACTAAAAAGTAGCTATCACTATTGCACTACATCACTAAAGGGGAACTGAAGGAGATGTCATTTGTGATGACAAATTGTCACTTCCTGTGACAGATCAAAAACTCGCCACACACACACACACCACATCCTTTGTGCACATTTCTTGTAATATCAAGTCCAAAAAGGGCTGCTCTGATGACTCTTTAACTCCTGAACATGAATAGAACAAATGACAACTGTGCTATTCTCTGCTGCTGTGTTAATAATTCCAAGCAAATCTAGCAAATTATAAATGAGTTTTGTTATTTAGGGTGCAGAGGGTGGACATACTAAAGATGGGCTTATAACGGAAACCATATACAAACCTCAGCTATTTTTATTTTTACTACATTTTGAACCACACGTCATCACTATCCTCCCCTTAATCAAGACTTTCTTATACATGATTAACCTCAGTATACCACTAGTTTAGTCAAAAAGATCTGTGAACAACGACTTAAATTTAATTCTGTTTGTCACACAAAGACATTATAGCTTCAGAAAACAAGTCATGCACTCACTGGCATCTTTATTAGGTACACTCGCTAGTATCAGGTTGGACCCCTTTTGCTTTTAGAACTGCCTTAATTCTTCATGGCATAGATTCAACATTGTGCTGGAAACATTTCTCAAAAAATGTTGGTATTGCATTATAGTATCAGGCAGCTGTTACAGATTTGTCAGCTGCACGTGCATGATGTTAATCTCCCGTTCCACCAAATCCCAAAGTTCCTCTATTGGATTGAGATCTGTTGACTGTGGAGGCTGTTTGAGTTAAGTGAACTCGCTATCATGTTCAAGAAACCAGTTTGAGATGATTTGAGCTTTGTGATATACATTATTCTGCTGGAAGTAGCCATCTGAAGATGAGTACACTGTGGTTATAAATAGGTGGTCATGGTCAGCAATAATACTCAGGTTGGCTGTGGCATTTAAACAATGCTCAATTGGCACTAAGGGGCTCAAAGTGTGCCAAAAAATATCCCTCACACCATTACAGCAGCACCACCAGCCTGAACCGTTGATACAAAGCGGTATGGATCCATGCTTTCATGTTGTTTATGCCAAATTCTGACCCTGAATGTTGCAGCTGAAATCGACACCAATGTTTTTCCTATCTTCTATTGTCCAATTTTGGCGAGCCCGTATGAATAGTAAGCTCATTTTCCTGTTCTTAGCTGACGGGAGTGGCACTCTGTGTGTCTTCTGAATAGGTGTATAGGTGAATAGGTGTACCTAAGTGGCCAGTGAGTGTATGTACTTCATATATGCTTTTTTGAAGCTTGGCAGACATGTTATGAACTACTGTTGTATTAGAAAGGAGGTAACACTTTCCAATAAGGTCTCATTTGTTAACATTAGTTCATGTATTAACATAAACTAACAATACATTTGTTACAGTATTTATTAATCTTTGTTAATGTTAATAAAAACCCAGCTGTTCATTGTTTGTTAGTTCACAGTGCATTAACTAATATTAACAAATACAACATTTGATTTTAATAATGTATCTGTGAATGTTGATATTAACATTAATATCAATCAGTGCTGTAAAGGTTTTGTTAATTCTTAGTTCATGTTAACTAAAATAGTTAACGAATGAAACCTTATTATAAAGTGTTCCCAAAAAGAATTCTTCAAAATTATAATTTTGTGTTCAACATAAACAATACTTGCATACATGTTTAAAAGAACATGAGGAAAACTAACTTTCTTTTTGGGGGGGACTATAGCTTAAATCTAATACATATTGTAATGTAACAATATAAACTCCCAATTTCTGAAGAATTAGCTCAAGATCCCAATATAGTACATAGAAATTGTATAACTTGAATGTATAACTTTATACAAAACTGTACCATGTTTTTATATCAATCAATCAATCAATCAATCAATTAATTAATTAATTAATTCATTCATTATTTTTTCACTATAATGAGTTAAGACCAATCAGCAGGAATGGTCACAGCCTACTGAAAACCATTTCGGATCATATTCAGCAGTCTTTTAATCAGGCATTTTCCCTTCCAGTTCTTCCCAGTATGGAAAAAGGACCATATTTAAGAATAAATAAATAAATAAACAAACAAGCAAGCTGCAAATAATATAGGCTAATTATTATAGGATAGCAATAAGGCTATCTGGGAGACTGTCACGAGAATGAGTTTTCGATTCTTCATATTTCAGTTAAAGTTTCTTCTAGTTTCTTTTTCAAGACGTGGTTTCGTTTTTTTGTTTTTTGTTTTACTTTTGAAGGCCATGTGATGCACGAGCAATTAATGTAAAACGTTTTTTTTTTTTTAGCCAAGCAATTCAATTTAGTAGGTTGTAGACTCCACAGTTACAAAGTAGCCTAACGCTAAACCTCAACATATGTGCTATAACCTATGCAATAACACTGTTCAGGTTTGCCAAACATATAAATGTATTATTTTCCCCGTGATGTTCCTCAACTTACCGCTTGCTCTGGCAATTGTATTATGCTGATGAGCGGCCGTCATTAAAATCAATATAACCAGCATATGCATGTCCACTTTAATATCCCGGTGAATTCAGAAGGAGCGCAGACGGGTAAATCCTCACAAATGTATATGAAATCGCACCGCCAGGCAGAGAGGTGCGACATCGGAGTGGGTTTGAAAGGAAACGTCACTCTGTGTCCGCACCATCTTTCACTTTCACTTCGTGGGCGCGCCCGTGCGAACTACACGGTTTAGGATATACAAGGCACTTAGCTTACGCTTTAAATGGACATGAAGAGTAGGCAAGAAGTAGCCTAAATGTTTTACTCTTGTTGTGTGTGTAGCCTACTGTAAACGAACGCCTGCACAACGCTGTCACGATCATGCCGCTGTCACGACGCTCAGTGCACGTATTTTCCCTATGTGTTAAATTTAAGGCTATAGATTGCGAAATAGCAATTATAAAGAATGGACCAATCACAATTCATTATGCAAGTAGGCTACGTGAGAGAAAGAGAACCAATCCATCCGAAAGTTATTGCAGGTTATTTACATAGCATACTATAGTTTACTCTATAGTGCTTTTAGGACCCATCTATCATAGATAGTTATATATATATATTTTTTTTTTTTCTGTCATTATGGAGTATAGATTTGTTTGAAAAAAAAATTCATGCTAAAATGCTTTAAAAACATTTTTTTTTCAAACAAATCTATACTCCATAATGACAGCAAAAAAAAAATAAAATATATATATATATATAATATATAAAAATATAATTAATATAAAAAAATATTCATAATAATTAAAAATGTAAAATATTCAGACCCTTACTTCTAAGATACTTCTAATTTATCTACGGTGCACCATACTTTGACATGCGCTGCATCCGAATTCGAATACTTCCTATCTGAAAACCAGTAGCCTGTGCCAGCAGAGCAGTCTGTCCAAATACCACAGCTGGAGTCCAACTGTGTTAAATTCAATTGATTTATGACATGATTTGGAAAGGCACACACCTCCTGTCTATAAGGGCTGTGTCCGAAAGCTGAAAAATGCTGACTCCGCAGCAACATATTGCAATGTCCAAATCCAATGATTATGTAACATTCTGTCTATTGAGATACCTTAAATTTTTGAAGGCAATATAGGCCTATTCTTCATTGTCCATGATATTTCACTATCTTGTGCGTTCGATTCCATGACAGTTGAACGAAAAAATAAAAATGGCATTTGAAATTGGGGCTGGTGGTCAGTTTGTGAGTAAAAGTATATTTTTGACCAACTTTGTCCACTTTTGATGTAATTTCTATCGAGAAAGGAAACGGCAAGCGCCACCTACTGTCAGAGAGTGAAATTGCATTTTAATTCAGTCTGTCTGCTGTTTTTGTTTTGTGCAGTTTAATGTAGCATAATTATTTCACAAAGATAAAGTTAGACCATTCTGTTTTTGCTTTAAATCTTGAAATTCTACAATCTAATTTAAATAAAAAACAACTGCATACTTTTTACATTTATAAAAGGTCGATGTAAATGCTGTTTTTCAAACTTATCTGTTTATCAGTGAATCCTGGAAAAGAACATGCGTTTTCAATCAGCACAACCATTTTGAGCAGTGAAAGCCTTTTGTTTCAGCATATTAGAAGGATTTAAGGATTGTGTAACCCTGCAGATTGGTGACTAGCCTTTAGTTTTGAATGCTTTGCACTGGTAGGCTACTAACACATTTATGTGCTTAGGGCATATACATATTTTTGTCCAATAAAATGCTCTAAGAGTATCTGCACTCATTCTTGTGGCACCATCAGCCTGTCATTATATCATTTTAATGACTTCCAGAACAATTAGTCACCTGGCATTTTAAGCTCAAGTGACTGCATGGCCTAAAAGATATTTGAGATTTTTATGTTGGTTGTAGACTTAAAATATTAAAATATACTTAGAAAATGAAGCTTTTTCCCCTGATGTTTGATCCATGGGACTGGACACCAGTTATTCATAGTGTAAATGGGCGAATAAATCTGGTTTCACGTTAGGCAAACCACTGCAGTGCGCACACAGTCTGCTTCGGTCCAGAGACACGATAGCACAGAGTGGATCACATATGCGCGAGTCGGTGCATGCCAGAAAATGTATCAGACCCATTTGGATTCTGCACAGAATGATATATTTTAAAGCAATATATGGAGGAGAAACAGTTCGAGATTAGGAGGAAACTGCGGCTTTACCAAGCTCAACAGCTCTAAAGTTAAAACTTGAACTCTGAGTTGCCTAATAATGGAACAAAAATATATGGGAATATACTGCAAAGTATAATGTGATATATTACATGATACATTTCCATTTTCACATCCATTTTTCAATATACTGCAATATATGC
This sequence comes from Scardinius erythrophthalmus, assembly GCF_964197995.2. Lineage (NCBI taxonomy): Eukaryota > Metazoa > Chordata > Actinopteri > Cypriniformes > Leuciscidae > Scardinius > Scardinius erythrophthalmus. The sequence continues at coordinate 19,044,092 of NC_138224.1, read as the reverse complement.
TTTGAACATGTAGGCTATGGCATTATACATATAAAATATTTAGAAATGCATTACATGTAATATTCAGTATTCAAAATTGTATCCTTTATTATGTACATATATTGCACATACATGTTCCCATATGTGAATGTATGTTGTGTACACATTCACGGAATGAGTTACAATCAGTGGTTACAGACTTCTAGTTCCCAGCATGCTTTGCTTTTGACTGTTAACGGAGAGTAAATGTTAAAATTAAGTGTCAATATTAAAAGTGTCCAATATCATATGGGGGGAGATACATACTTCCAAATCTACCGTACATAATTTAATTCTTAATCACTGTTATAATAGAGCTGAAAACTAGCAGAACGGGAAGTTATTGAACTAATATTCATTTTCATGTTGTCCCACGGGTCAAAATTTAAGCGCATTTTTCATATTTTGCTAATTATCTGGCAGATAATTTTACTTGTTTTATGTCAAATGCATCTTGAAATAAGACCAAAAAAACTCCAAGAAAAAGCATTTTTTGCATCGTGAATGAATCTGCAGTGATACATGATGCCACTAGAGGCGCCAGAACGCTTGTTTGTACTGTATTTTAGTTATCTCTTTGAACGTTTGTGAGCTCCTCAAATTCTTGATTTGATTTTGTTAACCCTATTGTACTCTTATTTAGATTTTTATATTATTACCTTCCTGACACTTTATTATTTATTTTTGCAGATGTTTTTTCTTGTTCTGTTTCTGTTTTATTTCATATGCATTATTATTTAATATTTGCATATGAACGAAAGTCCATGCATAATGTTAATGTTTATTTAAAAAGCAAGGCTCCGTACAATAATAAAAAAAAGTAAAGTGAAAGAAAATGAGATTAATGATATACGTGACGCGAGTGCTTTGACCCGGTAACGGCGGTTTGGCCACAGTCTGTGATGTCATCCGCCCGCGACATCACTCTTGTAGCATGATATGCTAACCGACAGTGCAGAACGAGTAGAGCATTTATTTTCGTAAAAGGTTTGTATCTAGCTTCAGATATTTGAACAGTTAAAATGCATGAGTGGTTTAAGCTTACACATTAATAATTTAGTATATTTATATAGTACAATAAGCGTTGGAAGCCGTTTGGAAGTGAATGCTAAATGCATAAATAATACTTGACTGTAAGAACCATGTTTTATCATTTTTGAACGGAAGTTCTAACTGCAGGTTAATTTTGAATGTGGTTTTATGTTTAAAATACATATAGACGTCTAACTGACAACTTGTGTGATACTTTAGCTTCTGTTACATTGCACACTGATGTTTGGAACATGTTTATATGTATAATCCTGTTTCATGTTTGTGTATTTCAGTGTTTTTATTTGGGAAGGAGGTAAAATGTCTTTATATGATGATTTGGGGGTCGCAACGAGCGACACTAAAACAGAAGGATGGTCTAAAAACTTTAAACTGCTTCAGTCTCAGCTGAAAGTGAAGAAAGCTGCATTGACACAAGCAAAGGTGGGTCAGTGTTTATGCCACATGCCTGACAATAATACAGTGTGTCTCCTTCTTATATTAATAACCGGAGAGTTTAGGTGTCAATGTTCCCTTTATCATGTAAAACCTGAAAATATTAGGGAATTTTAAAATAGTTTTCCATGAAAAAATCTGAAATGTTTTAATTTATTTTGTTTCTATTATTGGTTTGATTTAAAATATTTAATTGGCGAAAAATGGATCATTGTGAGTAATATCTCTATCATATATTATGTTATTTATAATATAATAAAATATATCATACAGATAGTTCTATATATGATTATCCAGTAACTACAAATAACTTGAAAAGTTATGGAAATTAATTCTTTAGTCATGGAAAGTTGAAAAAGTGTGACCGACAAATGAAACTGACTTATTTTGCAGACTCAGAGGACGAGACAGTCAAATGTTCTAGCTCCGGTTATCGATCTAAAGAGAGGAAGTTCAGCAGATGACAGACAGATCTCTGATACACCTCCACACATCGCTGCAGGGATGAAGGTAAACAATGTGTATATTACCGTCTGATTATGCACGATTTAGGGAATTTTTTTTTAAAGCTCCAGTTTAGATGTGTTGGCTTTAGTGGCCGACAAAATTGTGTTTATGTATCAATGGCCCTGTTTACACCTGGTATTAAGATGCGTTTTGGTCGATCGGATGACAAGTACACGAGGGAGACACATACCCGTTTACACCTGGTGTTTTAATCTGTCTCTTTTGTCCACTTCTGTCCTGATGTCTTCAAGGGGACCGTCTATTGGCGGGTAAATGTATGGTTTTTTTCAGATCTTTAGATCTAATGGACTAAATAAGCTCACACGATTTACATATTTATGCGACTGGAGTCGATGGAGAAACGCCAAAGAGCATCCGCTTTAGTTTGTGCTCTGATACCACGCTGAACACGATGAGTGTTAGAAATCAGGAATGGTTGAGAACATTGTGCTTGGTAAGTTTTTCATCTGCAAACTGTTGGAAATTTCAGAAGCGAAGACCAGGAGACTTGGTTGTATCTTCAGCAGGATTCTTAATTAAGAATTAATTAAAATTAAGTTCTTTTTCGTTCTTCGTTTAGTGGTGAAACGAAGTTCAAAATACGTGAGCAGCGATATACTGTTATCAAACATACAACGCCACCCACACTGCTAAGAGAGCAAGGTTTAGATGAAAATGTAAATATATGCCGTGCTTTCCTTTCAATAACAAAATAAACACACAATAAAAGTGAGAAAACGGCGAAAATTTGAATAAAGCATTAGAAAAGCATCTGATCTTAGCAACGTGGATATGTTTATTTGCACAAACTCTACGGCACTCCATTAAAGTCACGTCATGTTTATTTATATAGCACATATACTATATATTGCTTCAAATCAAGCAGCTTTGTTGTATTAAACATTGACAACCAATGTCTCTACTATAAAGCAGCTCCTCCAGTGTGTTCATGTTTTCACTCGCAGATGTCTGACCTCGGCCTCCACACACACCTACCTATTATGTAATCTCCACGGACCAATGATTGTACAAAGCTGTTTAGCAGCCGGAACTAACTTTGGCGAGCTGTTTTTCCATTTCGGCCTGGTTTTGTTCGAAATTACGTCACATCGGTTCGCTCTTCGATTTCGCTTGAAGTATATCGGGGGCTGGACATTGTATTTTATAGGCCTTGAGTGGGCAGTCCTGTATTAGTTCTTTTCAAATCTACAACTGTTGACACATGCGACAAGTTATGGTAACATGTCGTACAAATTACATGAACAGAAAACCATGTAGCATAAGAGTGGAATTTCTGAAAGTCCATGGCGCCTGAATAAATGTGAAGTCCATTTCCTGTGGAGTCTGTTTCCCACGTAGAGTCGCTCAGAATCAGATGAAACTTGTTCATGGATGTCTGAAGTGGTGCTTTACACCAGGGTTCGAACGGCACCCTCTTCGTTAAAAGCTAGCGTATGGAAAATTGGCAATTTCATTGTTACCTATTTAGTATTTTTTGTATGAAAGCTGCTTTCAGCAGCCTATTTAGTTTTCACATCAATACACTGTAAACCGATCTGTTATACGTACGTTGTATTGCCCTGCAATATGTGCAATGCCAGTCACAAAAAGTTACATTTTGACTGTGCTCTCTGCAGATGTTCATTCACTTTTTTTTTGTATAAGCTGTTTTTGATTGTGGTATACAGCAAACATTTCAAGTCATAACTCTTTATTATTTAGTTGTGAATAAGAGAGGCTTTGTATGTTACTAATTATGCAGAATATGCAAGTCCACAAGCATTATATGAGGGCTGCTGGTACATAATTCTATATTTTTTAACAAAAACTGTTTGTGATTTTGCTACAGCAAAATGTTTTTTCGTCTGAAGGATTATATTGCTCATTGGAAATAACAAGAGGATGTTGGTTAGAAGTCTATTATTAAATGCTAGAGATTCAGAATATGCTGAAGTTTGTGTTAATTTACTACAAGTACGCTGCTAGTACAGGCACACATTTATTTTCCTGTTGGTTCTTTGCAATGTTCAAATCACTTCCATTTGTTTTATTAATAAAATTAATATTGGAAGATGGAAGTAAGTTTGTAATGGGTCATCATAAATACTTTGCTTTAAAAGTACCAAGTAAGTAAAAAAAAAAAAAAAAAAAACGTTAATAATCGATAATCGTTACCCTCTGAATCGTAATCGAATCGTGAGGTGCCTAGAGATTCCCACCCCTAATCTGAAATGAGAAAGTAAGTGTGCTTACCTCATTTAGCAAGAGTGTTTAGTAAAATTTAGCCTTAATAATCCACAGTATGTGTAGGCCTATGACAATGTGTAGTAAATTACCTAAAAAATCAAAAACTGTTTCTTTGTATTTATTTAAATTTAACATTTACTGTCAATATTGGGCTTGTGGATCATGTGGGTACTAGGGTACTCTTTGCTGTGTGTGGATAACCATGTCGGTCAGCCACCACCGAAGACCAATTTTGACCCAGTAAAAACCCTGCAATCTGTTTTCAAAACATGCAACGATTACACATATGTCTTTTATGTCAAAAACAAATGACATTCTCATGATTAGAAAGTCAAGTAAGGATTATGTAAGGAAATCTATGTAACGTAAGATTTACAAAATTGATCATGTATAAGCAACAGCATTGATTGAAATCGCATAAGAAAAAATATTTCTCTTGCAACCCATCAAACCACAGCCGTGTAACAGTTTGTCTTGTTTATTTCATTCCTGTGTGTTTTTCATGTGCTTCAGTTCAGTCTTGATATCCTGCTGCTTAGTCTCCTTGGTTACAGATTACCTGCAGCTGTCTGTCATTCCCTGTGTACTTATACAACGTTTCTTTCAATTCATTGTCGTTTCTCGTCAATGTAAGTGTGTTTTCCCCTGCGTTAATCCTGTTTCCTGTATTTGATTTTAAAACCTGTTTCCTTGAAGTATTCCTTGTCGTGAGAGTTTCTATTCACCTATTCTATTCAAATGCTACTCCTCCTAGAGATCTGTCTATCTCCGTCCGTCTGTCCGTCCTAGCTAGCTAGCTAACTTTTAAAACGACAAAATTAAAACTATTACAAACTGAAAAACTTAGAGCTTTTAAAACTACTTCAAACTTTCTGGCTTGGATTTTTTAAGCCTACTTTAAAGTTTGTCTTTTCAAAATTTACCATCTAGTTTTTATTGTAGTATGATTGTCATTACTAAATACAAATATTTAAAAGTAATAAGAAATAGGCCTATTACTCTTGTAATATTACTATTGAAATATTTAAGAAATGTATTATAATAACAATAATACATGTATTTTACAGTTCAACTGTAAAATGACAATAATAATATTTATGGGTGTCTTAATTACTTAATTTTCAAATGTTAACCCATCAAGCTTTAATTTAGTCAGAAAACCCTTGGAACTTAGAAAGCCCTTTACACTTCTCTTTTGTTGACAGCAGCAGGTTGAAAAGCACTTCTCATTACACTTTTATGAAGATGGTTGATGCGTTCCCAAAGCGACCCAAACTCAGAGCAGATGCAGAGATCACTGAAAACACCGGATAATGACCTACTTGCATGTTAAAGATCATAGCCTTTGCACAATTTCTGTTTTATCTTGATTAATCTTGCAGCCCTACGGACCTCTATGCTTTTAAAAAGGTGACATCACAGCATTTGATCTGTTAAAATCACAACCCTTCCTCCCAGTAATATGTTGCATTAAAAAATTAATGAGGATTTCTCACTAAGTGGTTCATTATACTAAGATGATCTTCTTAGAACATTAGGTTTCATTGACTATGTCTGTGTGTGTCCATTTTAGGACTCTGTGTCAGGTGGGTTTTCATCCGGAGATGTGCTGATTCCATTAGCTGATGAGTATGACCCCATGTTTCCCAACGACTATGAGAAAGTGGTGAAGAGACACAGAGAGGAACGACAAAGACAGAGAGAGCAGGAGCGACAGAAGGAGATTGAGGAGAGAGAGAAGTATGCATCCATTATTGAAGAAAATGGCTATAACTCGTTAAATAATGCGATATTCGATATGCGATATACGATAATGCTTTGAGTGTGTAAAATACATTTTTAATTTTATTTCATTATATTTAAAAACTGAAAATGATATAACCAATATACATGTTTTACATTCTATTTTTTTAAGAGAAGAAAGCATCTCTACAACTTCTGAAAGTCAACAACAGGGTTTTACTGTAGCGTTACATAAAAAGTAAGTGTCATTTTAACGTCAGTGCAAACGCAGGGTTTCAGGTAGGCCTACATTAGGTTTATTTACCGACAGAAATTGAATTATCAAATGTAAAAATAAAACACTGCTTCACTGTATGAATTAAATATAGACTGATTCTTATTAAAGTTGCAAAATGAATTCAGTCAAGAGCAGTGAGTGATTTTCTCTTTGTCTGTTGTTTGATTAACAATAAGCACACAGACAGAAGTAGGTTTGTCAGGTACACTTTAAGAGCTGCACTGATCCAATATATTGTTATATGCACGCTTTTTACTCCACTTACTAAATAACTAATTGTTTTTACGTTAATACTCACCAAGATGGCATTTTGACAATGTTGTGTGTATTTTTTGGTTATATAAACTGTGGAACAGAACTGAAATCAGTATTATGCTGTCTGAGAGGCGGCTTTCTGTGCGCGTGTGTAGGCATGTCAGATGTATGTAACAGTCATGTGTCTAGTCTATTCTCTTATGTCTGCATCAACCGAAAACTTTGAGTTTTTGTAATCTTTTGAAGTATTAAAACCATTCAGTTATTGTTAGCCATTGCGATATGCATATATTCCGATAATTTATATATCATGCAGAAGAGCTGCACAATTAATCGAATTTCTAATCGCATTTATGATTATGGATGCCACGATTACGTAATCGTTCAAATCCGCAATAAAAAAAAAGTCCATTTACATTATTCTGCCTGCTTAAGAGGTGTGTTTAGAGCATGTTACGTTGTGAGGGAATATCGGCTACTTCAGAGAACCCAGCACAATAGGAATTATCAGTGACGTAAGTGTACACTGGTTGGTCCAACACACGCGAAACACCAGCACCTGCCATTTTTAAAAAGCCATGTACACAGCCCATTTACTTCATAAACTAACTCTATGAACATGAAAAACAGGAGAAAGTCCAACACAACTTTTGAGTCGACCAAGCGAAACATGATTATGTATTTCTGCTCAGCTGGCGACATTGGGCATCAACCACGCAGCAAACGCTAATACTTTTTCATATACTGTCTGCTTTGTATAACAGTTCTATCTAATAATATACAACCCCAAATCAGAAAAAGTTGGGACACTGTACAAATTGTGAATAAAAACAGAATGCAATGATGTGGAAGTTTCAAATTTCAATATTTTATTCAAACTACAACATAGATGACATATCAAATGTTTAAACTGAGAAAATTTATAATTTTAAGGGAAAAATAAGTTGATTTTAAATTTCATGGCATCAACACATCTCAAAAAAGTGGGGACAAGGCCATGTTTACCACTGTGTGGCATCCCCTCTTCTTTTTATAACAGTCTGCAAACATCTGGGGACTGAGGAGACAAGTTGCTCAAGTTTAGGAATTGGAATGTTGTCCCATTCTTGTCTAATACAGGCTTCTAGTTGCTCAACTGTCTTAGGTCTTCTTTGTTGCATCTTTCTCTTTATGATGCACCCGGATCCTTCTACGCAGCCATGATATTGTAATTGATGCAGTATATGGTCTGGCATTGTCATGTTGGAAAATGCAAGGTCTTCCCTGAAAGAGACAACGTCTGGATGGGAGCATATGTTGTTCTAGAACTTGGATATGCCTTTCAGCATTAGCTGCTTTCCGACCGGAGGAACCTTTTCACAGTTCCTAGAACTATTGGCTATAGTACCCGGATGTCGGCGTGTTCGCACCGCAGGAACTAGGAACGATTTTAGTTCTAGGAACTCCATTTGTAGGAACTAATTTAGCTCCTACTTCAGAGTAGGGTCTAAACCAGCACTATAGGAACTATCCGTGACGTTAGTGTATGCTGATTGACCGAACGCACGCGGAACACCAGCACCCGCCATTTTTAAAACAGCTAGAATGTAAACACACAGATTATAGCCTATATATTTACTCCAGAAACTAACTATACAAACATGGAAACCAGTGATAGATGGGTCTCTAAACCTTAAATGCTAAAGAGAAAATCCAACGCAACTTTGAGGGGACCACGCCAAACATGATTATGTAGGCTAATAACCTTTTTTCATATACTGTCTACTTTCTATAACAGTTCTATCTAATAAGATATTAAACAGTACTGTTAGACAGATCGCTAACTAATAAACACAGAGAATGCGAGCATTGTTTGCTCTGGCGTTCTCAGCGCCGCCAAAATAAAGGTCCGTCGCGCCATCAAAATAAAAGTCACCGTGCTTGCGTCACTCCCTTACCCCTCCAACCAGTTCCTATGGCCACTTGGCCAGTGCGAACGCAAAGAGCAAAACCGAGTTTGGGGGAGAGTAGTTCTTAGAACTGTTTAGAAGTGGACAGTTCCTAGAACTACTTGGTCGGAAAGCGGCTATTGATGGTGCCTTTCCAGATGTGTAAGCTGCCCATGCCACACGCACTCATGCAACCCCGTACCATCAGAGATGCAGGCTTCTGAACTGAGCGCTGATAACAACTTGGCTTGTCCTTGTCCTCTTTAGTCTGGATGACATGGCGTCCCAGTTTTCCAAAAAGAACTTCAAATTTTGATTCATCTGACCACAGAACAGTTTTCCACTTTGCCACAGTCCATTTTTAATGAGCCTTGGCCCAGAGAAAACGCCTGTGCTTCTAGATCCTGTTTAGATATGGCTTCTTTTTTGACCTATAGAGTTTTAGCTGGCAACGGCGAATTGCATGGTGGATTGTGTTCATGACAATGTTTTCTGGAAGTATTCCTGAGCCCATGTTGTGATTTCCATTACAGTAGCATTCCTGTATGTGATGCAGTGCCGTCTAAGGGCCCGAAGATCACGGGCATCCAGTATGGTTTTCCGGCCTTGACCCTTACGCACAGAGATTGTTCCAGATTCTCTGAATCTTTGGATGATATTATGCACTGTAGATGATGATAACTTCAAACTCTTTGCAATTTTTCTCTGAGAAACTCCTTTCTGATATTGCTCCACTATTTTCCGCCGCAGCATTGGGGGAATTGGTGATCCTCTGCCCATCTTGACTTCTGAGAGACACTGCCACTCTGAGAGGCTCTTTATATACCCAATCATGTTGCCAATTGACCTAATAAGTTGCAAATTGGTCCTCCAGCTGTTCATTATATGTACATTTAACTTTTCCGGCCTCTTATTGCTACCTGTCCCAACTTTTTTGGAATGTGTAGCTCTTATGAAATCCAAAATGAGCCAATATTTGGCATGACATTTCAAAATGTCTCACTTTCAACATTTGATATGTTATCTATATTCTATTGTGAATAAAATATTAGTTTATGAGATTTGTAAATTATTCCATTCCTTTTTTACTCACAATTTGTACAGTGTCCCAACTTTTTCTGATTTGGGGTTGTATTAGACAGGACTGTTAAACAGATCGTAAACTGGTGAAGACGGAGAATGGGAGCACTGTGAGCTCAGGCTCTGGCGTTCTCAGCGCTGTCAGAATAAGTCTCAACAAGAAGCGCGGCTTACGTCACTTCAGAGTTCCTACTGGCAGTGTGAATGCAACCAGGGAAATGGACACAGGGGAACATTAGTTCTCCGGGAACCACCATGGTGGCTAGTTCCTATAACCACCCAGTGCGAAAGCCCCTATTATTAAACTATGCATATTTTTCCTTTTTTTGTTTTTTTAAGAAGAAGAAGAAACCAAACCATTGTTTAGTTGACATTTGAGGCTTAATGCTATACAGAAGCAATAAAAGTTTTTCTGGAAGAGTGTTTCCAGCTTGTTTTTTATTTTTATATAAAAATATGGCACGCAGTTGCTTCAAACAATGGTATAATGCTATTTAAAACATCATTCAATGTAAATTGTGAAACAAATTGTGTGTAATAATTGTAGCTGGTAAGATTACACAGAACTAAATGTTTTTTTTGTTTTTTTGTTTTCTTCATAAAATCTTATTTTTGCTGCCTGTCTGAACACAGCCTTAAACATTTGCCTGATCTGCACAGATCAGTGTTGTTTTGTTGTCCATTGTGTTGTGACCATTTTGCCCCTGTCTGTTAGGAAACGTAAAGAGAGGCATGAAGGAGGGGGAGCTCCAAGCGGATTTTCACGTTTCCCGAATCCCGAAGGCGAATCAGATGAGGAGGAGGATTTTGAGAGAGAAAAGAGGAAGAGGAGTGAGTTCCCAATGAAACATTTCTTCATCCTAATTTCTTTTATATCGAATTGATTGTATATTGACAATTGTGATTAGATTATCCAAGATGTTAATACCATGTTTAAACAAGGGCTCTTGCTATAATCTTCTGTGTGGTTATAAGATGTCGTTCATATGGCATACAGGTATGGGTGGAGCTGCCATCGCCCCTCCGACATCATTAATGGATCGAGAATGTAAGTACATCCCATAGACCTTTTTAGAACCTTTATTTTCCTGTTTTGCCACATTTAAAATCAATAACACTGATGAGCCAAAGCATTATGTCCAGTCACAGGTGAAGCAAATATCGTTGATCATCTCCTAACGAGGACACATATTAAGGTCTGGGTAGATTAAATGGTAAGCAAACAATCAGTTCCTCTCCTGTTGGATGCAGGAGAAATGGGCAGGGATAAAGATATGATCTGCACCCTGGCACACTGCACAAATTGTTCAGGAATGAACAATTGAGCATCTGTGGGATGTGCTGGACCAACAACTTTGATCCACAGCGGCTCCACCTCACAACCTGCAGGACTTGAAGGATCTGCTGCTAAAGTCTTTATGCTAGATACCACAGGACACATTCAGGGGTCTTGTAGAGTCCATGCATCGGCGGGTCGGCGCTGTTTTGGCAGCGCTCGGAGAACTAACAGCATTTTAGGCATGTGGTCATAATGTTTTGGCTCATCTGTGTATGATTTTGTGTGTTTTCGCTTTGTCTCTAATAGGTTGCAGCTTTACACAGTCTTAAATCCAGTTGCGGGAAATGTTAGTTAGTAAAAAAACTGTGTTTGTTGTCATGACAGCATCATATTCATATGATGAAGATGGTCGCCAGAGGTCGAAAGCGGCTATACCACCTCCTGTGTTTGATGACTTGGATAGACCACGATCTCCCCCTGGACCAACTAATTCATTCCTGGCCAACATGGGGTAAGTGTCCTTCCATGCACTCAGAAACAAAGAATCCCTCCCTAGACTCATAAAGTCATTATGATTTATAAATATGTTATTGTTGCACTGATTGGATGAACGCTTTGGTTCTGATTTACACCAGAGAATTTTGATTTCCAGAAAATTCAGATCCACAAAAACCTATATATACATTATATATACATTTAAGATTTAAGTCATTTTGATTTTGCAAAGAAATTGTTTCAACAAAAGAATCTAAATGTTACTAGAAATAGGGATATGTAAGAAAAATGTTCATTTGAATTTAATCTAAATTATTTTAATTTTTAACAAGGACATTTTTATCATTAAATTTTAAATCAGAACATTTAACCAATAATATTTAATTAAAATTATTTTTTTAGATTTAGATTTTACAAGAAAATAGTATTTAAGTATAGTTAGTTAGTATATTTGAAATTTAGCATTTAGATTTAACCAGAACATTTTGATTTAACCAATAAATAAATCTTATATTTAATTTAAATGATTTTTAAACAATAAATTTCGATTTCCAAATGTATATATATATATATTTAAAATTAAAGATTTAATATTTTAGCTTTAACCAAATATTTTTAATTTAAATTAATTTCCAAAGAATGTATTGGTAAAGAATTTAGATTTAACCAAAGGGTTTAGATTTTACCAGACACGTTTTGATTTAACAAAATAATGAATAAATCTTGTAATATTTAATATAAATCAAGATTTAATCAATGAATTTAGATTTCCAAATAACTTATTTTAAAGAAAATAAATTTAAATCTATAATTTAAAGTCCTGTGTGTTTTTCAGTGGTACCGTGGCTCATAAAATCATGCAGAAGTATGGATTTCGCGAAGGACAGGGTCTGGGGAAACATGAGCAGGGGTTGAGCACGGCGCTGTCAGTGGAGAAAACCAGCAAGCGTGGTGGCAAGATTATTATTGGAGACTCAACGGAAAAGAGTGAGATCACATCCACACACACCCACACACACAAACACAAAAACACAGCAACCATGTACAAGCTCTCACATCAAGGATTCTTGTTTTTTTTCTGTTCCTTTTTATTGTTTCGAGTGTCATGTTTGTTTTCAGTTCCATGTGTTGTCATTTGCGCAACCATGTACCCACTGTGTGAGTGTATCATTTGGTTCATTCACATTTGTTTGTGTTTGTTTCAGCATCAGCATCCAGTCAGAATTTGCCTGATCCACATGGCTCTAATTCAGGTTTGATTTGATTTAATTTCCTGTTTCCCATATCAATCATTGACTTACAACAGTTGTTTGTTTGCATCTGTATGTGTCTTCACCACCCACATGAACACATCTGTGATCAATTTTTCATAAGGAAACAGAATTTGTCCCCATCATGCCTGTTATGTAAACAGTGGCAACAGTAATTTCCCTAACATAAGCAAACGGGTGTTATAGTAAAACAATTTCAGATGTCCTTTCATAAAGTATCTGTTCAGTATTTTTATGTATTTCTGTCTCTTTATTTTAATCATTTGAACCGTTTTCTTAACCAAACAGCCATTAAATTCATGTTTAATGCAAGATTTAAAATACAGTAAAATAATCAAGGCTTGTTTCCCTTTTCACTACATGAACTCAAAGGAAGCATCATATTTAATCATTCTCATTTATATGCACCAGTATAACAATACATAGTCATAAACAGCAATATTTACATGCATATACAGTACCATTCAAAAGTTTGGGGTCAGTGAAAATTATTTTTTGAAATAAATTATTACTGTTTTCAGCAAGGAGGCATTAAAATCAGAGTGGACATTCATTAAAAGAAGCTGACTTTTCTTTTATATGAAGTTTTGAAATAAATGTAAATTGAAATATGATATCTGTTTTATAGCTGATCCCTCAAAGAAAAACGATACCAACCCTCTTACAGAGATTCTCAAATGTCCAACAAAGGTGGTGTTGCTGCGGGTAAGCTGTGTCAATCAGTCTAAATTAAATTAAACTTCATAAATGTGTGTTTTGGAGACTCTTCAAGTGAAACGCATGGGAGACTAGAATGCTGATTGATTTCAATAGTTTGACATTAGCATGTTGCTAAGCTAATAAGACAATAGTCTATAAGAATAATATTGCATAAAATAATTTTAATACAAGACCTTTTTATTTATCTTTTTTATTGAGACACTTTATTATTTATTGAAATATAAGTATCTCCTATCATTTTTCACATCTTTGGATGAATTTCCTTTTTTGTGATGATACATGCAATTTTTCCTTAAAGTCAAGTCCCAGCAAAAAATGCTTCTAATAAATATATCAATTAAATAAAAATTGAAAAGCAATTGTTTTTTCCATTTATGTTGAAGCACTTCAATTATTTAATTCATTACAAGAATCCCCAATTAACTTCTCACTTCAATACAGTGACGGTGCAATTCATTTTTTGTCATTTTCGGTGCAATATTTGCTGCCGGTCCTAGTTAATTTCTGCCCTCTTTTGACTTTATTTTGAATGAGATGCTCAGGACAATTTAGTCAAAAGCATTTGTTGCTTAATCTGCACATAAAAACTGTATGTGTGTAGAACATGGTTGGAAGGGGAGAGGTGGACGAAGACCTGGAAGGTGAGACTAAAGAAGAGTGTGAGAAATATGGCAAAGTCACCAAGTGCGTCATCTTTGAGGTGAGGGTCATGTCGAGCAAGTTTTCTTGTGTATGTAAGCTGCAGATGTCATCTCTCGCTGACATGAAACCTGTGTGTCTGGCTTTTGTTTCCAGATCTCAGGTGTGACTGACGATGAGGCCGTTCGCATTTTCTTGGAGTTCGAACGGGTTGAATCGGCTATTAAAGGTGAGCGATTAAAGGACAAACTTGAAGTGTGTGTGTAGATGGTCTTTATTTGAAGTGCCCCAGTTCTTGCGTAATAAAGCAGGTAAGTGTGTGAGGACTGTCCCTTAGGTGTTACATCACCTGGCTGGTTACATCACTTCCTCAAGGGATTGCAGACCAAACCAGTTTTTACTCACTCACTTTCAAACACTGACCGAAATATTAACAAGCTGGAAATTAACTCATCCTTCAAAACATTGTTATCCTCAAAAAGGACAGTTTTAAATGAATACATTTATTTGTATATATTTATATTATATTAGTTTGTGATGTGTGTGTGTGTGTGTGTGTGTGTGTGTGTGTGTGTGTGTGTGTGTGTGTGTGTGTGTGTGTGTATACACATATGTATGTATGTATGTACGTATGTATGTGCATATATATATATATATATTTATATATATATATATGTGTGTGTATATGTATATTTAATGTGTATATGTATATGTAAGGGACAATGTAGAGCGAGGCGGTTGTTATAGCGAATACAACCCCGACAGGCTGATCGGGACCCCGATAAACAACCGCCTCGCTCATCCTGCTTATTACATGGCTACCCACCAAATAAATCAATAATTTGACACAAAATATTGATTTAAAAAGGAGTTTATTGTTTTAAAAACGATTGTATTGCTTCCGCTAAAGAAAATAGTCCGTTCCATCTCTACGGTTAGAATCCTGTGTCCATAACAACGCTCTGTTTTTCATGGCAACGGTGTGTTATACTTTGCAGCGGTCTGTTATCAAGAAATAACAGACCGCATTCTACATTGGAATTCAACCAAGCCATGTAATAAATGTGTGTGTGTGTATATGTATGTATGTATGTATGTATGTATATATATATATATATATATATAGAGCTGTGGATTTCCCCTTGTTTTTTTTTAATAAGGGTATTTTTGATCATATACCAGATCATTATCAAGATGCCACTATCTTTCCTGTTTTAAAAGGGCTTAATGCTCATCGTCACTTATGATATCACATGGGAAAAACCAAACATTTTTTAATAACAGATTTAGCAGCAAAGCATACGTTCTTATTCCTTTTCTGCTTTTTGTGGTTGGTTGTCTGGGTCAGCTCTTAGAACCGTATATTTAGCACTATATAAATAAAAGTCTCAATATCCCAGGTGTAAATTTCTGCTCAAGAAATATTTCTTATCAATGTTGAAATCAGTTGAGCTGCTTAATATTTTTTTCAAAAAAAAAGTTCAAAAGAACAGCATTTATTTTAAACAAACTTTTGTAACATTATAAATGTAATTACTGTCTTTTTTGATCAGTTTAATGCATCCTTGCTGAATAAAAGTATTAATTTCTTAAACTTTCTGACCCCAAGCTTTTGAATGGCTACAAATCAAAATTTTGACAGATCATCACATAACATGAGCAGTTGGCATTTTTATTTTCAAAAACATTTGCCTGTAACACGATGACAAATTTAACTGCAAAGACAAAAAACGGGAAATTAAATAACATCCTGGCAACGCTTTGTTATATTGAAACAAAGCTCAGTATCTTTACACAGACTCTAAGGCCATCGTCTCGTGATATGTTTTAGGACAGTGCCATCAGCTGGTCAGAAGTTATAAACAATGGTAAATCTATCCATAGCATTTGAATTTCTTGTCCTAAAGTCACAGATGTTACAACCAAACAGTTCTATTTCAAATAACAATGTGCAATTTGTGCTCATGGCTTCATAATTGCAGCTTTATTAGAAATTGTTTTATATAATAGAATATATATTTATTTTTTCATATTTTAAATGAAATCTTATTTAATAGCATTTAATATAATCGTTAATTTGTGTCATGATGCAGTTCAATAGTATATTTACAGTAAATCTTTTGGTCTTTTTGAATGTCGACATAACAGTATTGTGTGCTGCTGTTGTTGTTTTTTCCCCTCCTCAGCTGTGGTGGATCTGAATGGGCGGTACTTTGGAGGTCGGGTGGTGAAGGCCTGTTTTTATAACTTGGATAAGTTCCGTGTTTTAGACCTGGGAGATCAGATGTGAGTGGGAGATCCAGACCTGCATAACCAGGAAAGAGTAAACACCAGGAAGAAGTCGTTTCTGTATATAGCATGAGTAATTTTATACACCCTTGTAAAACATTAGCTTATGTGCCCCTTCCCGCAATGCGTTTTGTAATGAGGATTTAATTTGCTCTTTTTTTTTTTTTTTTTTCTCTTGTCTCTCGAACGTCACAGTTAAAAATATCCTTTTGTCCTGTCCTTGTGAATAAGATGTGATGAAGAACCCAGAATTAAAAAAAGGTTTTGGGAGAATAACTTTGAGGGTTGGTTCTGTTTTAAACATAAAATGTGTCTCTTTAAATTTTCAACTTTTTCTTATCTCTTCACTTCTAGACTTTCATTGTGGTGCTTTCAAAGCAATGGTGCGGGTTTTACGTGAATACTCCAGTAGTTACTACATGGTTTTACAGAAAAGAACAATTGTATACTGATGTTGAATGGGGTGATGATGATGAAGATGATGATGTTATAATGAATGAGCCCTGGTTCATGATTTATATAATCAGACATCATGTCCCTGTGCGACTCTAGAAAGTAGGAAACCTACATTCTTCTGTTGTGACATAATGGCAACTCCCATGAGCCCTCACTCTATGATCCACACACTATTGATAGACTTAAAGTATTAAACTATTTCTTAATGTGTGTCTTGACCCTAACGGAAATAGGGTTTTGTGCGTTACTCAATAAAAGGTGACTTCAGTACATGCCAAGTTTCTCAGAAGCGTCTCTGTAGGATGTTTCAAATGCCTATAAATGCAGCACCTAAATAATATTTGTGTATTATCAGATAACTATGCATGATAGTGTATTTTCATGCAGAATGTGTGCGGATGCGTGTTAGACTGGGTCGGTGATGGTGTGATGTTCTGGTTTGGTGAGGACGACGCACTTACGCAATACGAAGGTGCTGGGGAATAAAGTAAAGAATAGACTGAACTCCATGAGGATTGACTCAAACAGAACAGATCCTCATCAAATGACTCTTATATGAGCAGAGAGTCTGAAACATGTCAGAACAGGGTTGAGCTGTTCAGGTCACAAGTTTAGCACTGGGAATTGAGCCGGTACGTTGTGTAAAAGTGCTAAAGGTATTACGGATGGGTTGTAGATGGGTTATGGCTTTGTTTGGATTAGTACTTTAAGTTTACAATTGCTCATAATTATGGTTAGGGGTTTGAAAATCAAACCCCAGATCCTACTCATATTTGTGCTGCAGACATGTATGATAGTTCAAATCGTGCTGCTTGTTGAAGTAAGGCATACTTTTTTTAAGAGTTGACCTGGTGCATAAAATTTGCAAAAATCCAGCCGGATCACACAATAATTTATCTATTTTACAAGTGTGCAATTTTGTAAGAATTTAATGAAAATGTCAGATTTGTATGAAAAAAAGGAAGCTCCAGCCCTAAACCTACCCCTCAGTGTGGCTAGAGCAGATGATAAAAAAAAAAAAAGTATTAATTCATACGATTCTGCATCAGTTCAAAATGGTTACATATTGTCATTTAAGTGTGTTGGAAAAACCATAGACTTCCATTGTAGGAGGTATCTGAATGGTTCTCACCCAGGGGCTCTGGGCCTACTAGGAGGCCTCAGTAAACTCCTTATCCTTAACCCTTATTCACTAAATCATGAACAACCGGAAAAGTCATGGGGCCTTTGAATGTTGTTGTAGACAATGAGGGACTGAAGATATGTAATATGTGGTTTCATAAGGACAAAGACTTCTGGCTTTATTACTGCCAGTGCCAACCAATGAGATGGTCGCCACACCCCTTCATTTATCCAAGGAACGTGTGAGGAAATAATCATAGAGGTGGATAAAGATATTTACAGTTGTGGTGGTTTAAACAGCTTAATGACATACTATTTTAGGTTTGCCCACTTTTAAAGGTTTTTTTTTTGTTTTTTTTGTTTTTTTTTTGTTTTGTTTTTTTACAGGCAAAATGCACTGTTCCCCATCATGATGTTCCTAAGTTGTTTGCATTTCTTTTTTTTCTGTGGAAAACACAAGAAACTGTTATGGAGAATTTTTTGTTTGTTTTCTTTCCTTTTGTTTTGTTTGTCTCATGTCTCATTGTTTTGTTTGTCTCATATCTAAGTATTTTGTTTGTCTCAGTGTTGTGGTTTTTGTTTGTTTTATGTCTCAGTGTTTTGTTTGTTTTATGTTTCAGTGTTTTGTTTCTCTCAGTGTTGTGGTTTTTGTTTGTCTCATGTCTCAGTGTTTTGTAAATCTTATGTCTCGGTTTCGTTTTTTGTTTTTTCTCATGTCTCTGTTTTGTGTTTTGTTTTGTTTGTCTCATGTCTCAGTGTTTTATTTTGTTTGCTACTATATAGTATGCGAAAACAGTTCGCCAACATAGTATGTCCGAATACATAGTATTCGAAAAACAGTAGGCGAAAAGTCCCTTGATGACCTTCTACTTTTTTATTATTTACTAGTTTATTCGTTAGGGACAATCCAGCGCACATTACTACATACTCAATTATCACAGTCAGAGCCATAACAATATGTGTAGATGTGTTGCATAAAAGGTTTCTAGCCAATAGGCTAATTTGCAACCCCAGTCCCTGGTGAGACCTTTCTAAAAAGATAATCCAAATATATAATTTTTAAAAGAACTACATATTGTAACACAATCATGCAGCAAATACATTATATACTAACATCAGCATTTCACAGAATCGTGACCACATTACACAAAACAGTACATCACGTAACAACACAAGCCCCAAGCACCCAGCCGCTCGCACCTGCTCACCTATACCCACCCCAACAGTGAGGGCCTGGGCCGCTACAAGATTATCTCCCATACCCAGACCCCGCCCCATGGGTTGATCCTTTGGCAGCCATGTGCAAACAACCAGGCATCCAGCACAAACAATACATTACAACAAAACTGACTCAGTGGCCACATATTTGGTTTTCTTTCAGCCAGTGTTTCACCTTAAATGTTTTCAGTTCGGTTTGTGTTTTTATTTCAGTTCGTAAATCATCCCAAAAATGGGTCCCTATCACTGAAAAACATGACTGGCCGAAAGTGGTTTTGCGCCCCTCTGCTATGCAGTTGCCACCCACTGCTCTCCTAGTGGCCACTCTCCTTGTGTTTATTTTTGTCACAAAAGGACAGAGTACGGCTGGAGCTAGATTATTTGCGCATTTAAAGTCAGTTTAAGAAAAGAGAACTTAATAAAACTATCAAAATCTAAAAGCTTGTATTTCTGTACAATCAAACAGTGGTGCCACATAGTTGGTTTCTGATCAATTATTTTCAGTGCCTGTTTGTATAATGGTATGATGGGTTTGACTGTTGTCTGGGAGGCTTGGCCCCATACAGTAACACAATAAGATAAGTGAGAGAGTATCATGGCATGAAAAAAACAGTAAAGCTGCCTTGACAGTTATATGAGACCTTATCATTCTAAAACAGTTCAAGTTTGTCCGGACAGTCTTACAGAGTTTGTTAATGTGTTTATTGAATTTGAGTTGTGAATCCAGAATAATACCTAAAAATTGAAATTCCTCAACTTCCTCTATGGCTTCTTGATCTATTTTGATAGTGCACTTAGCTTTCCCTCTTATAGAGAAGCACATAGATACAGTCTTTTTGACGTTGAGCGTCAGATGGGTGTCTTTAAGCCACTGGGATATACCCTCCATTTCCTTGGTCAGGGTCTCTGCTACTGCAATTGGTGTCCTAGCTGATGCATAAATTACTGTATCGTCAGCATACATTTGACAGTTGGCTGACTGACAGCATGTTGGTAAATTGTTTATATATAAACTAAAGAGCAGAGGCCCCAAAATGGAGCCCTGTGGGATACCCATTATGGATTGTAGTAGTGTTGAGAGTTCAGTGTTTATTTTGGATTGTAGTAGTGTTGAGAGTTCAGTGTTTATTTTAACACGTTGCTCTCTATGCTCCAGATATGATGCAAACCAGCCGATAGCATGTTCAGAGAAGTTGAAGGTGGTGAGTTTATTCAAACTCAGTATATTGTGGTTCGCGGTGTCAAAGGCCTTTTTTAGGTCTATAAACACAGCTCCCACAACATTACCCTTGTCCAACTTACTCTATTTCCGGCGAAATTTTGAAGTGCTCATTCGATGGACACTTTACTATCCCACTGGAGAGAATTTATGAATGGCAGTGAAGCGACCATAGGGAAGCGAGGTAACTGACGCTGGTAGGTCAATGTGATAATGACATCAGGTCAGATATGTAGTACGTCTGGATTACATTCATACTACAAAGAACATACTTTTTTTTATGCTTGCAATGTACAAATTCAAATGTAGTACTCAATAAGCGATTTCGGACGAAGCCATTAGTTTTTTGTTTGTCTCATGTTTCAGGGTTTTTTTGTCTAATGTCTCAGTGTTTTGTTTGTCGTGTCTCAGTGTTTTGTTTTGTGTCATGTCTTGTTTTGTCTGTGTTTTGTGTCATGTCTGTTTTGTCTCAGTGTTTTGTCTGTATCAGTTTGTTTTGTTTGTCTCATGCCTCAGATTTGTTTTGTTTGTCATGTTTTGTTTGTGTCATGTCTGTGTTTTGTTTTGTCTCAGTGTTTTGTTTGTCATGTTTTGTTTGTGTCATGTCTGTTTTGTCTTGTCTCAGTGTTTTGTTTGTCATGTTTTGTTTTGTTTGTCATGTCTGTGTTTTGTCTTGTCTCAGTGTTTTGTTTGTCATGTTTTGTTTTTGTTTTGTTTGTGTCATGTCTGTTTTGTCTTGTCTCAGTGTTTTGTCATGTTTTGTATTGTTTGTGTCATGTCTGTTTTGTCTTGTCTCAGTGTTTTGTTTGTCATGTTTTGTTTTGTTTTGTTTGTCATGTGTTTTGTCTTGTCTCAGTGTTTTGTTTGTCATGTTGTTTTGTTTTGTTTGTGTCGTCTGTGTTTTGTCATGTCTCTGTTTTTGTGTTTTGTTTTGTTTGTCATGTCTGTGTTTTGTTGTCTCAGTGTTTTGTTTGTCATGTTTTATTTGTCATGTCTGTGTTTTGTCTTGTCTCAGTGTTTTGTTTGTCTCGTGTCTGTGTTTTGTGGTTTGTTTATCTTATGTCTCTGTTTTTGTGTTTTGTTTTGTTTGTCTCGTGTCTCAGTGTTTTATTTTGTTTGTCCCGTGTCTCAGTATTTTTGTTTTTCGTTTGTCTCACGTCTCAGTGCTTTGTGTTTTGTCTCGTCTGTTGTTTTTTTGTCTTGTGTCTCAGTGTTTTGTGTTTTTGTTTTGTTTCTCGTGTCTGATTTTCTTTGGACCCAATTGGTTTTCATTGTATGGACAAAAACAGTTCTAATACATCATCTTTTGTGTTCCACAGAAAAAATAGTCTTACAAGTTTGGAACCAGAGTGAGTAAATAGTGAGAATTAAAACATTTTGGGTGAAGTATACCTTTAAGTCTCAAGTCTAACCTTTATTTCACACTTTGATCTCATGTTCATTGCATGCTTAACTACACTAGGGAGGATGGTTGGTTGCTGTTTGTTTTTGAATTGCGGAGACTGCTTGTACGTGTTGTGTGAGAGTAGAGGGGTTGGGTTACTAGTTCCGTTTACAGTAAACAGCACATCAGAACACCAGTCTGAACCCTGTTTACTGGGAAGTGATTCCTTACACTTTAACTTGCGAAATGAATTTATGATGCATGACTCTATTTTAATCACTGTACAGTAACGTCTGGGGAGTTCCATAAAAAAACATACCTGAAGGACACTACATTCATTAATATGCACAAGCTACCATATAAGTTAATTTCTTTGTACACTTATTAGAAAATATAATCTCAAAGGCTCTGCAAGAGAATTTTTTTTATTTATTTTTTTTATAAAAGGTTAATTCGTTGCACTGACTATAACATTAAAGTGTGTGTATAAATGTGTACACTTTACTGTGTGTGTGTTTCATGTTCTCTCCGCCTGTCTATTCCTGGTTTTGACACCTTATCCTTGTGAAGAGTGAATCAGCTTGAGGGTCAACTTCAGTATAACTGCGTCACACTTGCTTTTCTCACTCTGCTATTTTATTTTCGCTATTAGCGAGTCGGTCAACACTTCACACTTGATTCCAAGAAACATGTGTACTGTTTAGTGTTTACTTGAGACTTAAATTTCCTGTTGTAGGCATACATGCCTGCTTCATGCATCTGAACAAATAAGATTCTGTAATAACAATCTAAATTTCAAAATCTCACATGAAACATGTTCTACGATGTGTTATTTTGTGTACAAGTTAAACGACAGCTCTAGCAGTGAATGAAAAGCCATTACCGCTATGAGAGTTAACCCAAATTCCAGTAATATAATCTCCTGCGTGGAGCTGAGAGTCTGAGAGTGTGTCCTCATTAATGAGAAAGAAATTAGGGTTTTTTAGAGTGTTCGGATTAATTGTTATGAGTGATTGTTGTGCTATGCTATTTATAGGATGCTCTCGGTTGTTTAGGTGGTTGCTAATTGGCCCAAGTAAGAAAAAGAAAATTCACCTGAATATCAACGTGTGAAATTTAGTCAGCTGAAACAGTTTTGAGGATCTATTTTTAGTAGTGATCCATGACAATAGTGATCTAGTGATGTATTATATTGAAAAATTTTGTGTCTATTTGTTAATGAGGGATTTGTGGACACATTCATGTTTTTCGATTTGTGGAAGTTATAGTTTTTATTCTGTAAGTAAAAAGATAAAATTAGACCCTGGGGTAAGATGGCCTCCTCTGAATTGGCACAGAAGGCCCCGAGTGTCATGTTGTTACTGGTGTTATTATTTTTTAAACGTAATACTTATTGTAATTAATGGGGTTATTATTTAGTATTTCCATGAATTAGATGTACATTTTAGACATCTTTGCTTTCACGAAAACCTAGGTTAGTTGAGTAAAATTATTCAATTTGCATTCATAGTGTTGCTATTATGACATATATTAAAGGTGCATTAAGCAACTTTTCATGTTAAAAATACCTGTTTTCTAACCCATACATGCTTAAACAATTGCCTGATGGGCTGAATGAGCCCTTCTCTGATCACTGAGATTGTCTCTATAATCCTGTAAAGTAAAATAAATAAGAGGGATTCGGGCCGGAATTTTAGACTGGGCGTGACGTCATGCGCGTTCACGGCACGCTCACATAGCTATGCCTGGCAGGTTTGTGTATTCGCCGGCATTCTCCGTAGAAGATGGATTGTAAGAGACCTGCTTATAGTTCATTTCAAACACCAACGCAAACTCCACGTAAGATAAAAAAAAGAAAACTTTTGTCCGTGAGCGTGCACACCTCTGGTTGCAGTTTCGCTTGCCGCCAGAGGGGGCTTAGTTCTGCAAAAATTCAGAGACTTGCTTAATGCACCTTTAAATTAAAATATGGACAATTAAATATGTAAATATTCATATGCTTAAATAAGTTACAAAATATTTTTACCTTTCAGATGAATCTCTTTTACTGCACTGTAAAAAGTGATCAGTTGTCTTAACTTAAAAAAGTGAGAACGTGGAATTGTCAAGTTCACATAACCTTTACACATTGTTTATTAAAAGTCCCCTTGTGGTGAAAAATCTTTTTTTTTTATGTGCATATGTCTATATGGTGTTTTTAAAATGCTTTAAGACAAACCATGTGCAAATTCATAAATCAACACCATTGCTGAGTATCTTCTCCTTAAAACTGCAGTGAACCAAAGAGTCTCAAAAACGTGGTTAGACATTTTAAATATATTTGATTTAGTATTTTACATTTGTGACTCTTACAAAAACATATATAAAAAATATTATGAATATCAAAAGTCATTTATACATTCTGTAAAAATGTAGCTAAATGACCAAATATTTCTTATTTCCTATAATAACATATTGGCTGATGCATCATCTGCACAGGCTAAACTTGCTTTATCTAAATATGTTACAATTTAAAAGAAAATGCACATTGTTCTTGCACAAGAGTTCTATCATTCATATCCCTAAAAATGCTGAAGTTTAATGTAACCTAAATCTTTTTCTTTTTTTTTTATCTCACCACAAGTAGCTATGAACGGTAATAATCTGCTTGTTTTAGCAAACTAAAAAAAAAACCCTTGAGAGCTCATGCAGCCAGACAGTTATCTGGAACTGGGTCATACAGCAGCCAAATGAAAAAAGGTTCACCGTGCAGTAACAAAGGCTTTAAGAGTGGGAAATCACGAGAAGCTGACATGAAGCTTGAGGAAAAACCAAACTGTTCTCACCTGACTTGCAATTAACTTTCTTTCTTAGGGTATCGCATTTCTGTAAGAGAATGGATTAGATAGAATAATTGTTTTCCGATACTAAACGTTCAGTAATGGTCACGTGAGAAACAAAAATCTCATTTTTTGTCATGTTTTCCTATTTAACGCATTAATATTTGCTAAAGGAGAGTATGTGAGGCTGGCACAGTGATGTCACTACCACAGTTTTCATCATGTACGTGCAGATATGCGAGTCACCAACAGCTCGGCATTTTAGGGAAGATCTCAGAACCAACAATGGCTTTTTTTAAACAGAGGATTAAATGCATCGCAGTCATTTTTCTCGATACGTGCATATATCCTAAATGCCCTTCCCTCTTATGAGCTATAGCATAGCGTATTAAAAGGCTTTAGAAGTTTTATTATTATAAAATAAGTTTTTTATTTTAATTTTTTAGGCAAAAAACAAAAAAGATAGTCTATATTGGGAATAAAATATAGCGTAGGCTACTGCAAACAGATTTCTCTCAAATCACGGTTGCTGCAAATGTCCTACAAATCAATAAAAGTTAGAAATTACAGGTTAATTAAATTAAATGTCATTTTATTTCTTTTTAATTCATAAGTTAACAACCTACAGATCCGGAAATAGGCTACAAAAGAATACCATATCATTTTACAATCAACACTTGACCGTTATTTTATTAAGGGAAATAATCATTAAAAAAAAATCAACAAGCCAATGATTTACAGCTTGAAGGTGCTGTAATTTCAGGGATTTATGGATGAAGATTGATGGACTGATGCAGTGACTCTCCGCACGTAGGCATGTGTGGTGTGGGGGATGCCCTCTCGATGCATGACCGGCATCTTTGATGCTTTTGAGCACTGCCTTTCTTTCCCCTTTACTACTATATCATTAGCATCCAGAAAACAATTACGTAATATAAAAATAATAATTTTCGTATTATTAAAATGCATGGTTGAACACGAATAGCATAGTTGTGTTTGTTTTATATTTTAACCAATGTTTTGCATTTGGCCGCAGGGTGGCGCACGTGAACGCGCTCATTAATAGACACGCCTCCGATGTGACGTCACCCCCGCGTGTCGCCGGTTCCGTATTTAAAGCGCAGAGGATGAGAAACGTGATGTGAGAGATTACCGGAAAGCAGAGAGAGGTGGTGTTCTACATTATAACCGATACAAATATTCAAACAGCTTTTAAAGAAGAAGAGTTACAAAAGAAGAGCATCTTAATTCTTACGGTTTTGTTTATTTTCTCTAAACTAAACTACATTTTTTTTGGAATTCCCGAAGCCGGTGTTTCCTGCCGCAGTTTTCTTGCTGATATTTTTCCATCCTAAAGGAATGCCAAGGGAACTGACTCAAAACAGGATCCAAAAAATCTGGATTCCCTCTAAGGATGACAAACCTTCAATGCCCCGCATACGTAAGTAGATTATTTTCACTTTTTCTTTCATATTAAAAATGGTGAGCAGCACAACATTTCTGTCCAGTATTGCCATAATGTTTCTGCACACATAGGGCATACATACATACTATTATTATTAGTAGTAGTAGTATGCCTAGTAGGCTAGTAGAAGTAGTAGTAGTATAAGACCTAATATTATCATTTCAACGGTAAAGTGCACTTTACATTTAATAAAGTGAAATATTTGGTTAATATAAATGAACATGTGACGAGCACTTTAATTTCATGTGCATTGAAACAGACACTTTAGGGTGATGGTCATCGGTAGCCATGACAACAGAATTAACTGGTTCTATGCACATTCTTGATTCTCGATTCTAAGAGCCTCGCGTGATTCGGTTGTCATGGAAACCCTCGCGCATCGCCTTTGTAAAGACTGTCTAACTCAATGGTTCACTGATGACGACATTATGCATTGAATCGAGCTCTGAATGGGGATTCGACAGAGGAATGTGGGAATATTGCGTTTTTCATTTATAGTGGGCTATGATTGGTCGAATATATTTACCTGCGATTGGCGTGAGCATGATGATGATTGTAACAGATGCTTATGAATTACTCTTCATTACAAGTGCATTTTAATATGAATCGTCAATGATATCACTGTGGCCTTAGGCAACATTTACTGCAATAAATAGTAAATATACACAATGTGTGTGGGTGGGGATGTGTGGAAGAAAGTGAACAATTACAAGAAGTAGCCTATAATAATAATATGAGCTCTATTCTGTCTAAATAATAATATAATATACCATTTCATTTTATTCGATAAAACAGATTCAATATAAACAATCTGATTTTAATAATTTATTTAATGATATATTGTAAAGTATTTTTTGGCATGGTAGTATTTTTGTTTCACTTTGAATTTATGCAGATTTTAATACAAAAAAATAGATAGGATCCAGAACAGTGTTTTTTAATATCTGTTTTACAATATATTGTAGAATATAATGAGAATACAAAGAATAATGAGAATAATAAACACACTCACATTTACTTGGCTATCTAAATGGGGACATTCCATAGACGTAATGTTTTTTACACTGTACAGACTGTATATTTTATACCTACCCCTAAACCTACCCATCACAAAAAACTTTCTGCATTTTAACATTTCTAAAAAACCTTTAATCACATTATTTTTATACCATGTTTACAAATGAGGACGTCAGGAAAGTTTTTGGAGATTTTGCCAGGTTTTGGTCACTTCTGGGAACAAATTTGTCCCTAAAATATAGTTAAGTAGGCACACACACACACACACACACACACACACACACACACACACACACACACACACACACACACACACACACACACACACACACACACACACACACACACACACACACACACACAATGTGTGTTAAATTTGAGGTTAAACATTCTTAAGTCAAATAACATTAACACATGTCTAAAATGTTAATAGCTCTAAGAATAGGCTTCAAAAAATATAATAATATAATTTAATAAAAATGTCATTTTAATTCTGGGGTGAATCATGACCTAGACATGAGCAGTTTCTAGCTCAGTGTACGTGGACAGCCAGTGAAAGCCTAATACGATCATTGTCTGTCTCTGCTGACTGAGCTGAGTTTGAGGATCTTCTTAAGGATGTTCTGAAGGATTAACCCCGACTGCGCTGGTTCACACTGCCCATTCATGTGGCCACCTGCCAATGGACATCAATAATTCAATGAGAAAAACAGCCGTGTCCTTTCTCTCTCCCTGTTAGGGATCACTCTAACCCATAAATGATATGATGAAGTAGAAACACAATCAAAATATACTAAATTGCTTGAATCCTAGCCTAATGCACAACTGCGTAAATGCATATATTTTGTGGCTATTCCCATGAAACATAAGACATACTCACAAACATTTACTTTCTAGAGGATTTATGTGTCTGTGTGTACGAGAAAGTGAGACTTATCTGCGTCTGACCCGTCTTTCTGCTGGCGGCGTGGAATGTGCACGTGCATTTAAGTGTAGTAAATGTTTAGTTTTTAAAATGCTTCTGTGCGCACATGACCCGGCCCATGGCTGTGGTGTTTGATTGGCTGGCGAGGAGGGTCGCTAACAGGTTCCAGGGCA
Organism: Scardinius erythrophthalmus; assembly: GCF_964197995.2. Classification (NCBI taxonomy): domain Eukaryota; kingdom Metazoa; phylum Chordata; class Actinopteri; order Cypriniformes; family Leuciscidae; genus Scardinius; species Scardinius erythrophthalmus. Next base: position 19,016,061 of record NC_138224.1, on the reverse strand, counting down.
CGTGCTGAGAAATCATGCGGGCAACTGGAGTGAGATTGAAAGAAAAAAAGTGCTTTTCCCTTTTCATTCCCTTTAATACCCTTAAAATATAGGCTAATGGCATTTCTGTTGTTTAAGCAAAGTGTGATCATGTATTTCACTTCATCTTTGTATTTCAGCACATGGAGGCCCCCACCTGGCAAACCCTCCAACGGTGATAGTGATGGTCGGGCTTCCTGCTCGGGGCAAAACCTACATCTCAAGGAAACTCACTCGCTACCTCAACTGGATTGGTATTCCCACAAAAGGTACAAAATCCACAAAAATATATCACAAAAAGCAGCAGTGAAAAAAATAAAAAAACTTTTATCACTCTAGTTCATTTTACATTAATATAATATATTAGCTTTATTTATTTCACCTATTCACAATAGTAACATTTTGCTGGAATTCTCATTTGTTGAATTTGTGTATTTTTAGTCTTTAATGTTGGCGAGTATCGTCGAGAAGCGGTGAAACACTTCAGCTCCTATGATTTCTTCAAATCAGACAATGAGGATGCTGTAAAAATTCGACAGTGAGTTGTGTTCTGAAGCTACTCAATGCCATTATATACAAATCATATATATATATATATATATATATATATATATATATATATATATATATATATATATATATATATATATATAGTCATTTTATAGATATATATGGCAATATAAATGGATATATAGAGTAATTTCGTTTTGTTTTGTCCCCAGGCAGTGTGCTTTGGCCGCTCTGAGAGATGTCAAGATTTATCTCACTGAAGAGGAAGGTCAAGTGGCTGTAAGTATCTGCTGCAAATGCATAAACAGTTTAGACACGCTAAAAGACGAGTTGATCATCACCGTCGTATCTTTCCGCAGGTTTTTGATGCTACAAACACAACCAGAGAGCGGCGGGATATAATCCTGGAGTTTGGTGCCGAAAATGGCTTCAAGGTCAGTCGTATTCTCTTGAAGATTGCTTTTGAGGACAATTACAGTGATGAAGAAGACCACTAATACCAATGTACTTTGCAGATTTTCTTCATTGAGTCTGTTTGTGAGGACCCAAATGTAATCGCCTGTAATATTTTGGTAAGTCGTATGATAAAGATTGTTAGCCTTATATGTATTTAGTGAGATAACTAGTAATAATCAAACCTGCAAAACCTCTAAACAATACAATCCCTAAACAGGAAGTGAAGGTGTCATGTCCTGACTACCAAGATTGCAACAAGACGGATGCCGTGGAGGACTTTAAGAAAAGAATTGAATGTTACAGAGTGAACTATCAGCCGCTTGACCCTGACCAATATGACAGGTACACTACCTATATACTTTTCTTTGGCGCTGACTTAGTGTCTTTAATATCACAGGCTTAACCACTTTTCCTTGATTATCTTCAGGAATTTGTCTTTCATCAAAGTGATTGACGTCGGTCGCAGATTCCTGGTCAACCGTATTCAAGACCACATCCAGAGTCGGATCGTCTACTACCTGATGAACATCCACGTGCAGCCGCGGTCTATTTATTTGTGCCGTCACGGCGAGAGCCAACACAACTTGCAGGGCCGGCTGGGAGGAGACTCTGGGCTGTCTACACGTGGACGAAAGGTACTATGCTCTTAAATCTTGGAAAAGAATGAACATAATGCAGTACGAGGGTAGTTACTTTTAAATAGCCCTTGCCTCATTATAAAATGACGTATGACTTCACAAGCCTTTATAAACAGTCATGTTCTGCCATGAAGCTCATTTTGGTGCCAAGGATGGTATTTGTAAAGTTTAAAAACAGTGCGTTCTAGTACAGAGTGCTAAATTACCCATGTGTCCAATTTGTCCAAACTCCCCAGAATAATAAATCGTCCCACTCTGTAGTTTGCAGGAGCTCTTGCTAACTTTGTGGAGGAGCAGAACTTGAAGGACTTGAAGGTTTGGACAAGCCAGCTGCGTCGTAGTATCCAAACCGCCGAGGCCCTCAATGTGCCGTACGAGCAATGGAAAGGCCTGAATGAGATTGATGCTGTAAGTTCTCACGCATTCATCTCTGGTTTGGTTTTTCGGCTACGTTACTCGATTTCCATTCCCGTTAAACGTGTGTATGGTGTCTGCAGGGTGTGTGTGAGGAGATGACCTATGAAGAAGTAAGGGAGAGGTTTCCAGAAGAGTTTGCTCTGAGAGATCAGGACAAATACTACTACCGCTACCCCTCCGGAGAGGTACAAACCGATGAAACGCCTTCATTTTAATATGACAAAGTAAAAGAAAGTGTCCTTTAATTAAACGCTTGTGTTTCCCCAGTCATATCAGGACTTGGTTCAGCGGGTGGAACCATTGATCATGGAACTGGAACGACAGGAGAACGTTCTCGTCATCTGTCACCAGGCTGTGATGCGCTGCCTACTCGCCTACTTCCTGGATAAAAGTGCAGGTGAGATTCCTAAATGAATAGATCATGCAGAAATGAATTTCATGCCGTGAATTACTAACGCTCAAGTCATTCCAAACTCATATGACTTTCTTTCTTCAATGGAACACAATAGGAGAAGTTCAGCATATTGTCCCACATACTCTTTTTCACACTAATGGAAGTGGAAGTTGAAGAGAATGGGAATGCTGTTGAGCTTCGAAAATAGTCCAAATGACTTCTGAAACCATTTGTAGGTTCATGTGAGGAACAGACTGAAATTAAGCTGTTGTTCTGCTCCTCATTGAATGAAAAAAAAAGGTACTTTAGCATACTTTTAAAAGGGTACTTATTAATATAGTACTTAAGTAATATACTTAAGTAGCCTATAAACTGAATGTAACGTTAATTGTATTTAAATGAAAATGATATTAAATGCAGTTAGATGAACTTTCAAGTGCTTTTTTGTTCCACTTAAGTTGGACTTAAGCACTTTTTTTTAATGTAATTAATTATATAATTACTTCTATTGTCGATAAAGTGCACTGCAAACAGACTTGAATGTCATCTCTATTGAAACTTGTGTCATGTACATTGGCAATGAAGTTGCAATTGAGAACATATATTAACTTTAAATGTAAAATTGAATAACACACTACAGTTCAAATTATAATCAAGAACTTTACATGTGCTTTAGTATGTTAGTCACATCAAAATATGTGTACTTCTATAAAGCATGACAAAACAAATGAGCCACAAACTTGTGCAGTTATTATAAAGTATACTTAAGTGTGTTATTAAGAAACAGTCATAAAACTCTTTATGTACACTTAAGTTGGCTTTTATTTCATTAATATTTTATTATCTTCAAATACAGTTTTTTATGTACTTTTAAGATGAAGTACACTACAAGTGCAATTAAGGACACTTATTATTCACAGTGGTCAGGTTTGATGTCATTGAGGGCAAGATTGTTTTCTTAAAACTTTGGCCTGTTCATGATACTAAGCTGTTAAATGAGTTCAATCAGGAGCCAGTTGCGTACACATAGCTTCTATGTTAAGACCATGTCCTTGGAACTAGTCTGACCAACTAGCAGTTAGCCAAGAGGTAACTAGACTTATTTTTTCCAGATTCAAATTAGGCCGATTTACATTTTTATGTAGCTGTTATGACCAGGCTTAAAGAAAAAAATCAGATGACTAACTTAATATTAGTCTAAGCATTTTATTCAACCAGCCCAGAAGTCATACGGACTACTTTAATTATGTAAAGTTTTATGTTTTTGAGTGTGACAGCATCAATAACTTTCATAGTATGGAAAAGAGCAGCATGAACATTCATCAAAATGTCTCTATTTGTGTTTCATGTAAGAAAAAGTCAGATTTGGTGAACTATCCCTTTAAATTCATCCCCTCATCTTCATCAGCTGACACTTTTCCGTCCTCAGTAGAAGTGCAGGTAACACTGTAGTTTATGGTCCAATTCTCACTATTAACTAGTTGCTTATTAGCATGCATATTACTAGGATATTGGCTGTTTATTAGTACTTATAAAGCACATATTAATGCCTTATTCTGCATGATCATGTTCTACATCCCTTAATCCTACACTACCTAAACTTAACAACCACCTTACTAACTATTAATAAGCAGTAATTAGGAGTTTATTGAGCCCAAGTCGTAGTTAATAGTGAGAACTGGACCCTATTCTAAAGTGTGACTAAAGTGCAATCATACTAACCTTTAATTTCGTGTTGGCAGATGAGATGCCATACCTGAAGTGTCCACTCCACACAGTCCTGAAGCTGACCCCAGTGGCTTATGGTAAGATTTTTTAGCTTATTATCTCTGACATATCAAATCTGGATAATATTGAAAAGTATAATGCTAACTAATTGTGTTATTTTTGGTATTTTAAAGGGTGCAAGGTTGAATCTATCTCTCTGAATGTGGATGCAGTGAACACGCATAGAGACAGACCAGAGGTAAGCACAAACTCACACATTTGTATATACATACACACAAAAGCTGTACCATTTCAGCTTCTGATATCTTCTTCTGTATTCTCTCTCTCACTAGGAGGTGAAGAGAGGCCCGAGCACTCTGATAAGGAGAAACAGTGTGACCCCTCTCACCAGCCCTGAACCCAATAAAAAGCCTCGCATTGAGGGTCTAGATGACCCGATCGTCAGAGAAGTGACGCCCGCCCAACTGACCCTTTGTTCAACATCACACACCACACTTGCTCTGTCCACACAGGTGAGCCAGTTACTGTTCTTTTCAGTATCGTTTCAGTACCTTTATCATTTCATGCTTCGCCCTTTCACATTCTCTTCCTGTTTCCTTCCATTTATTCTTCCTCATTCTCCTTTGTGCTACAGCACTGGCTTAGTGAAGCTTGTCTGTAAGTATTTCTGTTTCTTTCTTATCTTCTTTAAATAATTTCACCTCGTCTAACCTTTCCAACTTGACTTCCACATACTTGCACCACATCCTTAAATGGGCCATAAAGTACAATACATTTTTCTTAAATAGGTGTATCGACTTTTAAACGCAACAAGAAAACATTTCTCATATCTTTCGTTGTTGACATCCAGTCAGACTCAAACTATATCTTAGTGCAAATGTCACTTAGTTATTTACTAAAACTAGCTGCAAAAAGGGGCCAATCAGAAGTCTTTGTGATTATGATGTCACAAGTTCATTAACATAAGACAACCTTAATTTACATAACATTACCTATCCAGTATTTTACAACTTGGCCTGCCCTGATGATCGTTATTGTGAACCATGGCATAAAGATTAGCCAATCATAACCGACCTTATTTGCATATATAAGTCTTAAAGGTACAGCAGCAATCTTGTTTATTTTAGAGAGAGGGTGGAAAATGGCCACGTAAAACCAAATTACGACTGATTATGCTGTAATCTTACAATATGCGTCATTTAAAGGTGGTATTGATGAAGAAATACATGTACACAAGCACAGTAGTTACACATCACTTCATGTTTATATCTTCATTTATATGTAGATTCCAGCTTTCTCATTTGTTCTACAAATGGTCACAGTCTGTCTCTTGCTCATCTTTTCCATGCTTAAAGACGCACTTTTTTACATTACCTACAAGTGGTTTCAGTGCTGCTCTTTCAGAGGTAATGCTCACAGAACCTAATAATGTAGAGTAGCTAAATAGTATAGCAATTTGTGAATAAGAACTCATTTTGGGACGAAATCTACAGAAATCCTGCAGAATACATTTGAATGTGGTAAAATGTGTTAAATGGAGGTAGAATTACACTTTTGAGCCCTGTTTATAACTGGTATTAACATCTGGTACTTACATTTAGTGCTTGCTAACCATCCGAAACATGTCAATATCAAAATACCAGGTGTAAACTGGGTTATTACTAGCAAATTAGCCAAATATTCAATAAACAAACGCGAAAGGCGTGCAAAATATGTAGAGCTTGCATTCGTTGTTCGAATTATCTGAAAATATTTGAGCACAGATTCCATGTAGACTTGTATAACAATTATAGCGAGTTTCTGTTATGCTAATTGCTAAATGCTATTAGATAGCTGTTAGCTTGTTGAGTAAGACCAACTGTTCATTAATTAACGAATGTTCCGCATCATTTTTTTCGCAGAACCTGAAAAAATGCTCTATGGAGTGCCACGAACCCCCTCAGCGCTGCCTGTGACATTGTTCAGCTATATTGCTTTACTCAGCGCGGACGAGTTTCCTGCCAGGCTGCTTCCTCTTTTCCTCTCACAGAGGAGTGTGCATCCTTCTCCCAAAAAATAGACACTGAGTGCCACCTGGGTTTTTCTATTCGTCTATGAATTGAACCAGTGTGGAGTTTAATGTTTTCTATGTGTGTTTTGTGTATGAAGAGAAAGCGGAGCCCAGTGGCAGGGATTGAATATTCGGCTAAGTGATGTTGTGAACCGCCCCCACATTTTTGGACACTATTCCCTGTTTACGTAACAGGATACCACTTGTAGATGTTTTTATTCTAGTCTCGGCTAGTTTTTTTAACACTGACGGTAAGAATATGCCCTGAACTTTGAAGGATGATACTAAAACAGACCAAAGATCTCCTGCAGATGCTTGCGGGCTGATTTATGTCTATTCTGCACACACTTTCAAAGATATGCTGCAAATTAATTGCACATTACAATTGCACATTTAGATTAGTTGCATCTTCTGAGTGCAACAATGAATCTTACCATATTTTTATGCTGCTGGCAGTTTTGAAGGCTGTTTAAAATTCTCATGTTGTCCACTGCCGTTTCAGATGATTTGTGTTATGGATTGTGCGTGCTTTTTTGTGTGTTTCTTAGACCTGGTGACAAGGTCACTGTGCAAGGTTATAAAAACAGGGTGTTTTATGCATCTTTGGATGGGACAAATTGAAACAGTGTTTATATTTGTTGTTTATAATTAATGTATTTTATGGCATGACGCATATCAGATACATTTTTATACTGCTTATTGATTGATTCCCTAGAGTGCCTAGTGCTTGAGCGATCAAGCCAGACCTGCTTTTTGTACATTCTAATATGAGAATTATGTTTAAAAAAAATAACATTTGAAAGAAATTAGTTTTTTTTATTTATTTCAGTTTCACTTTTGTTAGCATGTCTCAGCCTGAACAAGAGATTAAACTAGTATTTGATAATTTGTGTACAGATGTACCCTTGTAATTCAAAGGTTTGTCCAATTTTAACTCTTTGAAACTAAGTACCAGCTTTAACTGTAAATGTATGGTTTCTATGTTTTCTATTCATCACACAACTATAGGTGCAATGTTGTACATTGGCTCGAAATGGTAATTCATTTGTTCGCTTCTGATACTTGAAACTTACATTGTAATATCTTTCCTTTTTTTGTTAAAATAATATTTATTTATTTGTACTAGACTTTGCGTTATTAAGCACTTTGTTCATTGCTAAGTTTGTATAGCATATCATCAAGTCTAATTGTCTCTTTCTAAAGGAAAGTGAATCATTTATATGCATTTACTGAATCAATAAACTGTCTAAAAGAGGATTTGTGGGTGTTTATTTGTTTTCACAGAACTGCATTTCCTTATCTTGACATTTTTCCATAAATGGTCAGATACAGGGCGACGGTTTCCCATCTGTTTTTATTTAGTTACAAAGTATCAGTCAGTCCTCATCCACATCCGCCTCATTTCTAATGAGCACTATCTATGTTTTATGGCCCTCTGGACTCTTTGCTTTGCTTACCTGTTGGAACAGATATTAACTGTTGCCCTCAAAGGAAACTCATTGTATGACCAGTCATTTACCATTCAAATTATTGTGAGATGATGCAATTTACATGTCACTTTAGTCACATGGCATCTGTCACATGCCAAGTTTTCCCTGCAGCAGGAAGGCAATATTAGATTAAACCTAAAAACATTGGGTAACATTTGTATAAACAGTTTAATAACCAGTGTAAACAAAAACAGCCACTGGTAACAGGATCAGCACAGATGGGATTTTAGTTATAAACAACACTAAAATATGATATCTTTGCATGGATAAAATATTTAGTTAATTCTCAGGGAAAAAAAATTGAGTTTATTTTAAATTGTATTTGTATATGTTTATTTAACTTTCATTAATAAAACATGTAATATATATTTTATTTAGAACATTATATGCTAAATTATATATTTGATTCCTTTTAAATAAAAGTTTTCATGAACAAAAAAATGTGAAAAAAATGTGATACAAAAAAAAATTAAGTAGAGATGATTTTCACCCAGAAATTGCTATAGAAATTCACAATTATTTACAAAGAAACAGCAAGTAATACAATGAATTAAATATGACATTTTGAAGTAGAAAGACTTAATTTTCTTGTAAGACATAGGCAAATAATCTTTGGCTTTATTTTCAATTTAGAAAAAAAAAAAAACATTTTTTTACTTTGCATGGTCGGAACATGTTGGATCATTTTCAGTATATAAATACAGTATATACTGTGTGTGTATGTACAGTCACCTAAAGGATTATTAGGAACACCATACTAATATTGTGTTTGACCCCCTTTCGCCTTCAGAACTGCCTTAATTCTACGTGGCATTGATTCAACAAGGTGCTGAAAGCATTCTTTAGAAATGTTGGCCCATATTGATAGGATAGCATCTGCCAGTTGATGGAGATTTGTGGGATGCACATCCAGGGCACGAAGCTCCCGTTCCACCACATCCCAAAGATGCTCTATTGGGTTGAGATCTGGTGACTGTGGGGGCCATTTTAGTACAGTGAACTCATTGTCATGTTCAAGAAACCAATTTGAAATGATTCAAGCTTTGTGACATGGTGCATTATCCTGCTGGAAGTAGCCATCAGAGGATGGGTACATGGTGGTCATAAAGGGATGGACATGGTCAGAAACAATGCTCAGGTAGGCCGTGGCATTTAAACGATGCCCAATTGGCACTAAGGGGCCTAAAGTGTGCCAAGAAAACATCCCCCACACCATGACACCACCACCAGCAGCCTGTACAGTGGTAACAAGGCATGATGGATCCATGTTCTCATTCTGTTTACGCCAAATTCTGACTCTACCATCTGAATGTCTCAACAGAAATCGAGACTCATCAGACCAGGCAACATTTTTCCAGTCTTCAACTGTCCAATTTTGGTGAGCTTGTGCAAATTGTAGCCTCTTTTTCCTATTTGTAGTGGAGATGAGTGGTACCCAGGGGGGGTCTTCTGCTGTTGTAGCCCATCCGCCTCAAGGTTGTGCGTGTTGTGGCTTCACAAATGCTTTGCTGCATACCTCGGTTGTAACGAGTGGTTATTTCAGTCAAAGTTGCTCTTCTATCAGCTTGAATCAGTCAGCCCATTTTCGCCCACAGGACTGACGCATACTGGATGTTTTCCCCTTTTCACACCATTCTTTGTAAACCCTAGAAATGGGCGGCGTGAAAATCCAAGTAACTGAGCAGATTGTGAAATACTCAGACCGGCCCGTCTGGCACCAACAACCATGCCACGCTCAAAATTGCTTAAATCACCTTTCTTTCCCATTCTGACATTCAGTTTGGAGTTCAGGAGATTGTCTTGACCAGGACCACACCCCTAAATGCATTGAAGCAACTGCCATGTGATTGGTTGATTAGATAATTGCATTAATGAGAAATTGAACAGGTGTTCCTAATAATCCTTTAGGTGAGTGTATATATATATATATATATATATATATATATATATATATATATATATGTATATATATAAATCTTTGCATTTGTTTGCTTATATGTTGGATTGTTTATTTGTTTTGTATTTAAAGAATATTTTGCTTAGTTAAACTTAAAATATGCATAGTTTTTACTATATGCATTATCAGAGAAAATGCAACATTTGTTTCTGCACTTAATTTTCACCCTGTTATGTTATGTTATGTTTATCCATACAGTTTCATCTTGCAGTCACAGAGGTGCAGTCTAATTTCAGTAAATGTCTTTAATAATTACCTCTTCAAGCTCAATAATCAACTGTTAATTAGAGAACTGTTGATTATTTATATATATATATATATATATATATATATATATATATATATATATATATATATATATATATATATATATATATATATATATATACAGTGCTATGCATAAGTGAATACACCCATGCTAAAGTTGACTAAAAAGAGGAATAAAAAATCATCTTTTGGAAATTGAACTTAATGCCTTAATTTACAAAAATAGGAAAAATCCAACCTTTAAGGACACCAATTTTCTTTGTGAATGAATAATGTATCGTAAATAAATAAATGTTCTTCCTTAAAATACAGGGTGCATAAGTGAGTACACCCCTATGTTAAATTCCCATAGAGGCAGGCAGATTTTTATTTTTAAGTATTTTTTTTTTATTTTTTTTTAGGATACTATACATCCTGATAAAGTTCCCTTGGCCTTTGGAATTAAAATAGCCCCACATCATCACATAGCCTTCACCATACCTAGAGATTGGCATGGTTTTATTTCAGTTAGCCTAAAAGCTAGTTTGATGTGCATTGAGAGATGATCTTATGGAAAGTACCCCATGCCAATCTCTAGGTATGGTGAAGGCTATGCGATGATGTGGGGCTATTTTAATTCCAAAGGCCAAGGGAACTTTATCAGGATGCATAGTATCCTAAATATTTTTTGAAAAAAATACTTAAAAATAAAAATCTGCCTGCCTCTATGGGAATTTCCATGCGTTCAATTTCCAAAATATGATTTTTTATTTCTCTTTTTAGTCAACTTTAGCATGGGTGTATTCACTTATGCATTGCACTGTATATATATATATATATATATATATATATATACACAAAGCACAAAGAATAGTGATTGTACATAATGTGCTGTGGTGTAACCAGCATATTTGCTATTTAAGGCCATTTTTCACTGACCAACAAACCTTCCTGAATGTATCTGAAAATTGGAGGACTGCATCTTCCCAAATGTCATGCGATACCAGGCATGGTACTGAAATTGGACTATATAATTTTCAAAAATGATTTCTTGTTATCAGCATTACACTTTTCAGACGAAATAAATAACACCCTAAATATACTTAATTGTACCTATGAATTTAAAATGACCATGTAGTAAATGACAGTGTAGCTCAAGAGTCTATGTGACTGTTATCAGGGAGCTCTAATAGTTATTTATAGCTCAGTGTTGAGTCTGAGCTCCAGGCTAAAGCGATGCAGAACATATATCGACAGACTGCAATCAGATCAGTGTGAAGTCAATCAGGTCGTCGGTGTTACAGCTTATCACATGAGAGGAACCCAACGCCCCAGTCATTCACGTGCACATGGATACCGTCAGCTCGTGCTGCACACGCTATGGAAATGTCCCACTAGCTGTGTTTTGGAAATATCTATAATATCTGTAAAAGCAACTGATGATTGTGGAATGTGACACATATTTAAAATGAAAGTAGTTTGTTATTATTGATGAGCATCATTTAAATTCCAGTGAGGGCGTATTTCCCATTTGAACGGGAACTTAAAGAGCTTATTCTTTCAGTTGGATTTGGGTTACATTATTGCAATGAACCATGATGTACTAGTGTGCTAATTCTACTTGGATGCAGGTGAAATCAGGGAAAAATACACTCACCGGTATACTCACTAGTACCGGGTTGGACCTGCCAGAACTGCCTTAATTCTTTGTGGCATAGATTTAACAATGTGCAGGAAACATTTCCGATAGATTTTGGTCCATATTGCATTATACCATAACACAGTTGCTGCAGGTCTCTTGACCATGTCTAAATGTCTAAATGCATTGAGTTGCTTTCATGTGATTGGCTGATTAGATATTCGCGTTAACAAGCTGTTGAATAAAGCTGTTTGAATAAAGTGGCTGGTGAGTGAACATTGACATATTTGTAAGCATATTTCAGCCATTTAACCAAAAACCCATTCAAAAACCCATTGACTTTTAGACAATGAAACCAGAAGAGCAAAAACGCCCTGTTTCCAGGTTTTAGGACTCATTCCTGCAGCACTCTATAGATGACCTCAGATCTAAAGCCAAAGACATGGATGAAAATCCACATACAGTAATCAACATATTGATTTCATTGGATTACTCTTGACATGGTCGCTTTATATCAATATAATGTCATTTCTTAATGTTTTAAAGTTTTGTTTTTCACGAAATGTGCTAGACTTGTGTTTTCTCATAATGTTTTCTTACAACCGGACACTGTGGCTGAAGGAAGTTTGATCAGGGTCATGATAATAATGAAACCACACAGCTTCCTCTGAGTAGAGCTGACATGAATGTGCAATGGGCAAGAAATTCCACTCGTTCTCAGAAAACAAAGACGGTTCTAATTAGTACTTTGGCAAATTGTGCTGGTTAATTAACGCTCATTTTCCCAAATCTGCTTAAAGAGACTTTATGAACTCTGACAGACATTATGAAGTTCCTGTGAGGTGGTTATTTATTTTTATTTTTTTGTGTGGATATTTTGGTCTATTTTGGTCCATGAATCTTCATAACATGTAACATCCAGTTGGCCAGTGTTCTAATGTGACAGAATGTAGCTGAAAAAATAACTTATTCATCTAAGGGTACGTTTACATGACAAAACGGGGAGAGTGGGGTGAGTTGTGCCAGTTTTTACTCAAAGTGACTTTAAAGTGAGACCATGACAGTAATGCCTTCAACTTAAGGATGTACATATATTTCAGGATGTTGTGCATCCCTGAGAATAATAACTTTGGATCTGAAATAAATAGTTTCAGAAATATAGCTTTTGGGAAAAAAGTGGTCTCATGGCACAACTTGCCCCTGGTGCGGGGTAAGTTGTGCCTTTTGGGGAAATATGTTGGGGTAAATTGTGCCAGTGCTTTCTGAAGTAAAACAGAACATTTTACTGTTATGAACCGTATGCTATATGAAAGCAAGACAAATTCAATACAAAATGACTAATTTAAGGTTTATTTAGATTTTGTCACCCTGGAATACCATAGCATGCGTTTTTCCTACTATGGTCAATTGCATAAGGATTTTGTATTGAACACAACTCTGGATCACAGTGCCACAGAGACAAGGGGGCGGGCTCATTTTACTCAGACGACCAATCAGTCTCTCAGGATCATTGTGAAGCTATCAAGCTACGCCCTGGCAACCATTTAGAGCACCATAGCAACACAATATATGATATTTGTGAATCATTTCAGGCAAAAAAGGCTTTGGCAATAGATGCCTGTTGACAGAACGCTGTCTGTCAATTATGTAACATAAGAATAAAGTTACTAGGCTAATTTCTAAACATCCTATTGTGACTTAAGCCACTTAAAAACTGAATAAAACTTCTCTTTATTAACATAGTGCAAACTCAAAACTGAAATTAGTTTTAGCTCAATTACACAAATAGCAGGCAGGCCTGAGTCAAACAATGATGAGGCATGCCCATCTCCTCACTTCTCAAGATTATCCCATGTGAGTCTCTAGGTGGTCTGGATCTGGCACAACTTACCCCATGCCCTTTGGCACAAATCACCCCAGACCCACAAGTTTGAATAATTAGCATGATCCAGCAGTTAAGAGCTAACATCATGCTAACTGTAGACTCATTGTGTAGCCTACTAAAGCACTAAAACATGTGTGAAATGTTTTCAAACTTGTCTATAATTGTTCAGACACTACAATCAAAAAACCTTAATCATAGAAAATTTACTTTGAAAGGGAAAAAACAGTTTTTTGCACTAAAATGTGCTTAACTCTCATGCCCTGTATCTCTCTTCTTTGGAGGATGAGTAAAATTGATTGCTTTTCAAAATTATGTGGTCACATGACCAAATTATTCTATGGTTTTCCAGAACAAGGGGTGGAACTACTTCCCCCCTGGCACAAATCACCCCACTCTCCCCCTACCCTTAAAAGTTTTACTTTTTTTCGCGTATGACTACAACATTGTCAAAACGATCCCTGTTTCAGCATAATGCCTGGTTCAGATTACAAGATTTTTGTGTTTGTTACGGATACGATAGTCACAGTGTCAGATTACACGATTTTGACTCCTAAAATTTTGTCGTGTCGTGGACAAGAAACATGTCAGACTACACGTTGCTTTCCGACCAGACATCGCGTGCCGTCACACGCACACATTCACTCGCAAACATTCACTCACACACACAAACACACACACACACACACACTCTCGCTCACGACACACACTCACTCTCGCTCATGCGCTCACACACACACACACACACACACACACACACACTCTCTTGACGGAACCCGTCGTGAAGGACCGTTAAATATTAAACATGCTTTTTGTCTTTTTGTCGTGATGTGTGAAGCGTCGCAGACGCGACGTCTAGGTTGTCGCCAAATATGACACACTATACGAGATGAAACGATCGAATCTCGCGTCCCGACGCCCGTTGTCGTTGACGAATCCCCACGCATCCTACGTCAAACGGATCGTGCCAAAATCGGGCTAAAATTGTGTAATCTGAACCAGGCATAAACGACTAAAAACGCTGTATTATTCATGCCAGACCAGTAGCGATGTCACTTTGTAAAGAAACATACGCACCTATGTAGTAAATACTATTACGCATACGCATGACATCACCATTTCACAAATTCAAGTTTTTGTAGTTTACTTGGAGATGATAGCGATATCCGCTTCAAAAGTTTGCGTTTTGAGTGTTGTATTGTTTGTGCAACATTGTCTAAATGTCTCATGAATGACAGTAAAACCTTCTTCCTGAAGATCTTAATTAGCTCCTTTAGTTGTGATCGATCAGGGTTGGAGCTGAACTTTACAGGATCTCCAGGAACAGGACTGGGCACTCCTGGTGTACACAAGCTCAGGCTCTGGTAAGGACCCTGGCTCACTATACATTGGGACACTGACATTGGGACATCGTCACTGCGGTCATAATTGTGCCAAGTAAGACATGTTCAACATATTTTGTTAGTTCTAACCATATTCCTACCCCTCAACCTAACCCTATACCCATAAGTTATCCCTAAAATCAGAGGGGAATTATAGGTAACTGAAGTAGAAGCACCTTAACCTGGTTCTATGACTAAACGACAAACTGTAAACTTCTGATTGGTTGGTAGGAATGTTGTTCTAGGAGCATGAAATATATTTATCCAGGAACATGTTGCACAACATTGAACAACAGTGTTATGAACAACAGTGTAAGGATGACAATGAACAATGACTTTTGCTTTCCTGTTCCAACCCCCTCCAAGGGCATAAGAGGTGTTGATAGTGCTCAAGGCTTGTAGGCCAAAATGTTTGCAGGTCTGCTAATTGTCACACCTTTAGTGCAGTGGGGGAAGTTGTAATATTCTGATTGGTCAGTTCAAATGTCTCACATTTGGGTTTCAGTCACATGATCACATGGAAGTGATAAAAGAAGATTGTATATGTTGTTCTAGGGCTTTTCTCTGATGTTTTCTCTCTTTTCTTTGTCTCTTCTTCTTGGGGGCGTTGCACTTCCTCTCTACCTGAGCTCTGCCTTCCATCTGTCTTCCTCTCAACACTTTCTCTCTCTCTCTCGCTCACTCTCTCTCTTACTCTCTCTCTCTCTCTCTCTCTCTCTCTCTCTCTCTCTCTCTCTCTCTCTCTCTCTCTCTCTCTCTCTCTCTCTCTCTCTATCTATCTTGCTCTCTCTATCTCTCAGGTAACATTTTACATGCTGGGTACAATTAACTGTGTTTTATACAATCTCATTCATCTAATTTGTAACCAAGTCAAATTTAACCATAGCCAAATACTGTTATTAAATATTCTCAATTATAACCTGCGCTAACTCAGTATTAACATTAACATGCTAGCTATTGCAATACAATATCGTCACACTATAACAACACTCTCCCACATATTTTGCTATTATAATTGCACTTATTTTGTCATTGGTATAAGTAGCAGCAGAAGGCTTCATATAGAAGAATTTAAATTCTCTATCTATACCATCTTGCTGATAACATTTACTTAGTCATTCGGCAATTCTGCAGCCCGAACCGCTGAAACCACTTACAGCAGCAACACAGATTTTTTCTGACATTTTTTTTTTGTAATGGTATTTACAATACATTATGATAATTACTTTGATTCTTACAAATCTCTTCAACATTTCAGCTGTAAATTAACTATAAATGATGGCTACATACAGTATGTTCACTTATGTTCGTGCTGAAATGGTTAAATTATGTTTTTTTTTAAAACACCCGTCACGTCTCATGGTGTTTGAGTTGGCTTGCGCAATTTATGTTTCACGCTAAGGGAACATAGTGAGCATCGATGCTACCTTGTTTTCACGGTGCATTGTGGGACCTTTTATTGTGTGAACGTTTCAGTGCACTGGAAGGATTTTGTGGTTGAAACAAAATGGCCGACGACTCCCTCAACATGCACCCTCAAAACACCTTAGCATGTAGCAATTCCATAACAAAGTGCACCCAACACTAAAGCATTGTGGGGTGAAAAATATATAATATGTACTTTGCATTTAGCCACAAAGTATATAATTAGCTAAGACAAAGTGACAACTGACTGATGACTAGCTAAGAGTCTTAGCATTTTAACATGTTAGCATGCAGTTATGAAGGCATAGAACCACACACGTGTCATGGCCATCAACGTTTGTCTCTAAGCTCTTAAAAAAACTTTTACTGTTTGGCTTAGCTGAAATAAATATATAGTTGTTCTACTGGCTGTTTTGACATGATCCTGCTAAGCTCTGTGTCTTTAAATAGAGCTGTAATTCTCAGGAGATTAGTTCAGTGTGGTGACTTAGCACGACTGGCAATACACACGCAACGCAGGATACCAATGAATCCGCTCCCACGGCTTCTCATTCACTTTCTCATGTAAATCAATTAGCGCCTATTAAGTGATATGTGGTTTTGAAGGGAACAAGAGCTGAGCTAATGTTCTTTTTTGCAGCTAAATGGGACATACTCACTACACATAATAAAAGGGTGAATTCACATCCTGTTGACGTGCCGTATTCATTTGGGATGGGGTTCTTTTAAAACCCTGAGTCAGATCTTTTTGATCTCATAAGGACAGGAAGGCCGGTGTCTAATCCTGTCAGTCAAAGCTGACCCATCAGGCACAGGTTTACATGATGCGTCACTGGGCCTAGATGACAGAGAAGAAGCGACCTGTGTACAATTTTATCCGAGATAAAATACTTAATTGCACCTTGAACTTGAACACTCTTATCTGCAGAGTCTGTTAAAGTAATGTTCCAGGTTCAGTGTAATTTTAGCATTATTGTTATAGTATTTATTACTGTTTTAACTTGGCTGGTTTTAAATATATTTTTTAAATAAATTACTTTGACATATTTTCAGTGTTCATTTTAGCTATATATTATTAATATTTAATATATATATATATATATAATATACTATACTATATATATATCATTTTATTTTTACTTTATTTTAGCAAATAACAGAAATTATTTTTAATATTTGTATTACAAACAGAATTTGATCTTATAAGATTTTTGTGTGTCAAACAAACAAAAAAGTTTAGAGTAATACAATGGAAGTGAAAGCAAGTGTAGTGTTTAAAATTAAAAAAATATATAGATTATATTTTATTTATCACCGGTGTTAAACTAATGCTATTATGGGTCCATTTAAAGATCAACAAATTTGAGAAAAATTAAAGTTTTCTCCAAAAATATATATAAATAATGAATTTAACACAATGAAAATTGAAATAGTTTGTGTGATTCTTTCACTTTTTGTTTAGATTATGAAGGTTTAAAACCATGTTAATATTTTATGATAGATTTTTCATATTTTATGATTAAATATTTTGGTTTTGAGACAATAACATTAATACATAACAGCATATGTTAAAGTAGCAAAGGTAAATTATAAAACATATTTCGAACACATTTTTGATGTGACCTTCACATAACAAAAAAAAAAGGTCCATAAAAAAAATTCACTGAGAAACAACCATCAAAGAAAAAAAAATTCATCAACGGATCTATGGGGTATTAAGATATCGACTGAAATGGCAGACTGGCACCACTGTCCTTATGTGGCACGCAGATCTCTTTCACGTTTGCCTCTCCTCCTTTTTTCTCTCTTTATCCCTCGTTCACGGCTGAATAATTAATCCCAGAGTATGGTGTGTTCGGACTCACGTACTCACTTTCTGTCTCTCCGCCCCACTCTAACCATCCCTTTCACACATGCATGCTCATACTGGCCAACATGAACACTCAAATAGAAAAGAAATGCTTAGTCAGCTTTCTTTTTTTCTTTTTCTTTCAGAAGTGACCATAAAAGTGTACCAGACTGCAGAAGAGACAGTCTTTAGTTAACTTGGCATCTTTCAGGGTTTCCATGGAAACGCTACATCATGCAGGCTTCACTTTCACTGTGCCCAGTATTCATATTCACTGGAAGAGTGATTCAACATTCTCTAGCAATAAAACTTTACATAGAAAAAATTATAAATCTGATCTTTTTAATGGCTCAAATTTTCCTTCTAGCCTCTCTTTAGCTGTTAATAATATGTAATTAAAAATAATTTACATCATATTCCTATCTATCTATCTATCTATCTATCTATCTATCTATCTATCTATCTATCTATCTATCTATCTATCTATCTATCTATCTATCTATCTATCTATCTATCTATCTATCTATCTATCTATCTATCTATCTATCTATCTATCTATCTATCTATCCGTAAGTCTGTCAATTGATCTATCAATCCATCCATCCATCCATCCATCCATCTGTCTGTCTATCTATCTGTCAAATGATCTTCCCATCTGTCCGTCTGTCTGTCTGTCTGTCTGTCTGTCTCTCTATCCATCCATCCATCCATCCATCCATCACGCTTCTAAAAGTTTATATCGAAATAAATTTTATAAGAAACACCTGAGATAAATTTATAAGCCAGCATAAATGCAAACTCTATTAAGTCTCTTAAAAGTCTCTATAAAAGTTCCCCATTGGCTATTTAGTGAGGAAAGTCAGTTAAAGCCAGTTTGAACTTAAAAAGTGTGATTTTTCTTCATCTTCTGAGCTTGACAAACACTACATTTTTTCTTTTTCTTTATTTCTTTACAGTGCAGATACAAAATGAGGGGATGTCTGCGTCTCATTTGTGCCAAACCTCGCCCAATTCTGTCTCTAAATTACGGTTTGAACAGCGGAGGAAGAATAAGATGGGCGGAGTGAGAGAACGGGATAGATGGGGTTGGAGGACAGACTTTCAGGTGGACGTGATACTTCTCACATTCACTGGATGGGGCTTGGTTTAGTTCCTTTTTTCCCCTGTCTTGCTCCAAGTCCAGCCTCAAAGGAGCGAGTGTGCATCAGTAACCTAAACCAGTTCCTGAATGTCATCCAACAACTGTCCCTGGAGTCCTGAACAGTCAGATCTCAGGTGAGCGTGCGCTTATTAGCCCTGCTAAAAGATCAAAATGAACGTGACGCACAGTTATCATAACTATAGTTGCCCAAGAAAAACGGACTTACAGTAATACTGCCATTCAGTTACAAAACGACAGATGAGGACACATGTACACACAAATGCAGAAGTGACAGGCAAACCAATTAAACAAAAGGACAAAAGGACAAAAGGACAGGTCACACTCTTTTATTAATATTGCAAATTGTGGTATTTCCAAAATGTGTATCTGTGCACATGTGGCCTAGACATCTGACGGTGACCACAAAAGCTTCATTGTGCTTTAAAATGTACAGGAAGCAACGTGAGGCATACCAGTGAGAAGAAAAACACACACACACACACACACACACACACACACGAAACATATTTAGCAGTGTTTGTTTTGTTTTGCATCATTTACTGAGTGGTTTGTGGAGGATAATTATGTATTTTTTTTTAAAGTGAGGATGTAATATTCTTGGCTTATTTGATTGGATTACTGGCAGACAATGAAACGGAAAAATCCCATTGATTTACACTGCATGAGCGACCCAATGAATTTGAATTAGACTGCTCATGAGCTCCCAGTACATTTCCCTGGCCCTTTTTTTGCAATGATGTCATTGAGTGGACAGGAATTCGAAGGAGAAAAATAAACAAGCACTGCATTTGCCAGACCATTACATCACAATCACACGATTACTGGCATTGTTGGGCCAGAAATGGCGTGACACCGTGACCTCTAACATGGGACATTTCAAAATGTACTGGACAGCTGTTTTTTCATCCAATTAAAGTCAAAAAGTTTAAAATACTTAGTTTAGACAATGTTAAAAGGTGCACTCAATATTTCTTCACTCATTAAAAATAGAACCTTATTTTTAATTTGAATTTTTATTAATTAAACAGACCGTTAAAATTAAAATTAAGAAGATGAGATGCAATCATATATCAGTAGCCTAATAAAAACTGCTTATTAGACTACTTTTTATAATTATTTATTTTACATGGAGACCATAGGCTTTATCCAGCCAAATACTACTTGTTTTTATCTCTGTAAAACTTTATTGGACACTTATGCTCACAGAATAAAGTAACGTTGACTATCTGCAAATAGCACATTTCTACAGTGGCAAACGGGAAAACTTTAGCTTTGTTTGATAATACATCCATGCCACTAGATGTCAGTGTAAATCCCAAAACCACAATCTTATTAGGCCAGTTCAACAAAAACAAATGAACTGAGTACACCTAAAATAATGGTTAAGCTAATATATCAGTTACCATTTCTGACCATATTCTGCAGATCAAAGGTTACCACAGCGATTCAGCTTTAAAATAACCTAATTTGAAGAAAATGTGATGTTTGACCAGCCAGAACTTACTACCATGATGTAAAGGTAAGTGTTCCCTTACAATTATGTTACTATACAGCTGTTTTTTTAGTTTGTTGCTGTAAGTTTAGCTAGCTTCGTTTGTTGCTTGGGTGTTTTGGATGTTTGCTAGGCCTTGCCAGGTGTTAGCTAGGATGTTCTTTCGTTTCCAGGGTGTTGCTAAGCAGTTGTTAAGTTGAGTTGGAGTGTTTCTTAATTCGTTGCTCTTCGATTGGGTTGATCTAGGTGGTTGCTAAGGTCTTACTGGCCTCAAAACAACCCACTCACAAGTTTCACCTTCAATGTAGTCTATGGGGCTTTTTGTCCAATTGCTTAGACCACCTTAAATGACAGTACTTTCCAGGCTGAGATAAAAGGATATAAAAGACGTTTTCTGGACCGCTTTCAATATTACGTGTTTTAGGAATTCCCAGTATCAGTCATGGGTTAAACGGATGCTTCTGTGTACGTTTTCCTGAAGAGGTTGTTACTGGTTTGTGTTTGTCCAGAGTTGCTAAACTGACAGACTAGGTGAATGTTAGTCAGTTTTCTGGTTTTGCATACATTTCAGCAAAGAATTATAACAAGATGAGAGCACATTGTGTGGGGGAACAGTGCTTAGAACTTCCTATTTATCACTTTTTGCATCCACTTTCACAAGCGGACCTTGCACAATGTGAACCTTAAATGAAGGTTCATTTTTCTCTCTGACTAATTGTGGTTTTAACGGGATAGTTCACCCAAAAATGAAGATTCTGTCATTAATTACTCGCCCTCATGTCGTTCCAAACCGGTAAGACCTTAGTTCATCTTCGGAACACAAATTAAGATATTTTTGATAAAATCAGAGAGCTTTCTGACCCCCCAATGTTATTACCACTTTCAAGGCCCAGAAAAGTAGTAAAGACATTGTTTAAATAGTCCATTTGACTACAGTGGTTCAAACTTAATGTTATGAAGCGACGAGAACTACTTTTTGTGCGCAAAAACAAAACAAAGATAGCAACTTTATTCAACAATCTCTTCTCTTCCATGTCAGTCTCCTGTGCTATTCACATAGTAAACACAGTGCAGCGCTTCTGGGTTCTACGTCAAAACGGCGGCTCATTATTGGCTGTGTCAACATCACACGCATGCGTTGGCCAATAGTGAGGCGGCGTTACAATTATACAGCTGTTTTTTTAGTTTGTTGCTGTAAGTTTAGCTAGCTTCGTTTGTTGCTTGGGTGTTTTGGATACTTGCTAGGCCTTGCCAGGTGTTAGCTAGGGTGTTCTTTCGTTTCCAGGGTGTTGCTAAGCAGTTGTTAAGTTGAGTTGGAGTGTTTTTTAATTTGTTGCTCTTTGATTGGGTTGATCTAGGTGGTTGCTAAGGTCTTACTGGTCTCAAAACAACCCACTCAATACACTATAATTACACAAAACAACACACTCTTGTTTTGTATAATACACACATAAAACCCACTCTTGTTTTGTATAATACACAAAACAACCCACTCAACACACTATAATTTTGGCGTAGAAAGCGCTGTGTTTACTATGTGAATAGCGTAGTACCTTTACTATCTTTCTGGGCCTTGAAAGTGGTAATTAAATTGCTGTGTAAGGAGGGTCAGAAAGCTCTCTGATTTCATCAAAAATATCTTTATTTGTGTTCCGAAGATTGAACGAAGGACTTGCGGGTTTGGAATGACATGAGGGTATGTAATTAATGACAGAATTTTCATTTTTGGGTGAACTAACCCTCCAGTTCAGATAAAGGGAGTGTCCTCCCTGCTAACCTTGCATCATGCACACTCACTGTTAAACCTAATCCTGTTATCACGAAACCAGTAATAGATCACTTCCCAAACATGCCACGCGTCATGTCACTGGCTGTCTGGCAGTGTTTCAGCCTTACAGTAAAAGACCTCATAATCTAAATGTGTTTTGTAATTATGTAATTTCTAATTGTATAATTCCATGTGAGTTTTGTGTCAACATCTCACCACTTTTTATTTAAAATTTTCAGCATCCTTTTCCAGTTTTCCACTTTCTCCTATGTAATTTTCTCCATTTTCTTCTCACATGATAAAATAGTTTCCCAACTGCACCCATTCGAGCGTAAGAAATCTCTTCAATGCTGACTGTTTAAAAGACTAATCTCGCAAGTGTCTAGGCTGGATGTGTGAGACTGTTGTCTGCTCTTGACCTTGATCACTTTAGATCCCATTACTTTGCACACTGACTCTGGCCCCCATCTAGATTAACTTACTCTCAATGCTGGACCATCAGCCAAGCACGTCGTGCACATACACAAAGAGAAACGCATGCCTACTTTCAGGTAGTACAGGTATGCACAAATAGTGGCAATGCTATATGCAAATTGTGTATGTGACACATTCAAATAGAAACCAGAATGCCAACCTACGTGCACTGAATCAAGCAGCATTCTCAAACTAACACTGCCCATATATCACTGCCACTAAACTATAGATGGCCATGGATGGATGGATAGATAGATCAATTGACAGACAGACAGACAGACAGACAGACAGACAGACAGACAGACAGACAGACAGACAGACAGATAGATAGATAGATAGATAGATAGATAGATAGATAGATAGATAGATGGATAGATAGATAGATAGATAGATAGATAGATAGATAGATAGATAGATAGATAGATAGATAGATAGATAGATAGATAGATAGATAGGCAAACATACGGATGGATGGATGGATGGATGGATGGATGGATGGATGGATGGATGGATGGATGGATGGATGGATGGATGGATGGATGGATGGATGGATGGATCAATTGACAGACAGACAGACAGACGGATGGATGGATGGATGGATGGATAGATCAATTGACAGACAGACAGACAGACGGATGGATGGATAGATCAATTGACAGACGGACGGATAGATAGATAGACAGACAGACAGACGGATGGATGGATAGATCAATTGACAGACGGACGGACAGACAGATAGATAGATAGATAGATAGATAGATAGATAGATAGATAGATAGATAGATAGATAGATAGATAGATAGATAGATAGATAGATAGATAGATAGGAAAATCATTTGATAGATAGACAGACAGACAGACAGACAGACAGATGGATAGATCAATTGACAGATAGATGGATGGATGGATGGATGGATGGATGGATGGATGGATGGATAGGCAGGCAGACAGACAGAGACAGACAGATAAATAGACAGACAGACTTTGAGCATTATAACAATAAATCCCTTGGGGACAAAGTACTTCAGCTACAGTGACATGTCTACATTCTTTAACCTTGACCACAGTGGAGTCACTTGTGCACGTGTTTGTTTATGGAACCTTTGAATATTCAAACTGAGCAATCAGCCTACTTGGAAATGGGTTAGTTAGGTGATGCCAGGTTATGGTGGTTTGCAGGGTGTGACAGCAAGTTTGCATTATGAACGCTGTGGGCAGCTCATGCATTTACCCAAAGCATTTGGCTGTACAATCAACACTTTCAAACCGCATCAAACGAGGAGTATTTTGAACAGACAGTGTTTGAAAGTACATGCACGCAAATTCATATTTCAGTAAAAAAATAAAAAAAAATAAAAAAAATTACAGCTGGTAATTAACGTGTGTAATAGTGATATTGGATATCACGTGATAGAAATTCACTTCCATTTATGGTCTTGCACCTGCATAGCATCATAAAGTGAACTGCGTATGCACTGCAGGCAGGGTGTGAGTGTGGTGTAGGGGAAATGTCACGAGGAAGAGTGTGTGACAGTTTATACAAGTTCAGGGTGATGAAATTTGTTGTCTGAAGGTGAAAGATAAGTTAGACCGCCCGGTCAGGTCATCTTAGGAGACCGTCGAGACAATAATATATCTGTCTCCGAGTCTCTGGGCATAGTGATTATGTCCATCTCTCTATGAATCGAAGACCAAGCACTGCAAACGAATAAAATGCAAATGACCGGAGTCACTTCAAGTAATTGAGAACTATTTTGTCCTTGTCCCATAAAAACACAAGGAATAGTGTTATATCACATTGATACAAAACATGACTCATTTTCCTCATGACTCAGTGGTCATGTGCGCTAGACATTTGTCTCCTTGTTCTTCCGGTCTCCCACACTCTCCGATTTCATTCTGAAGTAAATTCTGACCTCTAGTGGACTCAATGTGCCATGGTTGATTTTAATGTAAGCGTTTGCATATAACTTCACTGTATTCACAAGGGCTACATATTCGTAACTCCATGTTTTGAGTCAGAAGTCCAAATATGTGAATGCTATGTTGATTTCACACCTAGATTAAAAGCCGTCTAAACTTATAAATATTCACGTAGCCTACTGAAATATCAAAGTTTTTGTAGCTCAATACTGTAGCATGTTGTCACAGACGTTTTCATAAAGAAGCCTATTGAGTTGTACTTATGTTATACTATAGCAAATGTGATATAGGCTGCTATACCAACATTTCAATTAAGACTTGCCTTTCGTCTGAAATACTTGTTCCTCGATTCGTTTTGTCCCAAAGACCCCTTTAACAATTCAGCTTTCGTTGTTGTTATTATTATTCGTGGCTTTGTTGTAGCACAGTTTAATTTATTCAACAATAAAGCTTTAATTTTTCACGCACCGTAAAATAACCATACATAGCCTAATATAATGAAGGAAATAATTTCTAGACTCACAAGAAATCATAATGCTGACTACACAGACACGAACTTGTCTCTCTAAATATATTCAGTTTTATGCACTACACATTAATTTTCAAGAATTCACATATAACTTTGTACAATCCAAGAACATAACAGAATTCCACTGGACGTATACAGTTTGCTACACAGTGTGATATTTTGCCACTACACTTTTATACAAGTCATTTAGAATTCAGTATTATGGAACACATAAATCTGATCATTATTAAAGATAAGGACACCAGCACATTCATTCTAATAAAACATATTGAATCTAATATTCTTTTTTTATGACTTTGGTGATGCACAACCAGGCACAGCTATCTTGATAGCCTATGACAATAAATGCATTTCAAACAAATACAACCCACAGTATGAAATGTGAAGCTTTTTTCAAATTCATCACCTGCACAACTTCACTTTCGTCACTCCCATATTTAATAATGTCTATGGGCTACATTGTTGTCTGGGATTCTTCATTGGCCTTTTTTTGTAACTTGCGTCATTATACCAGTAGGTGGCGATAAGTGCCTCATTTACTCTGACTCGTTCAAAACGGATTAATTCAGGAAAGGGATGAATAACATCGGTTGTGTTTGATTCTATTTCGAGTTCGGTTGGCTGAGCAATAAATATAATCATTTTGGCAATATGTGTCTAGTTAGTCAATATTTAAGCCCCCTTGTGGTGAAAATCAATCTTTTAATGTTGTTTATATGTCTATGTGGTGTTTTTAATATGCTTTTAGACAAACCATGTGCAAATTCACCTGCGTATTTTCTCTTTAAAACTGCAGTGAACCTAGTTTCAAATTACTGGCGTTTCTTACATCACAAACTACCTTCCAATCACGTCATGAGGGGGGCGGGCTTTAGCATATCATTAGAGTCTCAAGAGAAGCCAAGTTCTCACAGTATATAATTCTGTTGATATTAAAATTCGGGTACATTTAGCAATGTATTGGGTGAATTATTTATATGATGTATATTATGATGTTATGATGAATTATATGTTTTTCTCCACTGAGATTCTAAGTTGTTCAAAACATTTCTAAGGATGCTGATTGTTAGAAGGCAGCTGAGTCTGAGATGGTGAACGGGTTTGTGTAACATTAGCAACACATTATCAGCTGTTTGATAACACAGTCAAGCCAAAGGCGTTTAAACATATTGATCATCGTAATGAGTCTGACGTTGTAGAGAGCGATACATAAAACGCATTACCAATCTGATACATCGACTTGTCGTTGTGTGAGTGAGTGGAGGCGGGGCTCATTTGCATATTCATGACTCCGGTTATACTAAATGAAGCAACCCAGACAGCAATGTGTCTGCCCAAATCCAGCCCACATCTGATACACGTGGAATCCACATACCAGATGTGGGCCGGATCAGGGCAGACACTATATTGGTGTCTGGGAGTTACATTCAAGCTATTTTAAGGCATGAATAATAATAATAATAAAAAAATCGCAGTAAAAAATGTTTAAATATGCCATTTTGGTGATCAAAGATGAGTTTTAAGGGATAAAATGATCGACTACAGGGGGACTTTAACTTACTTTTTCTATAAGTTAGTTGTTTGAAACCCCCAAAAAAACAACATGTGGTTATTTTGCTCACATGCTCTTTTTTGTTTCATCTCACAAAAATTAAAGGAGGCACTAAATAATATAATATAACAATATATATCTTATATTATATATAATTTGACACTACAGTGTCTTTTAATCACTGCACATACTGTAGTATGAAATGAGGTTGACCAGAGGCTGATATAATGTTCATGTGAGTGTTTGTCTTTTGCTTTGGACCTGTTCACAGTATCTGCACAAATGTCTTTAATGAATGTTTGTGAGTCAGGGGTTCTTGAGACGGGCCATGACGGGGTTGATGAAAGAGAAGTTCTCAAACATGCTCTGGTCCACGCTGTTGATGATGATACGGTCTGTGACGGAGAGCCGAGGCTTCTCATTTATGAACTCCTTGTCGAAGTTACTGCAGTCACTTGCTGATTTCTGTAAACAGAAAGGCTCAATGTGTCAGTCACAGGTAACAGTTCAGTTTGTGACGAACTCCATTCCAAAATCTAGTGAGCCGTTTGATGTCTACATATGGAACTGCCTGCTAAGTCAGGTCCTTAAAGGATTAGCTCACTTCAAAATGAAAATTCTGTCATCATTTACTCAACCTCAAGTTGTTTGAAGAACGACGATAACCAGACAACTGATGGACCCCATTGACTTCCATAGTAGGAAAAGGAAAAAAACAATACTATGGAAGTCAATGTGGTACATCAGTTGTCTGGTTACCGACATTCTTCAAACAACTTGAGGTTGAGTAAATGATGACAGAATTTTCATTTTGAAGTGAGCTAATCCTTTAACTGAAATGGAACCTGAAAGGTTCCTGAGAAATGATCTTCATAGGGAATAATGTCGCACACTGTGTTGAGTGCAATTAATTACTAAGTATCTAATTACTGTAATTTAATCACTTTTCCCTTGAAAAAGTAAAGTAAGGGATTACTCTTAATGTTTGTTAATTTAATTACAGTTACTTCTGATGTAATTGCATTAAATACTGTATGGACTATAGAATTATTCTGTATAAAACAACAGTGGATTTAACATCAAAATGTAATGTAAGAATGTTAATGTAACTTTCTCCCTTTGCACACTTTGGTCAGTTTAAGAATAATTTATGCAATTGTATATTGTTTATTTGAAAGAACATCTAACATCAACATCTATGCACAATATTCCATGCATTTAAGTCACCAAAACGAAAATAAGAGGAACAAAAGTACTTATCTGGCTTCATATTTTTGTGACAGTTGTAGTTCCATTGAGACTGAAGGGCCCTACACACCGGGACGAATATCGTTTTTCAACACGTTTTTTTGTGTTCACACCCAAGCGATTTTCGCTGACGATGAGCCGAGTGAACATGCAAATTCATTCCCTGACATTAGATGGCGCTTAATGTAAAACAGAAACCACTCCATAACAGTTCTCTTTTATCAAGATTTTTGTAGTCGCTGTCGCGTTTGTCATATAGTTCTTTATGTTCCGACACCAACGAGACCAGCAGCTCTACAATCATCTTGCCTTGCATCTCCCTCGTCTTATTTCTTCGCGGCAGTGTAGACGCTACTTGGCGTATATCTTCTTCGCCGTTACGTATGTGTGCTCGGCAAGACCGTTTTGTGTTTGAGCGCCCCCAAGTTATGTTTTACTATAACTTCAGAAGCTCCACACATGCTCCAATCTCATTGGTCGGATAGTTTTTGACAGGGTGCGTCAAACCAAAAAAACGAACCCGAGGCATTTTTTAAAAAATTACGCTTTTACGCGTGCCATTTTTCGCGCCAGTGTGCACACTCACATTGGCGCCCTTTGTTAAGTCACGAGGCGTTAAACGTCGGCGCATATCGCGCGCAAAATTCGTCCCGGTGTGAACAGGCCTTGAGACTTATGATACATGTGATCCTATGCCTATGTAGGGAGATCATTAGGTTTTGGAACAGAACAAACAGACTGTAATAAACTTACCACAGTGGGCCTGAAGGGCGGCTCCACCTGTCGTTTCTCCAGTGCGTTCCAGTCTGTGTCTCTAAAGAAAGGATGCTGTCGTATATTTCCTTTCACGCCCAGCCTTTTCTCCGATTCCCGGACAAATAGCTAGAACCGGTCATAAAACCCCAGTTATGGTTTACACTCACAAATCAGAGTAAAGTTTTATTTTTTTTTGTATCGTTAGCTCAGACGTACCTTTACAAGAATGTCCTTTGCGTCTCTGGTTAACCAGCGTGGGTAGCATGGGTCATCAGTGCGAATCGACTGAAACAACTCTTCCTCGTCGTGTCCATGAAATGGGGATTGGCCAATCAGCATCTCATAAAGAAGTACACCAAATGACCACCAGTCTACAGAAGTCCCATATTTGTGCCCAAGCAGAATCTGTGAAACATACAACATATAGCTTAAATACCTTTTATTGATTTATTTGCTTAATTTTATTTTTTATCCAAATATTTTTAATTGAAAGCAAAGTATATATATATATATATAGTGAATGGTGGTAGAGAGCCTCACCTCAGGGGCGATGTAGTCTGGTGTTCCACAGAAGGTGCAGGTTCTAGCTTCTCCAATCATGTTCTCTTTACACATGCCAAAATCTGCAATCTTGATGTGACCATCAATGTCTAGTAAAATGTTATCCAGCTTAAGATCTCTGCGAAGTCACAACACGCAAATAAATCAGCGATGTCCTTTGAGGAAGCAAAATGCTTTTAAATGCAAATTCATGTTCCAGATACACTTAAAGGGGTCATGACATATGAGAAATCAAATTTGTCTTGATCTTTTGACATAAGAGGTCTTTGTACTTAAAACATCCAGTAAGTTTCATAGCTTGAAACGCCCTCCTCATTATTACAGCTTTGATACTATTTTCACAAGTAAGGTGTACATTTTCAAAACTCTTAGTACTAATATCACAATCATCAAAAGTGTACTTTTTTCAAACATTTCAACATGTTTTACACAAAATCACAAAGTATCCTTTAAGTGTTTCATCTATATAAATGTTTCATTCACAGAAACTGCTTTTCATAATGGTAATACTATTCAACTTTTGATTGGTATCTCTTAGGCTAATGCTTTTGTCTATTATTTAATCCAACTGAACTTAAAGGGGTCATGAACTGGATTGTTTTATTATTTTATAATGTTGCCTGGGGTGCCCTTATAATGTTAGTATGATTTTTACATCAAAAATTGTCATAATTTATAAATAAAAGCCATTTTTCCAAGCCTGATTTCTGCCTCAGATTTGAACGCTCCGTTTTAAGGGGCGTGTCTGCTGTGAGACTGCAGTGCAATCGCCCACTGCTGTGATTGGCTGACATGCTTGCATATGAAATAGCTAGTATTACATGAACTCTCTCGAAAACTTTTACTTCGTTTTTACTATTACAGCTATCGAGATAACAAATCGTGAAAAGTATCGTTTAAAGCATTATATTTAAATCTATTCCATCACATGAAAGGTTGCAGCATGATGAGCACTGAGCAGATGACAGACAGTCTGTTGATCGCGTGAATAAAGATCTTATCATTGCAACGCAATTTTTGCACTCTCACAAATGCTTACACCAAATCACAATGCAAACACGATGTGAATACACAGTAAGAGCTTCGTTGTGTAGTGTAACAGTGTCATTATTTCATCACGAGTTTGGTAAGTGTCCAGATAAGCTCTCGCGGCTCGCGCTGTGCTGTTTGATTGACAGCTTGGGCGAATGGAAAGGGATCGTTCTTTGATCGCTTTCTGTACGTTAATTTAATAACAGTTTAAAAAAGATTATTTTCATAATACTACGAGAAATTATGTGAAGTTGATCGTTTAGTCACTGATGCATAAACAGTATTGAACGATTTTAAGAGAAAGATATCTGAACTTGAATAATTACACATCAGAAATCACTGATCGCAGATCAGGCATTAGAGTACACATGGTTACTTACATGTTGCTGGCAGATCCGTGTCGGGAAATTGTGATCGACTCACTGATTTAATAAAGTTTAACCATGCTGGAATCCTAAGGAAGCTTAATGCAGACTGTCTTCTTCCACAAACAGGCGCTGCACAATATTTTGTAAACCGCATGTTTATTGCTTGGAAGTAGCTCGATCCGGTTTAGCAATTATCATGTCCTATGTTATTTAGCATGTTTGGGCGAATCGGTGGGCGGGGCTAAACAGGCCGTGTTGAAGTAGGCGTTGATCTTCTTTTGTGGAGGCGGTGTTTTATCCTCTTTGACGTCATTGTTCCCCACTTTGAAAAATGAGTCGTTTGCTGAGCCTGATGTCTATAAAAGCTTTTATTGGACTAACAAGGTAGTTTTCAGTTCTGAAACTTACAGGATATTATTATAGTATGATGATCTCTTATATGTCAAAAGCTCAAGGAAAATTTGATTTCTCAGTTCATCACCCCTTTAATGGTTAATCATCATTTGGTACATCTATAGATTTCTACAGACATTGATTGTTTTTTTTTGTAGAACTTGTTTGCAATTTCAGATATGGATAACCAAATGTAATGAATTTCATGATTTACATGAGTGATTTGTAGATAATAACCACTACTATGTCCAAAGTGTGTGCACACGCATGTGTGTGTGAGTGCAAAAGAGAGAAACAGTGAAATTTGCCATTTGTGAAGTTAGAGCAGGATAGAGTACAAGGAAGAGGAAACATCAGATTATCAGAGATGCATCAAATACTGCATTTTGCACTAAGGTATGTATGCCATGGTTAGAGATTGGCACATTACTGTAACATCCCTATAAAGGGCAACAACAGTATAGATTCAGTCACATGGCACAGTGAGAACAATTACTGTATTGCCAGCAAACTATGTTTTATAACACAAAACCTCATGGCAGTTTCATAACTTCATCACACCTTTTGATAAAACACTAGATGCTATTACATTACTATAAACATTACAGATTTGATTACATAAGTTAGGTAATGCAAGTGTATTTTCTAATGTGGTAACTATTACTGTAATTATTTTAGCAACAAGGGTGATTTGAAACATGTATCATGCATTGTTTGCTGTCGAATGAACTGATTGTTAAAAGTACTAAATTGAAAGAAGATCATACGGTGATTAAACCAAATGTCCTCATTACATATTACAATAATCATGTGTTTGAAACAATGGTAATGTGTATAACTAACGAAAAAGCATGGGATCAGGTTTTGAAAGAATGACTAGTTGTTTTATCAGTTTAGTTTTTTGTCAAGAGTTTTGAAAATGTACAACTTACTTGTGAAATACTTGAAATACTACAATGCATTTATTTAATCAAGCTTCAAAAATTACTATTTTCATATTGCGGGATCTGTGACGACACAAGGGGAAACACATTTTCGTATGACTTCCTCCAGAGCAAGACATTGATGAATAGTTACACATCAACGCACCATAGCCCCCGCCCACATGCATTCAGTCAATAGCAAGTGGGCGTTGATACTGTTTCCTATGCAATGACATTAGCCAATCATAACGTATGTGTGTGTGTTTTGTGCAAAAAAACATTAACATTAAGAAGTGAACCTCAAGGAACATATTAAAATAATAATAATAATAATAAATAAAAAAACAAGTCATGGCCCCTTTAATGTTGACACATTTTCCAGGCTAAATAAACATAACTTACAGTATAAAATCTACATCCATCCATCTGTCTATCTATCTGTCTATATCTAGCTCATTTTATGGTATAGAGTTTCCACAGTAGTGAATACCTGTACACAATGCCTTTTGAATGTAGAAACTGCAGGCCGCATATGATCTCTGCTGCGTAGAACCTATCAGCAAAGAGAAGAGAGGAGGTGGAAGAGGGTGAAACCACAGAAAAGAAGAGTAGGCACAGAGTCTCAGCTTTTAAAATGTGTATGTGGGGGCTGCATATGAGTCTCACGTGGACCGTGGGAGATCGAATCTGTGGCAGGTCTGAATGTGGAACATTAAGTCGCCTCCGTTTAAGTACTCCATCACGAAGAAAAGATTTTCCTTTAAAGACCAATACAGAAACAATCAGATTAACATAACCAAATTACTTCAGTATGTGAGAGTGGCTCAGTGTGTGTCATAAGAGTGGGTGGAATGTACAAAATATTATATTGTAGTATTTCAGGGCCTTTTATAATTATTATTATTTATTTTTTATTCACTCTGTTTTTATTAAGTCTAAATAATGTGAATATATTTTAAATTGAATGGCCCTTCTTTAAAAAGATTCTTCTTAAAAGATTTTTTAATAACAATATTTTAAAATCCACAGAACAAAAGCATAGCAAATAACAACCAGTCTCTACCAGTTGACACATTGCTATATGTCGAACTGCCCATCGCTAAGTGTGTCAGTGTGTATTACCCTGGTCTGGAAGGTGCAGTAGAGGTGTGTGAGAAAGGGGTGTTCCCAGGCCAGAGACAGCACTCGCCTCTCCACCATAGTGCATTCAACATCATCATCCATCAGAACTACATCTTTCTTCAGGGCCTTCACTGCAAAGAACTGCCCTGAGCTTTTCAGCTCGGCCAGGAAAACCTGCGAACACACATGCGCATATATGCAAGATTTATAGAAAATGCACCCAGAATGATGTTCCCAGATGCCGTTTAATAGGATACAGTCATATTCAGTGGTGACCTTTATAATAGCTGTCAATAGACATTACCAAAATAGCCACAAAATGAACTGACTTCAAGGGACATTGAGTAAGCAGTTAAGTCGAAGTACAGCAGAACTATGGTTCTATGCCAGTTGCTTAAAAAGCAGGTTTAATTGTGCTTTGCAACCTTTGACCAGTAGGTGTTATGTATCCAATTTGGAAGTGGTAATACTGTAGATGTATATTGCTAACAATAACCAAGTTTAGTTTCAACACGGCAATGTTTTCCCAAGATTTAGCTTCATTTCCTT
This sequence comes from Scardinius erythrophthalmus, assembly GCF_964197995.2. Classification (NCBI taxonomy): domain Eukaryota; kingdom Metazoa; phylum Chordata; class Actinopteri; order Cypriniformes; family Leuciscidae; genus Scardinius; species Scardinius erythrophthalmus. The sequence continues at coordinate 18,982,128 of NC_138224.1, read as the reverse complement.
TTTGGTATTCAACGATTATTCACTGAAGATTTTTATTTTGTCTCAGTTTGACCCAAAGAATCAAAGGATACCTTGTGTTTAGGCCAGTCGTTTCAAAAGTTAGTATATGGTAGCCGTATATATAAGAGTTAAAATTGAAATTTGAGAAACTCGTACCTTTCCAAAGCTTCCTTTTCCCAGCATCTTATGCAGAATGAAATTGTCTAGAGTGAATTTGTGGTGCTCTTTGCGTGGGGTGGCATACAGGGGCTCAGGCTCTTCAAGACTTGTCCTGCGACCTTTAGCTGTAGCGTCCCAAGAAATGCCTTGATGCTCTGTTGGGAGGAACGGAGAAGAGCTGGACGTCAATAGATGGAACAAGACAGCATCAATAAATCAATTGCTCTGTTCCAAAACCTGATTAGCTTCTCAGAACGGCAATGTTTTTTGGTGTTATACTACAAAATTATGCCTTACAGGACGTCATTTTGATCAAAATCTCATGTGGAATGTTTCTTTATAAGATGGATGAATGAATGTCAATAGATGTTATTTATGAAGATATTTTATCAAGTACTAGTCGAATATTCACAGAAAATAATTTTGTGTAATTAAAACGTCCTATTTTATCCTGGTTTTTTTGTGTACTATGTAAATGTTGTGCTTATTAGAGTTTATTTATTACACTGTTAGCTTAGCAACATGCTAATGTCAAATTCCACTGAAATCAACTGTAATTTGAGTTTAAATTTAAATTCAGTGTCACAGGAGACCTCTCAATTGACTACCTAGTTCCTTATAAGCACAACTCCATTCTGGGAAGTTAGAGAAGGAATGTTCTATGTTTTTATTGAAACCATTCCTCATACAGGGAATGTTTCAGTCACCTAAAATTATTTTGACAATGTTATAACCTTAGAAATGGGCAACTGTCGGTAGCGGACTGTCTAAGGCAGGGGTTTTCAAAGTCAAAGACTGTAGGCTTCCCGTATGACACAATGTACAAAATGGCACTTCCCCACCCCCAATTTTTCCTAATTTTCAAAAGCGTTCAGTGCGCCGAGACCGCCGCACACACACACGTCATCCACATTGTTTCTGCATCAATAATAACGTACTCTCTTCTCGTGTGCCTAATGTAATTGTCTTTATCTTGTTTACAGTCGTCATCCACCAAAACTTTACTAGTGACTCATTACTACAGTGACTCATTTAACCATGTATTACTGTCTTTGGAAGACTTTTTGCCTACATTTCAAAAATGTACAAATTCACCTCATTTCATATTTACATGCAATGCAGGGATTCCCCAACTCTTTTGTCAGCTGAACCTCTTTGACCTGATATATTTACTTGAAGTACCCCCTGAGAGTTCAATAATAAAATCAATTAAAGCTGCAAGCAGCATTTATTGGGGTTCAAGAATTTAAGGCCTTTAAGCACATAAGCATTTAAGACATTAAGTTTTTTTTTAGAAAGCTTTTAACCACTGAAATAATAGATGGAAAAGTCCATTTACAGCCAATACAGGCAATTTACCATAGGAAATATATGGTTTTCAAAGCTTTTTAACAGTTATAGCGCCACCTATGGTCCAATCTTCAAAAAACTGTGCATGCTTGTTAATGGTGTTATGTCACATATGCTCACCAATTTTCGTGAAGTTCTGAGTTTTCATTTAGAATTTATAAGCTTTTTAGTGTATTTTAACAATAACAATCAAATTAATTTCACAGTGTTCTCTGATGTTGGTTAATGGTCACATGACATGCAGGTAAACAAATACAATATTGAATCTATTTTTAAAATTGTATAAAAATGTATTTTAATTAAAAAAAAATATGAATTTAATTAATAGCTTTTCATTAAACTCACGAACCCCAGTCTGGGAAACCCTGACATAATGTAATATTTAATGCACTTCATGTTGTTGATAACAAAGAATGGAATATATTTTCTTTCTCTTTGTATTTTTATATCAATATGGTACAAGATTATCCTTTTCAAATCAATGTGATAACCGAGTTACATCAAAAGTAATCTAAAAGTAGTCAGATTATATTAACTTGAAAGTGTAATGTAATGGATTACGTAACTAACTAGGGGTTGAATGACTTTAAAGTCGACATTTATGTTATTAAAGTCGAGTCGACGTCGACTAGTCCCTGAGGACGTCATTAATGAACAAAGATAAGCCTGAACTTTGTTACACTGCTATGGCATATGACACATGACACTGCGCTGCCCACAAGGCTATTGCTCCATCAGCTTATTTTATTAATGTCTTTGGGTCATCATATTTCTCACAGATTTCTGCTTGTTCTAAATCAGATACAGATAAAGTAGAGTAAGATTACATTTATATTAATGCATTAGTGACTAATAGTGCAGGTGTGGGATTTAGTGACTAAGAACGCTAGAACTAGAACTGCTATGCTATGTTCATATGCTAGAACTGTTCAGTTTCTAAGCTATTTATTTATATATATTTACGGTTTAAAATTATCTCATCAAAAACAGAGGAGCGGAAACATAATGACGTCTCTGGTCAAAAAACCTGCTTATTTTAAGTATTGTTTCCACTATAATGTATAGATTGAAATGATTAATCATTCATTTGAAATGCGCCCACACTTTAAAAACCCCGGGTCTAAGGTAATTTGATTAAATTAGTTTTTGGTTAGTAGCATGTTCGACACTCTGACAATCAACTGTGTGAGCGCACGTCGTTTTGGCATATGGTATACGTACCTTTGCGTGGCAGAGCTGGTGGAGGCGTGAGAGGAGTAATGGGTAAGTGTCCTGAAGGCTCTCTAGTGACCCCTGGCTGACTTGCGCCCACTGGACCCTCTCGACCAACAATATCACTATCCCGCGAACTCCGAGCCTGCTATGGAAAGAAGCACATTGAATTCATATCAGATTAAACAACTCACACCACATGATAATGTAGGTCATACACACACTTCAGGCTTTGTCATGTTGTGCCCAGCACGTACTATGTTGAGTTAGTCCAGAAACCTACTCTAACGCATATGGTCCCTTTGTACATAACTGTTTTAATTTGCATTGTGAACATTTTCATTAAATAAATATGGCAGACGAGTCTCAATAGATATTGGCCTGGTTTCACAGACTGGGCTTAGATTTAGCCAGGTTTATAAACATGCCTTAGAAAAAAACATTACTGGTGTGCATCTTGAGACAAAACAATGGCACTGATATATTTTAAGATATGTCAGTGAAAGTTGCTTTCAGTTAAAACACCTCAATAAAGCATTTTAGTCTGGGACTTTTGCCTTTTGTCTGTGGAACCGGGGGATTGATTATACATTTATTGAATCCAGTACTCAAAATTGTTTTTAGAGCATGACATTGTTAGCTTAGCATCATGCTAATGCCAAACTCCATTGGAATAAACTGTGAGTCTCTTGCGCTATTGCTGTACTTTGAGTGGCTTGTTAACAAAAGTGCTGCTTATGAAGATAGTGACAAACTTCAGTAATCAAGGGGGCGATAGAACTACCTTCAAATGTTTGTGCCATTAAACCCATGCGTTATTAGGTTGCTATGCAATTAACACTTGGAGTTTAACTAGCATGTTCTGTTGACAGTAGTTGACCTAAAAAAGACAACTAAATGTTACGGATATATTGGCGAAATTTTGGCAAAACTCAACTTGAACTTTTACAAAAATATTGAAATTCCCCTGCTAAAACTACTGGATTACATTCGCTGAAATTCGCAGAACAACAGTAAATTGTGTAAAATGTAAAATGTTGTGACATCTGTTTCATTGCATAGCATGTGTGTGTCTTCCAACCTGCTGTGTGGTCTCAATCATAGCCAGGGCCTCTGCCATTAGCTTCTGGTTGACGCCACAAAGGTTTGCTACTTTCCTCTGACATTTATGGTGAACGTTCATGCCACATTCTGCAAAGAAAACACACTTAATACACTAAACTGAAATGCAAGTCTAAAAATGTTATGTGGATATTTAAAAGTATATAAAAACATGGTTATGCATTTCACGCAGTTACTGTGCATTGCATTTACTTTGTGTTGCATCAGTGGGTTTCATCTAAATGCAACTTGATTTTCCTTATGCAAATGCTTAAAAAAAGGCCTTGGGGTCATTCTACAAAACAGATGACATTTGCTTCCCATATTAATGTTCTCTCTACAGTTTTATCTCATGCCTTTTAATTTATGCATATGAATTTTTCAAACTTTATTTAGTAACTTAGCAACTTTATTTTTACTCAACATTTTGACTATATTCTCTTTATTTATAGTATATTATTAAAAAGTCTTGTGCATCAACTTTGCTACCATCATATCTTTACCATTTTAAACTTATAAACTCCATATTTTCATAATAAAAAAATACATCCTCCTTCTGGTAAATGAACTTTTGGAACAAGCAAATGTTTGCTAAATATCAGAATTATATAATTGAAATTTGCATTAAAATCACCTTTTAAAATGGAAAAGGTGACAGTTTCACAGAATGACCCTTAGACATTCATAGTTGACATGTGGTTGTGTAATGAATCACCTTCACATTTAAGGCCCTGCCGGGCAAGACCCCATAACAGGGTTCCACAGTGCTCACAGAAGGTCGGGCTCATGTAGTTATACACTTTAAACCTGTGAGGCATGTCAATCTTAAATCGTTCCTTATGAATCTGAAACACACACACACACATATTTAGCATAGAACACATACTGAACATACACTGACACACAATGTCAACATGGAAAATATCCAAAACGTCATGCATTTTTCTTTCAGCGTGACTCAGTAAAGTGTGGAAAGACTATTTTATGACGTCTACCAATAACTGAAAGAGGAAGGAGTCTGACACAAAAAGATGATTCATTTTCTTCAATCCTTATAATTATACTTTCATCTGCAGATTACTAAAGCTTTGCTGAATCTATATTTAGCCTACAGTTGCACAAAATGTCCAAAGGTCTCTGGCTTAAAAATCAGGGCAAGATTTTCTACTACAGAGTGTGGAGTCTACTAGCAAAACGAAAACGAAAACAAAACGCTTTGTGTGTTTGTATGAAAGGGAGATGAAAAACTTGTTTTTACCATAGTTTCTTTACTGTTTATTGCTGAGCCTGTGCATTTGGCGATGACTTTGTCGATACACTTTTTATGGATGGCGGCATTGCATTCTGGGAATACAAAATGAAAGAAATGTGTAGGAGGGATCCTGACTCTGAGTCAATGGAAACTTGTTTAAGAACTGCAAAAGCAATGAGGATGTGAGAAAAAGTACTTACGTCGACACTGGTATCCCTGTTTATTCAGGCCCCTGAAGTAGCAAAAGAAAATATTTGTAATGTGTACTGTAATGTAATATACAGTGCTAAATTACAAAAATAAAAATATAAAAAAGATATATATTATATATACTCAAATATATATATATTTCCACTGTTATGTTATCAGCATTTCATACACTTCATATCATACATCGACTTCACTGTATAATATAAGATAAATTAGTTTTTTTATTGGATTTGAATATTTATACAATATTTAGAGCGTAAATTAATTATTTTTTATTGATTGATTCAGTGATTGTGATATTTTAAAGATTTAAAACATCAAAAAGTCTTACTGTTCACAATTCCTCAGTTCACAGCATTTTAAAGTTTTCTTTATCAAAATGTTTCTTCTAAATGTTATAGCATTGCCTCGTATTATGCATAATTACATGCAACTAAACATAACCCTAACCCTATAGTAAGTACAGTTAATAATACTCAAATTTATAGTACTTAAATTTATAATTATACTGTAAAATAAAGTGAAACAAATTTTTCTTTTATTTTTTATTTTTCATTATTTTTGCATGTTTCCATCCAATCAAATCACAATAGATAAATCCATAAGTCTAGGCCCACATTATTTCCCCCTGAATACTCAAGTTTTCACTCAAAAATGCATGAAATTATGGAAGTTGGGCTGTATGTAAAAATCAACTTAATTTCTTAGAATCAGGGTTGTTTTCCTGGGCTAACTACGCTGGGCTAGATCCATCAGTATATGAAAACATGATATATAACATACTGATATAAATAATAAATAGTGCTGGGCAACGATTAATCGCATCCAAAATAAAAGTTTGTGTTTACATAATATATGTGTGTGTACTGTCTATAATTATTTTGTATATATACTGTAAATACACACACATCACATGCATGTATATATTTAAGAATATAAATTATGTATAAATATCTATATACAGTATATACATGCAAATATATACATGCATATGTGTGTATTTATACAGTATATACAAAATAATTATACACGGTACACACACATATATTATGTAAACAAACTTTTATTTTGGATGTGATTAATCGCGATTAATGGTAGTTTGAGAGTGTGTATAATACCAGACAAACTCCTTGCAGACCGAGCAGAAAGTCGGCTGAGGGAAAAAGGTGGCGGTAAACTCGTGACATTTGACCACGTGAACTTTGGCCTGTTTGATGGCTCCTCGTCTGTGGTGCAGGGCGAACATCCCTTCTCTTTCCCGTTCAGTTTCTCCATCCGCTTCACCGTGACCTGCAGCGTCTAACAAACAAGAACCCACACAAAAAAGACCCCTGGTTGAAAAACGCTGGGCTAGATCCATCAGTATATGAAAAACATGATATATAACATACTAATATAAATAATAATTAGTGCTGAGCAACGATTAATCGCATCCAAAATAAAAGTTTGTGTTTACATAATATGTGTGTGTACTGTCTATAATTATTTTGTATATATACTGTAAATACACACACATCACATGCATGTATATATTTAAGAATATAAATTAAGTATATACATGCAAATATTTCTTAAATATATTCATGCATATGTGTGTATTTATATAGGATATTCAAAATAATTATACACGGTACACACACATATATTATGTAAACACAAACTTTTATTTTGGATGCGATTAATCGTTGCCCAGCAATCTATGTGAGACGGTGTGTAGATCTGAATAAAAGAAACACTCACCACTCCTCTCCAGAAAATACCGCGCCTCCATCAGTAAGCGACCCTGTGGCTTCAGTTCCACCTATAATACACAAAAATAAATCTTACCAAATCATTGAAAATGTATTGAAAACATATATTACATATCAATTCCCAATCAATTATATTACAGTATGTGACCCTTCACGTCACTTTTTTGAAATTGAGAATTATTCATAATAATAAATAAGCTTTCCATTGATGTATGGTTTGTTAGAATAGGACAATATTTGGCCGAGATACAACTATTTGAAAATCTGGAATCTGAGGGTGGAAAAAAATCGAAATATTGAGAAAATATTGTGGACATATCCATTTATGTTCACGACTGTGCAGCATTCACTCACAAAAATAACTATTTTATATATTTACGGTAGGAAATTTACAAAATATCTTCATGGAACATGATCTTTACTTAATATCCTAATGATTTTTGGCATAAAAGAAAAATCGATAATTCTGACCCATACAATGTATTGTTGGCTATTGCCACAAATATACTCGTGCGACTTATGACTGGTTTTGTGATCCACATATATTCTTTTAATACGAGTGTTTAGTGTTTTAATTAAAATGTATTTAATTTTTTTTAAATAAATAACATTAATAACAAAAAAAATGCAGCTTTAAGTCAATGGATGTACAGTATATCAGCTGAGGGAACACATTTGTTTCCATTTTGTTTTGCTTTTGTATAGTGAGCATGTCGCCACACAAAGACTCACCCAGATCTCCAGTTTGCCGTTCTCCTTCTTGCAGCGCGATGCGAGTGTGTCGAGCTGGATGGTGGCCTCCGTCTTTAGCTCAGCCGTCTTGTCCTTGACCACCACATGCATTACCCGTCCTCTGTGGACGTGAGCGTCGAATGTGCTGCTCCAGGGGGGATACATGGTGGGACGCTTCTGCTTGTACACCTGACCCTTTTCTACAGATACACACACACACACACACACACACACACACACACACACACAGCTAAATCAGAGTCTCACACCACTGAAAACCTGACTGGACTAAGCTTTAAAAGTATCAGCAAAACAATCCTCTATGTGTTTCACAGCATTATGACTGGATTTGCCGGATCTGAAACTAATACTACTGGAATGATACAATGCTCTGACTGTGTGATATAGGAATCTGACAGCTTTTACTGCAGGAAAAACATACATATATAGAACCATTCAAATGAAACCATGCAATTTTGGTAGAATGTCGACATAGTCAACATGACATTTACAATCAGCCTTTTTATTCCTGGTCTTATGATGCAAGAATGAATGTTGTCTACGTAATTTTTCATTACTTGCTCCGCCTCTGAAACTCTAAAAAAATAAAAGGACTTGATGGTGCGTAACACCCACTTTTTCCACAATTTTCACTCAGAAGTACATACTTAAAACAGGTTGCGAACACTCTTTCACGTCGGGTTAAATTTGTAATTTTGCATCCAGAACATAAAAACAACAACAACTGGACATGCAGTTTATCTGGCAGTGAAGATGTTTCATAGAAGTTTGGAAATGACGTGACACTTTATATTTTGACAGGTATGTGTGGTTGTGGTTTGGTTCTTAAGATTGAAACCAAAGGGGTTGCTGGGAAATCCTTGTTTCTGCAAATACTGCTCAGTGGCCATGTCTGAGTGATACGTGTGTGTGTGTACAACTGCATATCATTTCATCTAATCTGATTTACACCCACATTTAGAGGTCAGTGCAAGTAAATGTGCTTAAAAAATAACCACAGTCCTCAAAACGCATGCATGCAGTCGGTGAGTCCCAATGCACTTTTGCAGAAATTATTCGAATTTTTAAATTAGTTTGCTGCGTTGATTTTGGCATTCTAATTGTCACATTCACTTGCAGTACAGAAGCGGTGATCAGTCTAATAATTCATTATTATTATAAGTCTTACCAATGAATTGGTTGATTCAGTTTAAAATTAGATTAAATGGATTCAATTCTCAATTTTTCACTAAATCAATTATCCAGTTGCACTTTTTGACATATACAGTACCTACATATCTTGACAGCATCTTCTAAACATCTTGAACTATCACATATTTGGCTGTCAAATGCTATCAGACATGATTGTGCTGGCTTCATATTTTTGGGAACTGACTGTCTGTCTGTCATTATAAACTAATTATTTTGCTGAATAGTTAGTCTAATGACTTACTGAAAGTACCCCTCTTTAAAATTCTGGGAAGTGTGTGAGATGAATCACAAGCTAAATTCTTAAGAATAATAGAAAAGAAACAAATGCCACTCTTTTACTGACAATGACACACTTTAGACAAATAATATTCAATAAACTTTGACCAAACACATTGCTTTCACGCTTTCTCAGTTGCACCTACTAAGAACTGAGTAGGTGGGTCATGTGGGTGTTTCTTTTTCCACTATGGGCAATTTTGTCCTTGTAGACTTTTAGTAAATATACTTCTATAAATTTCATATACTAGTTTCTTAACATGTAAGATTTTAACATGTATGCATCACAGAAAAATTATTTCATTATTTTATTTTCTTGAACCATCATGTCACCACCACAACTCAAACCACCATTTACATTTACATTTACATTCACCAATACATTTTTGCATTATAGCTTTTTATAAATCATGACAATAATACACACAATTAAATTATATTTTCAGACTTTTTTTCATACTTTGCCAAAATCGCAGCTTGATGCACAATAAAAATATTCTATTTTCTAAATAATCTACTTAGATTTTTCTTTGCGCATCACATAATTCATTTTTAATCTTAAACATGCTTTTCACTGATACTGTTGTCTACTTAATAACTAAGCACATTTTTGAAAAATATTTATTGGGGGTAAAATAGGGCTGGGCGATATGGATTTTTTTTTTATCACGATATGTTTTTCCATATTGATCGATCTCGATTCTTATCACGATATGTAGTTTTTGCAGATGCTGCCAGTGTAAGGGACATCCTGAAGCTTGAAGAAACAAGATATTCACTGAAACTTTAGAATAAAGTTTAATAACATAAAAAATTAAACAATATGCCTTTCAATAATGAGCACAAAATATTTTTGTTAAGGTCTTCATGCAGCCAAAGGATTCACATTACACTCCCACATTTATGAATCTTTCTATTGGTCAAGAGAGCAGCGTATTTGGAGGTATTGAAAAATACAAAAATAAAAGGTTGTGCACATCATTTGTAATTGCAAACATGAGTCATCTCCCTTTATACAATAATACAAACTTTTACTTATTGAAACATTGTATATAAACTAACAGCTGTGACAACTATCACATCAAATTGCTTTGGCTGGACAGTGAACATCTCAAGTAGCCTACAAAAAGAGTAAACATGGCCCTGGCACAAATACTACCTGTAAGATTAAGGTAGATCTCTAGAATTGTTTTATAAGTAGAATGAAATCTGAGCCAAAATTGCACAAATATGTAAACATAGTAAACCAAGGGCTGGGCGATATATCGCATGACATTGTTAGGCACATCTCGTCAGTAAAGCCGGTTCCTTGATTAGTAGTAAATCGCCATCACCTGCTTTCAGATGGAGCAGCATTTACAACACAGAGACGTAGTTAACTGACAAGCTGAGCCATATCGCATTAATTATCACGGATCGGGATCGCCTGTGATAATTAATGCTATATGGCTCAGCTTGTCAGTTGTCTGCCATATCCAAACCACGCGTCCACACAATTGACGTCGTGTTACCTTTTTTTTCAACAATGTCTTCGGTCTCGAGTTATGTAGTGATGTCGCCTTCACATTCGGCATTATTTTCGCTGTCCTCAACTTCAGTTTCGCTCATTTTTTTATCCTTTTTACAACTTTTTTCCCTCTCTCTCAGTCTCCTTCTGTTTACTGTAGCCACTGTGCTCGCTGAGAAGTGGGCGTGCCCTGCCGGCAGATACGGCAGCCGGCAGATACTGTTGCGCTTAGTTTTTCATGTGATATCGAATAATACGTCCCAAGCATATTATCGAAATCGTTCAGAATATTATCGCGATCCCGTATCGAGATCGAATTATCGCCCAGCCCTAGGGTAAAATTATTGGTTGTTGTGGTAATGACACCAGATTGTCACAGTTTTAAACAAGTACAAATGTCATATTGTAAATATTTATATATATTTACCTTTTGTCCTAGACTTTTAAACTTAAAATAAGAAAATAAATAGATATCTATAAATAGGAAAATAAAAATCTATAAATAGAAAATGCATTTGAAAAAGTGTCAAAAAAAATACGAATGCATGGTAAAAAGCCAATTCTAATGTGACCTTCCTATAACAAAAGAACAAAAGTTAAATTCAACATCTGGCTGATAAAAAATGGTGACACTATAGTTTAGGGTCCATTTCTCACTATGATCTAGTTGCTTATTAGCATGCAAATTACTAAGATATTGGCTGTTTATTAGAACTTATAAAGCACGTATTAATGCCTTCTGCATGATCATATTCTACATCCCTTAAACCTATCCAATACCTAAACTTATAACAAGTAGTAATTAGGAGTGTATAAAGGCAAAAGTCGTAGTTAATAGTGAGAATTGGACCCTAAACTAAAGTGCGACCATAAAAACTTAATAATGGCCATAACTGAAGAAACTACTCTGGGGGTGTCTGTTTTCTAGCTATTTTTTTGTGCTTTGCACTTAAACTATCCTGATATATCTGTAGCAAAGATATCTTACCAGTCTCCACAGCCTCTTTCATGTAGACAGCACAGTATGGATTGAGTACTTCTTCGTGGTAGGCAAGCCCTGGGTCCATCTCGAAGCTGGAAAACCCGATCCTCAGGAACGGAGACATGACTGTAAACTCTCAGATCCAACAGCAATAGCCTCTGATATACAGTGTCCGCTGGTTAATTCCACTGTGAGAATGTTCTGAACAGTGATGTACTCCTATCTGATGCTTATTTTCATATTTGTGGTGTCCGTCATATGGGTTTCCAAACTCTCAGAAGTGGACAGTGCTGGTCTAGAGGCGTGGTGTCCTTGTTTCTGTGGCATCCAAAGTAATATTTTTCAAATTGAACATTTAACTTTGTCCTTTGTCCATCAAAAATGTCTCTCTTATAGCCGCAGTTTTAGAAGGAATAATGTTGGGATGAAAACTTGGAAATGTCTAAAAAGAAAAGGATAAATTATAATAAATGCAATAATAGTACAGTATAATAATAAAAAGGAAAAACAAACTAATCATAAATGGCATAATAATAATATATTTTATATTAAATCTACAGTGTGTAATATATTGATTCTAAATGTAAAAAATAATATCTAAATATATTATATTTTATATAGAATCTAAATGGACAATAAGTCATACTCTAAGTTAACTGAAAAGTAAAATATCTTCTAATCAAATAAGAAAACTATCAGAATTTAACAATTCATTGGAAGTACATCCAGTGTTTTAATGGTTAAAAATGTCGTAAAACTCATGTTTTCATCTTTTAATGTTCAAATGAATCTGATCTGTTAAAGAAGATCACTGATGTTTAATAATGAAGTCTCCAGGAAAAATGACTTAAACTATTCACTAAACCCTATAGAGGAAAAATAGCTGCAAACAATCTGGTTGTAAGATCATAAGATCATAAGATCATCCTCTCTGTTGAATGGAAACCCGATCAACACTGAAGCTGAAGACATGCGTTAACTTCTTTCCATACTGCACATGCCCTTTAAATTAACATGACACCAGTTCACACCAACCGCCAATGTTTCGCTCAATCAATAACACTTCACATAAAACTCAGCAGAAAACAAGGAAACCAAGCAGGCTTGTTAAACAGTTGGACCACAGAACCACAGTGAACACTTACAGAGTACTTACCCGTTGAAAGCCTTAAGGTAACTGGTGAAGGGAGAGAAACCAAGAGAAACGACTATTTATAGATGTGAAATACAAAACTACCATCCAAAGAGCCAGGATTCACTTCCCCGCTGAGTCACAGTCAAACATACAGTAACACACACACACACACGTCATGGTCAGCGATTTACACTTTGCTCAAACTCTGCATGTTATTATAGAAGCTTGTTTCCGCAATGGAATACATAAATGTAAAAGATAACTGAAAATTTGTATCTCTCGATTCTGACTTTTTTCTCGCTATTTCACGCTTACATCATACAATTCGGAGAAAAAAAAGTCAGAATTGCAAGATAAAAAGTCTCAATTACCTCTTTTTATTTAATTCAGTGGCGGAAACCAGCTTCCATGTTATACTATAAAGCATTATAGTTGGTTTAACTTTTAAATATTATAAACTTGAAAATATTATGTTATATGAACCACATAAATTATCTAAGTTGATTTGACAAAAGAAAAAAGTATGAAAAAAACGATAAATTATGAGAATATTTTTTTACAGTGATCAAGTTATTCATGTTAACGAAAAAAAAGAAGATTTTTACACGCAATAAATTGTGAGTGGCACTAACTTGCCACCACAATATTAAAGGTGGCATAACAAACCAAGAAATATTTGTTAAACATATTGTTATAGAAATATTCTGTTACGCTCAATCGACAGCATTTGGGGTGTAATGTTAATTACAACATAATATCATTTCCACTCATCCTTTGCCGCAAACAAAATATAGGGGAAAAGAAGGAAAAATCAATTGCGGAGAAGTGCTTATTATGGAAGTAAATGGAGCCAATTTTTGGAAGCTTTAAAAGCGAAAATGTGACACTTACAATTTTAGTAAAGCACTTACATCAGTTATTCTGTCAATTTATGTAAAGTCGTTATCGTAATTTTTTCGGTCGTTTTAGGTTTTTAGCATTACGTTGTCTTTGCAACAAAGATGTAAAATTGGATGTAACTACACAGAAATGGTTAGTAAGCGATTTCTTCACACTAAAATCACTGTAGTACGCATACTATTTACGTCTGGTATCGCTATCCTATTGAAAAGTGAGGTTTTAATGTTGGCCTGATTTACAGATTTAAAGTATTTATGTGTTAAACAACATAAAAATGTCGCGAGTGTGTTGCTAAATGATTGTTAAGGTGCTCTAAGTGGTTTATAGGGTTTCTGAGTGGTTGTTAAGGCGTTGCTAAGTAGTTGTTCTGAGTCAAAATAGCCCTTCTCCAAATCTCTGTGATGTTGTTTTTTCATGTTTTTTTCATCCAACATATGAAAAAGTGAATACCAAAAGATGATTGTAAATGATATAGAAAGAAAAAAATATATACTAAAATGTAATGTGTAAACAGAAGAAAAAAAAAAGAACACTAATTAATACTCACACATTGTTATGCTAAAAAGTCGGAAGCAGCTAACAATATACATTCATATATATTTTTTTTTCTCAGCTCAAGTTTCTCAAAACTCTTTTTCTTGTTTGGTAAATGCGTCTGCATGACTGCCAAGCGCTTCCTGTCGTTTGACTGACAGCTCAAACCGCACTTCCTGCATCACTGAAGGACTGTAGCACAGATAGCGAGTTTCTGCTGTTACCTGCTTCTGCTACCAGGATAGACAGAAGAGAGACAAACAACACAGCAGGACACAGACAGACACTTTAATGTCAGAACTTTATAGTAGGCCTTTGTTGACTCCATGAGAGTGATATTTCATCAAACGCTGTGTGTGTGGTCAATACTGAACTATCCCAGCTTGTGAAAGCTGCAGGGGTGGAAGAAGTGTGGGATCAAACAACAAACCCCTCTATTGAACTCACACACTGGACTGGACTTAACTGAACTATAAATACATTTGAGCTTTTCCAAGCCTCTTGAGAGGTTCATCTCATAAGGCTTGTCAAAAGAATATTCCAGGTTCAACAGTTAGGCTCAATGGACAGACTCTGTGGCTCATTTACCACAGATCTCTCATCAAAAAACATTACATTAATTCACTTACAGTGGAAGTCTATGGGGCAAGTAAACCTGGAGCGTTTATAAGCAGAAATGTGAAGGTTGTATTTTGTTAAAGCAATTTTTCTGTATAAAAATGTGTTATTTGAGCTGTAGTTGTCTAAATTGTCTTTTTTTTTTTTAGATGGGACAAGGGTCATTATTGTGAACTAGAACTATTAAAAACCTTTCTGTTCAAATAAAACTGAAATAAAATAAAATATAGCATTAGTTGGAAAAATTTGCTTAAAAAAGGATATATGGTTAGGCCTAAGTTGAACCACTAAAATTATTAACTGGAAATAAATATGAACTAAAACTGAACTAAAAACAAATTAAACCTTAACAGCAATATTTAAAAATAAATAAATAATAAATAAAAAAAGGAAATGACTAAAAATTCTAATTAACCTGGAAACTAAACACATAAAAATAAAATAAAAAAAATAAAATAAAACTGGATGTGACTACTTTTCTTCTCTCAGATCCTGTTCTGATATGTGTGCGTCTTTCTTTTGTTTTCAGATCTTTTTGTTTTTAGTGTTGCATAATGTAACACGGATACCAGACTTACTCGTTTATTATGAATTGGGGCTGCAAGATATATCGTTTTAACATCGATATTGCAATATGTGCGCAATCAGCGATAGTCACATAGCAGAATGTGCGATGACAAGTTTTAGGATCGTAGTTGATCCGTGTGGACCAAGCTTGGGCGTCATATACTGACGCTTTTGACATTTCGTCGACATCGAACGCACATGGCACCCTTTAGCGTCAATATGACACGCACAGAGCTTTGTTCGGTTATGGGTAGGTTTAGGTCTGGTGTAGGGTTAGGGTTAGACCGCTAGGAGGCGCCTTCTGGCCCATTCAAACATTCACAAAGCAGCAAATACTGAATGCAGCTCTCTTCCGCGTATGTCAAAATGCCCGTCTCGGAGAGTATTCTTGTTTGGCTTACGTGAATGTAAACAGTTGAGAAATAAATCGGATGTGTATCATTATCAGCCTAATATTCCTGCTGCTGTCTGTCATTAATGTTAATCATACAACAAAATACAAAAAAAAATACAGTCTGGAATTTTTCGCCACTAGGGGTCGCTAACCTCTTTACAATAACAAAGGCGTAGTTTGATGACGCAACATTTGCTAAGAATTATGGATCTTGTCGTCAACGTCAAGCCGACCGATCTAATAATGTTTATGGATGAGTGAATGCATCGATGCTTTTATCATGACTGTGATATGAAGCAGGTCGGGATTGCTAAGAGACAGCTATCAGCTCCACACGCGACGCGAGTCCCGTGGATATAAAAGGAATATGGACATTTCATTCTACCGAACTACACGCAAGTGCAGAATTACAACTCACAGGTCAGTTTATTAGACAAATTAAACTTGTGAGGTAACGCAGCGCTGTTTCACTTGGTCTAACATTACACTATCACACTAAACTGCATTTGAATGTGTTGAAATTAATGTGTTAGTTTATCTGTATGAGACTAGCAGTAAGCTAGATCAACATTAGAATAACATACAAATCATATTCTAACATTTTATCATTGTTGAACTATAAAACATTGATTAGTTTTATGTAAATGTGCTCACCTGTTTAAGAAAGTACATGTAGGAGCGGTCGAAGTCTCGGACGTGGAGCTCTCGTTTATATACTGTCTATGGGAGCTCTCGGCATCTAGTTCTCCTTTTTTATCCAAAGTCTGCTTGCCATGGTCCATAATGTTTGAACGAAACAACAACAGCGTGCAAATAGACATTGCGAACTACACAGTGGTCCACGTCGGTCGCCTTGGTTACTATCAGAGGGCTCTGGTTACCATGGCAGTACGAGCGGAAACCAGGGACAACGCGGATATGACGCCATTGACGGCGACAAAACGTAAATAAAGAAACGGTACGTGTCTTCGAATTAAATTACAAATTTCTCCTGGTTTGAAAGTTGTTGGAAACAGTCGGGATAATGTAAGTACACAACTAAAAAAATATATATAACATAGATATATATGCAAAAAAGTTACATATTGTGCCTTTAACAAAGATTTATTATATTTAATTTATATAGTGATCAGTGTTATTTTACATTTGATTTTTCAATTTGTGTACCTAAATAATGTTACACTTCCCCGAAAATCATATTAACATAAAGCCCTATTTATATCATTTGTATCTTTTTTCTATTGTATTTATCTATGCTTGTAATTTAACATTAATCAGTTTTCAACATTGATAATAATAAGAAATGTTTCTTGAGCAGCAAATCAGCATAATAGACTGATCATGTGACAGTGAAGCCACCACAGGAGTAAATTGAAAGATCGAAACCTGGGTGTTTCAGGAAATGGAGACATCCAGAACCTGGACTGACAACCACATCTATTGTTTGAGTCAAGATTTAACAGCTACGTAAATTCAAAAACAGAAATATTGTACATTTCTATCTGAGAGGTAAAGAAACACCTGCGTTTTTTGTAAACAAACGGGTGTGTTCAAGGTTTCAGCACTATAACATAGTATTTTAAGTATATTATATATCACTAAAAAGCGGATCTACTGTACATGGTTTCTTATGCAACACCACTGTTCCATAATATTCAAAGATAAAGAGCAGAAAATGAATGTGTACTGCATCTCTTAGAACTTACGATTCAGTGTCTTTTCAACCCAAAAATTCACTAAAAGATGAAAAAAAGCACATTCACACAATAACTTTTCATTCAATATTCTTATAGCTGCTGTTATTCAGCTATTTGCTGTTATTAATGCTTGTGTTCACTTATTCATGTTGATGTATCGCAGTGTTATTGACCCATGGGTTTCTGCCACAAGGCTGTTGAAATAACATGGCACCCTCGACAAACCGTTATATCACATCGTATTTGAGGTTTAGCACCATGTCAACCTTTGTAAAGAAATCAACGTTATAACCACTGAGCATCCACATTTTCTTAGAATAGCATCAATCATATTGGTAATTATAATGACAAACCATTCCCTTTTTGATAGTTAGCTTTAGATGAAGGCTATTTCAGGTATAATGCAATATATATATTAAAAAGGTAGGCCTAAATGTTGAAGTAACCCGTTTTAAATCATGTAACACTGGCTCTGCTCCTCTTGGTTAAAGTGTGGTTGGAAATTGCAGTCTGATTGTGAGTAAGATGTTCCAGTGACCAACATTTGTAGTTCCTCTAATTCACACATTCTGTGTCATACACACCACAGAAGGTACTTAGTATGTTCATTTTTTTTTTCTTGTTTTTTGATAGTTTTGTTTTGTCTAGGTCAGCCTGTCCAAATGTGTATTTTTATTATGGATGGTGGATCACTTGCAGACACACATTACACACTATGTTGAGTGTTAAAATGCTTTTAAAATATATTTAACACATAACCTTGGTGTTAACTATAAATCATGTCTTTAAATGCACATAATCCTTCAGAAAATGTGATTCTTTGACAATAATGCTGTTGTTTCCAAGCAATTAAAAAGAGTCAAGTGATTTTTTTTTTCTCTACAAATCTCAGTTGATTCATATGACACTTCTGCTGAGGAAAATACCCGAGTGTCTTAAGTTTTAGAAGACATTTCAATGCCTCAAACTGAGCTCAGATTTGCCAAGATAGCAAAATATGCTATCAAAAGAAATGAACTCACCATTTCTCACCAAATTCCTCCAAGTCAACAACTGTCGAATATTAGGCGAAACATCGGAGTCAGTTTAAATGAAACATACTCTAACTGTCTCCTGAGCTTTGAAAGAGCAAGATTTGAGTAGTAATATCTCTTGAGACCTATAAAAGAGCTTCATTCACCTCTGTGGGTAGAATTTCCATCTCGGTAGGTAAGGCTAAAGCCACAACAATTCAGAATGTCAACAACTGATTTAGAATAGACCAAAATAGCATTAAAATAAAGGATAAACAAGCCTTCAATCCTTCCACAGAATGAAAATCCCAAGCTTATGCTTTGAACTGCAACAAAAGCTCGTGATCCACAGCTTTTACTACACTTGTGTGGGTTTCCTTCTAACTGAAGAATAAATCTTCTTGATACATCCCACACATGGTGCTTTAAAAGATCACATCACATTATGTTTTCAGAAGACTAAGTTCTCGAATGCAAAGTTAACTTCTACAGTTTTCTTCTACTTTTTGTGGTTTCCTGCAACTGCCACACGAACAGCTAAAAGCAAAACCAACTGGAAAAGGTTGCAGAATGTTGTGTGATGGTGCGTTAACATATAATCAGTGAATTTTTAGGCAACAGTTAGGCTAACTTGTACTTCTAGTCAGCAGTTACATCAGCAGCACTGACAGCCAGTGTGTTTCTCTTTTATTGTTGCGGTTCTGTAGGTTATTAGAGTTTTTTTTTTTAAACAAAGCTTTAAATGAACCTGAAGGCTCATACATATAAGGTAAAGAGAATAAAACCAGCACTTACCCAGTGCAGTTCAATGCAGAACTCTGAAATGACTCGCTGCTTATGGAACTTCTGCAAGGCGTCAGGTTCAGGTTGCGCGCGCACGTTACGCGCGCGCCGCGCGTTTCACACCTCTCTTCATCACACACTAAACTAAAGGAAACAGAAAGCAAGTGCTTTGCGGTTTGCAAAATTGCTGTTACCTGCAAAAATATAGGCCAGCTTCTTTTAATGGAATGAATGTGGAATGGAAGGCTCAAAGTTCTTAATTTTCTCATTCAAGTTCTCATTCTTAATTTTTCAGTATATCTTTGTATCCGTATATACATAGCCTAAATAGCCTACCTGTTGCATAAAATGTGTTTTGTGGCCTGCTTTATTTTATTATTATTATTATTATTATTATTATTTAAAAGCTGGTGAGTGTTATGGAGAATGCTACAATGTTACATTTGTCGGTCATATTTCAGCAAACAAAGTGCTGTTTTTGCTCGGCTCTTTAGACTCTTTTTTGAGTCGAATCGTCTCAATGAATTAGTCAAACGGGTTGAAATCTGAATGATTTAAACGGCTCACTCGCAAAGGGAATCGATTACGTTATTTATAGGCACTCGGGTAAGTCTTTACAAAATACAGATAGGCTACATGTGTTACAGAAATTTGATGGACACACTAGCAATAATTGTTCTATTTCGGAGATTTGTTTTTATTCTTACTTGGATTCAGTTACAGCTGACTATTTCTACTTTCATGTTTATTTTTAATTAGAATACCGTATCTTGCCCAAAAACACTGTTTCTTTAAAGTAGAAAGATTCAATCGAGATAAAACATAAGTGACAGAAAACCCTGTTACTGTACATGTAGCCTAATGAGCCATTCCACCGAATGGGTGACATTTATGTCCCCAGAACATCATATGTAAAAAATTGCATGAAAATTAACTCTAAAATACATTTTATTATTAAGCAAAATGTCCTGCATATTAAGCTAACTACAAATTATAAAATTAATAATTAAAAACATTAATAAAAACTACATAGAACACAAAAAAATAGCATTTTCTGCATGTCCCCACTCTCTGTCTCTAAACTTTGCCATGAAATATAATGATTAAAATCCTTCAGAAATCTTAAGTTTTGGGGATTGTTGTATGACTTAATATCCAATGTATTTAAAATGTTTGTTTATTTTTATGAGAAAAAAATATTTTATCTAATATTTTAGATAAAATACACATTTTAGTCATGTCCCCGGGTTTTCACTCAGTCCTGTTACCCTAACACATCCCCCCCTCTGAAAAACTTGGAATATTCCACAAGACACATTTTCAACAGGAAGTTGCATCATCTTGATCTTCTAAAGGCAATGGGAAGATCATAAGTTAGTCCTCTTATTTTAATTTCTGTATATTTGATGAAATTGTAACTATGACTGAGAAGGTCAATCTCAACATACTTTCCTGTTACCTAAATAATTTCTTAGAATGTATTTGTTTATTTTAAAGATATTAACTTTTGTTAAGTCACTAGAATTTGCTCAGTGTCCTCATGCTATTAGCATGTATGCTATGTGGCCATATGTCATGTATTTGAGAACTTTTTGCTTAAAAACTCAATCCTGTTACTTTCAGTCCTGTTACTTATATGAAAAAATAACAGGAGTGAGTTAACGTAACAGGAGTGAGTAGAGTCCTCTGTTTTGATGATTTAATACTGTAAATATTATTTCTCTTTCCACCTCATTTGCTGTGAAGTACTACTAGCATATAGTACATCACTTCAACATAGAAATCTAATGCACACACAGTCATGTACACTCTCTCTCGTGCACACACATATGGACACTCATTCCTGTTACCTGTTCCTCATTCCTGTTATGAAATAGTTCATTCCTGTTACCAAGTGTTCATTCCTGTTACTATTATTTATTTATTTTCTAAAAAAATAAAGTTAAACCACTTTTTTTATCAGTTTTGTTTGGTCCATCATTTATACAATTGTTTAATAAATGAAATTATAAAAAAAAATTATAAACTTGAGGCTTCGGTCTTCTTTAAAATGAAAAAATGGCTTTGTGTTTTTTATTAAAATACACTTTGCCTTAATATAGTGATTTTTTTGTCACAAATATCAGTTATTTGAACATATAACCAACAATATCTTTAAAATAAACACTTTCTTGTGGGGAAAACAAAGGAATAATTGACATGCTTTTAAACATGCTTTTTAAATGTCGCATGAGTTTCGGTAACAGGACTGTGAAAACATGCATCCATCTTCTGCTTAGAAACCTTGTAAAAAATTAAATAAAGTAGCCTGAGATTGACCAATACACATTTTGAATAGGTAAATATTTGAGTATTAGATTCAGTGTTGAAAAAAATAAAAAAATTAAGTTTAATTTTTAAGAGTTACAACAAGCAAATGTCACCCATTCGGTGGAATGGCCCTAATGCACTTTTGACTGGTGATTGGAGTTGGTGAATCATTTTTTGAACCGGTTCTTAGAAACCAAACGATTCAGTCAAATGAATCATAGGGATGTTCTGCCAGCAGGCGGCGCTAAATCACAAAAAAAAAAAATTAAAAGAAAAATCGCCGCAGTGACACCCATGTCCTCAAAAAAGACAGAGATGTAAATGATTTCTCTTTCTAAAAGTGTTGTGATCGGAAATTTTTTATTTTATTTTATTGATGAAGCAACATCATTTGAGTAAAATAAATGATAAAAAAGTGTATATAGGTGCTATAGGAATATGGCACAATTTATCATCATGTGCAAATACTGTTTGAGAAACATTAAAGTATATACTTGTTCAAAATAACTTATTTTTTATTTTTTTAAGCTCTAAATACATAATTTACTAGCCGTTTTGTGACAACATTATACAAAAGCCAACAGATAAATTAGCCCTACAAACTTTATGGTGTGGGTATACAGTGCATTGCTTAGAAGTAGTTATAAACATATAAATAAATGAGGCAGTTAGTATTATAAACATCTAAATGACAGTTAACCAGCTACAGATGGAGGATTTGTTTGTATGGTGCAATTTTTTCACATGGAATGGACGTGATGAATTGTGAGAATTTGTTTTATTGCACTCTTTGTTTTGGGGAAAGTAAGTGAGTGGCGTTAAAGAGAGGAAGATGAAGGAGACATAGGGAGGGGTGGAAATATGGGGGGATGGGACGAAGAGTAAGAGAATAGTAATTGTTGCGTTGCATCAGGGAACGTGCCTTCACTCTTTCTGTTGCCATGGAAACCTGTCAGGGAGCTGGCGGATATCTGGGAGACCCCCAGCGAAAGTCCTACACACACACACACACACACAGAGAGAGAGAGAGAGAGAGAGAGAGAGAGAGAGAGAAAAATCCTGTGTGATTGTGTGGGAATGTCTGAATAAATTTCATTTTAATTATTTGAATGGAATTCAAAGCTTTGGAAAGAAGCAATTGTTGTGTCTGTTATTTAGATTTATGATCAAATCTCACGGATCTGCCAAAAGCCCCACTTAATCTCAGTGTGTAGCTAGTTAATAATAGCTCTAGGGAAATTAACTCCTGTCTTAATTTTATTTTATCTAATGAGATTGATTTACTCCAATTATGACAGAAATGAAATACTGACTGTAGAATATCACTGTTAAACATTCTTAGATAATGATCGAGATGACTGATATTTTGATTGCTATAGCATCACTTTTTTCCCTTTTATTCCTCCAGATACACCAGATCTATATCGGCAGAATTATTTATATATGGCATGGCTACTTACACTCATGTTTCATAAATTGAAGTACAAAATTCATAATTCCAAAGTAAAAAAACAACAACAAAAAAAAAAAATTATAATACTTTACATACTTAAATACTTGTCATTACATAGTTTTGTTTTCCACTCTATTTTACATATTTCATCACTAGAAAATAATGTTAATGTTCACAGTAAAGTACTTTGCTGTGTATTTTGTCATTTTTACTGTAATTTAACTTTACTGTACAATGCAAGAAAATTGTGAAATTTGTTAAACTACTAGACAATATATATATATATATATATATATATATATATATACACACACAGTATATTTCACAGTGTGTGATTTTGCTTTTAGTTAGTTTTGAGAAAATGTAACTTTTACTTTACTTTGTAACTAAAAATGTAACTTTTACTTTTTTTTTACTTTTTAATGAGATTGAGAAACTAATTAGATGCATCGCAAAACCCATAAGCTTAGACACCATCTGCGCTTACGAAAGTTGTTCACTTGTGTGTGGTCTTGACTTATTTTCAGCAATGGATAAAATAATTAAATCCGACTAGACTTTAATAATCTTTTTTTTTATAAGCAAAAAGTGTGGCCTGTACTAATGAACTCTGGAGTAAGTTCATTTATCTGTTATACAACAAAACAATGTGCATTTCAAATTCTTTATCTTGTGTGGAAAACATTGAACGCAAATGTAACATAAGGCCTGTTTATGCTTAGGGGAAATGATAGGAAACCACTTTCTCTATTATTGCTTCTGTTAGTGTTATTTTTACAGGAAGTATGAATGAATATGAAACAGTTTTCTCAAAACCATCTCTGTTTAAGCAGCTCGCATGCTGATATTGTACTGAGTCATTCACATTGAATACAAATGAAAGGACAACACACACACACACACACACACACACACACACACACAAATACACACAAACACACAGATTGCTGGAATGTCCCATGCAGTGAAAAATATCCCGCCGCGTGACTGAATTGGCTGTAGAGAGAAACTGTGGAAACGTTTAGTGAAAAAATATTCATAATATCAATGATACTTTAAAACAGCTTGCAGGAAAACCTAAATACCGTGGTTCATTTTAATGAAAAAGTTTTAATCATTAAAACAGAGGTTTTTCGTAATATTTTCTGAGCTAATCATATTCAGTTTGTTTTCACTATTGCAGCATTTTTCCAAAACACTCCTCCATGGCTTGTACAGACAGGAAATGATGCGTTGTGCTTTGTGCCATCTGAGAGACTTTCTGTCATCCGATAGAATGAAAACAAGCAGAATCGACACAATTTATCAGTAATATAAGAAAATCCCTTGATAGACATACAATTGTAAAGAACAATCCCATATTAAATCTCATATACAACTTGAAATGGTTGTTTCTCCAATATATATATATATTTTTACATTTTTTTATACAGATTGTGCCAGATTTGGCATCTGTGATTAAAATTGTGTTGGTTCTTGCATATTTTCTAACGGATGATTTTTAATGAATAGAAAATCCCCACACCAAACTATATGGATTCAGAATAGAGCCAAATGGACCACTTTTTTGGAACTCAAAAGAATCAAATCAACCCTGAAGGCCATTTTTATCTTTTTTTTTTTTTTTTTTTTAATCTTTATCTTTATCTTAAGCCTCATACTTATACTAATAGTGCATCTTGAAGACCAAAAATGCTGAAATCTGCAAGCCAGCATTTTCTGAACGTGAATTGGATCACCTTACATTCATTTTGCTTTAACATTTTCTCCATGGAACACAAATGAAACAAAATAAACATGCATCACAGTGAAAGTCTCCAAAAAGTGCTTAAAAAGTAGTCCATACAGCTGATCTGTGTGTCACAAGTTAATAAATATTATAAATTAGTCTTTGTTTGAAACTAATTGGAGACAGTCTTGTGAAGCTCTTTGTATGAAAAAGCAGCATGAACATTCCCGCTTAATAACTCCTTTTGTAAAATACTTTTTTCAATGATATAATGATGATAATAATAATTATTATTATTATTAATTCTATTTCTGAAGTTATTAAATATTAAATTAGTCTCTGAGCTTGCATCCAATTTCATTGCATGGAAAAGAGCGGCATGAACATTCTGCTTAAGTCCTTTTTTCAATATTATTAATACAATAATCATCATCATTATCATTACAATCATTACATTTTCTTGAAGGTATTCAATATTAATTTACTCATAGTTTGAGCATGATAGACAGACCCCATCCAATTTCATTCAAATTTTTGGGAGTACTATAATTTGTTTTAGTTTTTTTTTTTTTTTTGGTTTTCTGTTGCTCACTTGAAATATTACGTACTATTTTTAGATGATTAGTAAAAACTATTTTTTTAATGCAGACTATTTGACTCCAAACCTAAACACCTGATTATTGTGACCTCTTGTCTACAAAATAATTACTTGCATTTAAAATGAAATATTTTGTATGAATAGGATCCCTTTAAAAATATACACGCATCTATATTGTTCAGCTCTCTTCCATCGATGGAAGTTTTCAAAATGTTTCTTCATGTTTGATCAGGTTGATAAATGCACACACACACACACACACACACACACACACCTACAGGCAAGGTCGCAACAGAGTCCTGAAGTGAAGCTTTGCTTGATTCTTTTTCCATGATGAGTCATTTCACACAATGTCAAAGATATCAATATGACTAACACTAATTATGCCTTTGCATTTAACAAAGAGCCCATTCTTATATGAATGCATGTGTTTTTTCCCTCCAGATCTAAAAAGGGACAAGAAACAATGTCGAGGGTTATTACATTCACCTGTTATTACACTGAAAGAAATGCGATGCAAGGCTGACCTAGAACCAGCCACAAATGCATAAATGCATCAATGATAGAGAGGATCCTATAGATACTCTATAGGATCACAGATTTCCATAGCAGTGTGTTTAAATTGTTTGACTCTGATGACTCTGATGACTCTGACATTATATATACGAACACCCTAGCAACACCCTAGCAACCATTTAGAACACCTTGGAAAGTATCAATTCCGATTGCACAAGCTTTCTATTTGATAAAAAAAAAATAATAATAATCTGATTCATTTGAGTTTATTTCAGTTATAATATCTACCTTGCTTACATATGAAAGATCTTAACTGTACTGTGTACAGACTGCGCCTTCACTGTAAACTCAGGTAATTATAATTTATTTTAGTGTTGCGCTTAAAATTCAGCAGCGAGTGAGCGTGACACTGATTAAAAGCGGTGCAGGAAACACTGATTGTGGCAACCATCTGATTTGGTACATTAAGAAAATATGAAAAATGTCATATGCAGTTGAATGCAGTTTAGTTCAGTGACATCTGCAGGACAGGTAGGAAGAATTGGTACTGGATTAGTTAAGAGGATGATTGCAGTTAATGAAAAAAAATCATTAGGCTACAAAATAATCCAACCCGATATAATGAGAAAACATAACTATTACAAGGTGGTACGGAGCCCCTAAAGGGACATGGTGAAGGAAAAAAAATATGCGATGGAAAAAAAATTGTCAATGCTTTTGCATTCTCTCACAAATATTTTGCTTTCCCCTGAGAAACTTTGCGTTCGCTCTCAAAACATTTGCGTTCCGCCGAGAAACTTTGCGTTTCTCAAAAGGTAAACGCAGGGTTTCTTGGGGGAATGCAAAACGTTTTGCGAGCAAACGCAAAGTTCTTCGAGGGAATGGAAATGTTTTGCAAGTAAACGCAAAGTTTCTTAAGGGGAACTTCAAATATTTTGCAAGCAAAAACAATGTTTCTTGGGGGAACGCAAATGTTTTGCAAGCGAACGCAAAGTTTTTCAGGGGAACGCAAAACGTTTTGTGAGGGAACGCAAAGTTTCTTAAAGGGAATGCAAAGGTTTTGCGAGTGAATGCAAAATTTCTCAAAGTTTCTCAAAGAGCTCAAAAGTTTTTGCGAGCAAAAAGCAAAGTTTCTTGGGGGAACGCAAAACATTTTGCATGTAAATGCAAAGTTTCTTAAGGGGAATGCAAACGTTTTGCGAGTGAACGCAAAGTTTCTCAGGGGAAATTCAAATATTTTGCAAGCAAAAACAATGTTTCTTGGGGGAACGCAAATGTTTTGCAAGCGAACGCAAAGTTTTTCAGGGGAACGCAAAACGTTTTGTGAGGGAACGCAAAGTTTCTTAAAGGGAATGCAAAGGTTTTGCGAGTGAATGCAAAATTTCTCAAAGTTTCTCAAAGAGCTCAAAAGGTTTTCCGAGCAAAAAGCAAAGTTTCTTGGGGGAACGCAAAACGTTTTGCATATAAACGCAAAGTTTCTTAAGGGGAATGCAAACGTTTTGCGAGTGAACGCAAAGTTTCTCAGGGGAACTCCAAATATTTTGCAAGCAAAAACAATGTTTCTTGGGGGAACGCAAATGTTTTGCAAGCGAACGCAAAGTTTTTCAGGGGAACGCAAAACGTTTTGTGAGGGAACGCAAAGTTTCTTAAAGGGAATGTAAAGGTTTTGCGAGTGATTGCAAAATTTCTCAAAGTTTCTCAAAGAACTCAAAAGGTTTTCCGAGCAAAAAGCAAAGTTTCTTGGGGGAACGCAAAACGTTTTGCATGTAAACGCAAAGTTTCTTAAGGGGAATGCAAACGTTTTGCGAGTGAACGCAAAACGTTTTGTGAGCGAAAGCAACGTTTCTCAGGGGAGTGCAAAACATTTTGTGAGGTCCTCCCCTAAACCTAACTGTCCAACTTGATCTCACAGGAAGACATAACTATGTTACGAGATAGTAATGTTAGTTTTACAAAAACAAATGGTCATTAGAAAAAAAGTACACATGAAGGCCCACTCCTAAACAAACCCATCACTGGCACGTATGCAGATCATACGAATGAGATTGTACGAATTCGTAATGAATTGCCATAAAATTGTTTAAATGTCAATAAGGAGTAAGCACATTGTAATGAACGTATGAGATTGTAACAATTTTTACAAAATTAGCCACCAATTTACCAAAATGTAAAATAGTTACATATTGCCATGAGAATGTGTTGCAATAATAATCTTTTTACTTCATTAGCAGACTTTATTGCCACCAATATATTTTAGCAAGTACATTTTAACATTAAAACAGGCAAAATGTTAAGCACTCATGGAAATGCATTTCATTTCAAAGCAGGTGTGTGGGTCTGTTGCGTTTTTATTTCACCTTTCAACACCATTGCGGTAAAAATAAGTAGAGAGAAAGAGTCGTCCTTGAAGCTGTATCTTCATTTCCGATTGCATGCAAAATGTGCAAGTCTTAAAAGGAAACTTATTTCAAAGGAGAAACAGCAGCCAACAATTCAAAACTAGCCCCCGTCACCCCCCCTGAAGGTCCTATGTGACCCAGTTTCAGGTGTGTTATTATGAGAATCAGCTTTGCGGTTAACACATGCAAGCAGGTTTTTTTTTTTTTTTTTACTCAAACAGGCACACATACACAGTACCGTGTGCTCCCAACCTCTGATATTATCTGTATAGACTGACTCATAATCACACAAATAGTATATCAACACCAATCTAACAGAATAGCTAAGTCAGCAATGCTGTACCACAAATAAACCTCATGGGTTTCATGAAAAGCTTTAAACAGTGTTTAAACGTCCATAATGCACTGATGGAGTCCAGTTAGCATACTGATATTATATAGTTTGAGGATAACTTGCAGAACATTTTTTAGATGTCACTGTACACACACTTGCTATAACATGAAGTATGAACAACGTCAGCGCTCAACGCTTTAAGTTTGAAGCCCCTTTTGTGTAGTTATCTTTTCTTTTTCTTTTTGTTTACAGAATGGGAACTTACAGTGTTTTGTCTAAAAAAAAAAGTGTAATATGATAATAACTGCATGGGGTTTAAGGGGTTTAACTGATTAGGTTTAAAGTTATTACCTTGTTATTATTTCTAGTAATTACTATTGTAGGTACATAGAATGTACATGTAGAACTGGACTGTAAAATAAAGCTCTACCCTATTTGCTGAAAACTTCCAACAACAAGTACCAGGATTGTGTGCAGAAATTAATTAAGAATGCCTATTAAATTCCATTAAACATTTCTGAATTTGAATTCAATTTGAATTGAGGTAGTGAACAAGATATAGAATTCCATATGTAAGGAAGTAGAGTCATAGTAAATTCCAAGAAATTCACACAGCTGTAATTTTTGCAACCTAATTTCGATTACATTTCAATTACAAACTGCCGCGATATGTAACAGCAACGTCATAAAACGTTGCCAGAAATTTAATTTTGTTGAACGAAAGGCAAAGACAGCTTTGGACAAATTTGTTGACCCGACAAAGTCTTTGTTTTTGTGTTTTGAAAAAAGTTTGCCAAATGAATACGTTTAAAAATGATAAAAGGTTTATAGTCCTGATGGTTGGATGGATGAATGAATGCATGGATGGATGCATGCATGCATGGATGGTGGGTTGGTTGAATATATGGATGGTTTGTTGGTTGGTTGGATGGATGGATGGATGGATGGATGGATGGATGGATGGATGGATGGATGGATGGATGGATGGATGCATGCATGCATGGATGGTGGGTTGGTTGAATATATGGATGGTTTGTTGGTTGGTTGGTTGGTTGGTTGGTTGGATGGATGGATGGATGGATGGATGGATGGATGGATGGATGGATGGATGGATGGATGGATGGATGGATGGATGGATGGATGGATGGATGGATGGATGGATGGATGGATGGATGGATGGATGGATGGATAGATGGATGGTTTGTTGGTTGGATAGATGGCTGGTTGGTTGGTTGGTTGGTCGATTGGTTGGTTGGTTGGTTGGTTGGTTGGATAGATGGATGGTTGGTTGGTTGGTTGGATAGATGGATGGTTGGTTGGTTGGTTGGATAGAAGGATGAATTGTTGGTTGGCTGGATGGATGGATGGATGGATGGTTGGATAGTTAGTTAATGGATGGATGGATGGATGGATGGATGGATGGATGGATGGACGGACGGACGAACGGATGGACGGATGGTTGGATGGATGGTTGGTTGGTTTGATGGATGGATGGATGGATGGATGGATGGATGGATGGATGGATGGATGGATGGTTGGATGGATGGTTGGCTGGTTGGATGGACGGACGGATGGACGGACGGACGGATGGACGGACGAACGGACAGACAGCAATAGAGTGTGCTCTAAAATTCATATGAGAATATAATCCTTTAGACCTGATTGGCTAAATGGGCGTGTACTGAAAGGTTGTATTTTTCAATTGACTGGGGTTTGTTTAAAAACAAGAACAGTACTAAACTTAAGGAAAGTATCCACAACCGTTTCCATAAAAAAAAAATTCTGGGAAAATGCATTGAAAGGGTATGAGGCATCTGATAAATACTGTGAGCAATGATTTAGATCCATTGCAATGTACATACAAAAAAATCTGAAGATACTGATGACGCAGTGTTAAATGTTAATATTACCTGTGTTTAATTTAGTAGCTGAACACGTACAGACTCATTTGGTGGATAAAAGATTTCCTCTCTTATTGTCCTCAAAGAGACAATAAAATACAGAAGCTCCATAAAGAATAATTTTATTACCTGTACTTTTTCCTTTGTAAATTAATGAGTTTAAAAAAAAGCTTTTTGAAATGTTGTTTTAGATTTCTCACAACTGTTCACGTGGGCCTCTCAAACATCAGAAATATATCTCGATTATGGCCAGACACATCACTGGTGAAGCCACGTACAGCATACCTTTGAAATTATGTTGCCTGGCAACCGAAGGTTCACAGCCAGACTCAATCAAAACACTTAATGGTCATAATGTCATGCTTCATGAAATATGAAAAAGATCATTTATACATTTTACGCAGTGCGATGAATGATTTCTCGCTTACAGCAGTTCTCCTTATGGCTGGTCTAATGTATATTCTGGGCCAGGCGGTGTGTGGGTTCCCAACATGTTTAACACACTGTGCAAAGATCATTTCTGGTAATGAACTGTGAAGATTTATGATAAATATATCTAAAGGGCCTAGACCCATTTTGTATGTTACAACATAGCAATATTGATATAAGAACCTAATTGGATGAATATCACATAACCTCTCAAGAACATACCAGGCTCATGTTTCACACCAAAATCAAATAAAGAAAGAACAAGTAATAAAAACTCAGTGAGTGTTTTAGCGCAATTTTCTCACGTCATGGGATCACAACACTAAATCTTTTGCTGGATTTTTTTTGTGCGTTCCCGAGATTAGACCTTCCTTAACATAATGCCGAAAACCCGAAGTCTCTAGGTGGTCTGGTTGAGGAGTAGATAGAAGTGCAAGATTGGTGCGCACAGACAGAACAGAAATCATGAGTTAACAATCGCAATTTTGTCCGGTGGAAAATTGCGCTAAAAAGGAAATATATTTTGCTGAAAGAACACAACACCCATTTTTAGTAACCTACATTTCGATATTTTTTTTTATATATTGTGACATCAAGCATAAGCACATTTGATCACAATTCTCATTACCGTGATGAAAAAATACTAAAATAATTATATATAAATTGTAATGTATTATAGTATTGAGTTGTAGTTGTAGTTATAGTATTGTCCCAAATGACGCCCTGACTCATCTGTGTAGTGTATGAACTTAATAAGGTTACGTTGTCATTCATTATTAGAGTCTGATGCCCCTCCCCCTCCGTTGCATAATTAAAGCTGCGACTATTGAGTGCATGAAGTGTCCAACATTTTTTTCGGTTAATTAAGTGCATCAATTGCGTATTTAAAGTGCACTTTTTTTTTCTTTGTGGAATTTTCATACTACTTGCACTATTTATACTACAAAACGACATAGAATAGTGCATAAAAACGTGAAATTAAACACCTTTAGTTTAAAAAAAGAAAAAAATATTTAATTTGCTAATCATTGTGCTAGAATCATGTTTATGGTATAAAAAATTAATAAAGAATTTGAGAACAATCAATGGGAATCCCAAAGTTTGAAAAAGTCTGGACACATTAATGAGTATTGTTGGAGAAAGTGTGCTTAAATTTCAAGATTATAATGTCACAATGGGGGAACAAAAACATTTATTCTTTTAAAAATAGTATATTTCTTTTTAAAAATAATATCTTTAGTAATTCTTATGAACAAGGCCAGAAACATACTATATTCAAAGATTGCAGATGCAACTGATTAGCCAATGCATATAGTGTGCTGTCCTGTCATGCATACTTAACTTGCATACTTGTACATACTTAATGTAATTGTACTCATGTGGTTAATAGAGACTATAGACCTTATGTAGCCCCGCCCCTTTTCAGCTCTGTGCTTGTTGTGTTCTGTCTTCCGGTTTGTATTTCCACAGCATGAAGGTAAGATCTTACGAACTTTCGTTAACTCTACAATAAGTAAATCCACTTCACCAGCTAATTACTCTTCAAAAGCGATGTCATAGAAATATACAGAGCTACCGCAAAAACGGAAGTTCAAGACAAAATTTTAAAGATGGCAATGGATGGATGGATGGTTGGTTGGTTGGATGGATGGATGGATGGATGGAAACACCTGAGCACCTGGCAAGTATTGGGACACCTGAAAATTACACCAACAGGGACTTTAATGGCACCACATTCTAAATACAGACATTAGTATGGAGTTGGTCCCCTCTTTGCAGCTATAACAGCTTCCTCTCCTCTGGGAAGGCTTTCCACATGATTTTGGAGTCTTTCTGTGGGAATTTTTTCCCATTCATCCAGTAGAGCACTTGTGAGGTCAGGCAATGTTGATGGACAAGAAGGCCAAGTTCAAGTTCACCTCAAAGGTGTTCGATGGGGTTGAGGTCAGGGCTTTGTGTGGGCCAGTCAAGATCTTCCACACCAAACTCATCCAACCATGTCTTTATAGACTTTGCTTTGTGCACTGAGACACAGTCATGCTGGAATAGAGCAGGGCCTTCCCTAAACTCTTCCAACAAAGTTGGAAGCATAGCATTGTCCAAAATGTCTTGGTATTGATGAAATATTTATTCATCCTATAGAAGACAATTGTAGAACTAGCCGTGAAAAAATGAGACCATTATTAAGACTTGGAGGCTTCTTGCCTCTGGAAAAGAGTTGATTCTCCTTGGAAAATGTTATATCTTGCCTCTGAGAAAGGGTTGACAAATCATTTGGCAGGATTCCACAGTTAAAGAGAAAGTCGAGGGAAGTAAAACTTAATTGTGGGAAAAAGGAGGGATGAATCTTACCAGAGAATTAAGTCACTTTGTTATTGCGAAATAACAGATAATACAAATGTATAAGTATAGTGCCCTGCCAGAGACAAGTTCAGATGTCCTGCAGGCATCTCGGTTTTGTTCAATAAAGTCTGAACTGAATTTTGACTTCTGGAACTCTGCCTCTTGAGCTTCATTTGCAAGAAAGAGATGACTTTTCTTCACAACAGTATGCTGAAGCACTGGAAGTAAGGGGCCTATAGCCCAACCACTGAAAAACAGCCCTGTACTTTTATCCCTCCTCCACCAATCTTGACAGCTGGCACAATGCAGTCCGACAGGTAACGTTCTCCTGGGATCTGCCAAACCCAGACTCGCCATCAGAGAAGTGTGTTTCATCACTCCACAGAACACGTTTCCACTGCTTCAGAGTCCAGTGGCGGTATGCTTTACACCACTCCATCCGATGCTTTACATTGTACTTAGTGATGTGAGGCTTGCATGCCGCTGCTCGGCCATGGAAACCCATTCCATGAAGCTCCCGCCGCACAGTTTGTGTACTGATATTAAAGGAGAACTCCGGTCAATTTTAACATTGAGCTCATTTTTTTGTACATTTGGAGTGCTGTCAGTACAGAGAACAACGACAAAAAACGGTGTTGCCTACACCATGTTATCCTGTTTTTAAAATTTGCACCTTGTTGACTTCAATGGGGCAAGTTTTAAACCTGCTTTTAGCCTCTTAACATCCTTGATGTGTCATTACAAGTGCACATACCTGTATTTACATCCTGTTTTCGGTCGAAGTCCACAGTAATCGATTGTAGAGTTCACGCGCATAGGTTTAGTACCTATGATCACGCGCGTGAACTCGACAATCGACTACTGTGGCCTTCGACCGAAAACAGGATGTAAATACAGGTATGTGCACTGGCTGAATAAACATCATTTTTATTCATATCTTTCACATCTACTGCAGTCAGATTCACCCGCGTTCACCCCGAAGGAATCACTCACATGACCTGTGCACTTGTAATGACACATCAAGGATGTTAAGAGGCTAAAAGCAGGTTTAAAACTTGCCCCATTGAAGTCAACAGGGTGCAAATTTTAAAAAGAGGATAACACGGTGTAGGCAACCCCGATTTTTGTCGTTGTTCTCTGTATTGACAGCACTCCAAATTTACAAAAAAAATGAGCTCAATGTTAAAATTGACCGGAGTTCTCCTTTAATGCCAGTGGTCTTAGATTTAACTGTATTTGGCTGTGCAGTAGTTTGGGTGGCTCGCCAATGTCCAACCAAAGCTTGACCAGAGTTCTTTTGGGGAGAAGAATTTATTAAAGGTAGTAGTGTAGTAATTCTTTAGCAGAAATGTTAGTGTCAGATAGAAGATTCTATGGAATAGATCTTTATACCTGCTACAAACAATAGTGCATCTGACTAAAGATAACTGAAATATACGTAATCTCTGTGACTTTATATGGTCTTCCGTTTCGTGGAAGTTGCTGCCATTCGTAAATGCTCCCACTTACCAATAATATCACTAACAGTTGACTGTGGACTATCTAGCAAAGATGAAATTTCACGAACTGACTTATTGCAAACATGGCATCCTATCACAGTACCACACTTAAATTCACTGAGCCCTTCAGAATGACCCTTTTTTTCACAAATGTTTGTAAATGCAGACTGCATGGCTGGGTGATTGATTTTATACACCTTTGGCAATGGGTCTGATTGAAACACCTGAACTCAGTAATTAAGAGGTGTGTCCCAATAATTTTGTCCATACAGTGTACGTTCAATTGTCTGTGCCAAACAACAACCTTCTCTTAGGGGCTATTTACATGACACCGTTTTCAACTAAAAACATAGTTTATTTTATGCGTTTTGGACGTTAGTTTACACGACAGCAGAGTTTTGGGTGCCCGAAAACGCAAACTTTTGAAAAACGTGTTTCAAAGTGCAAGTTTTTGAAAACGCGAATCTCTGTAGTTGATGACGTCATGCACATGCGTATTACGTGTTCAGTCTATAGTGTTTCATCGCCATCTACTGGCCTGGCAGCAGAATACAGCGTTTTTCGTCGTTTTCGTGGATCCGTGTATATAGGGATCGTTTTGACAATGTCTGGACGCTGAAACCTCAAAGGAAAAACCTCTCCGTTTTAAGCATATGTAAATGTACCCTTAGAGAAATGTTTATGGTGGAAAAAAAACCCTCCAGTAGTTATGTAATATCATCTGAGTGTGTGAGTGGGATGTGCTGTAAATAGCCCACATAATATTGCCAACTGTTTCCCGGAAATTACTTTGTTCCCATTGGGGTGACTAAGTTCACATTTGTTTCAAATTCTCTGGAAATCACAGTCAAGTATAAACTATGCAGTTGTATACTTTTATTTATTGAAGGAATGTTCCGGGTTAAATACAAAATCTATGGACAGCATCTGTCGATTAGCCACAGAAAATAATTTTGACTGTTCTGTCAGTTTGAAAAAATAAGCAAGTCACATTTACATTGGAAATCTATGGGATGAACATTAAAATACACACTGTTACTAATGTTCAGCAACTACTATTAATCTTTATACATGTTAACATAAAACTAGATTGATAAAATCACTTACTCGTTAATTGTTACTGCCTTGTCCCATAGACTTCCATTGATAGTGCACTGTACATGCGATTTTTGTTCATTTTTGCAAACTAAGTCAAATTTTTTGTTTGTGGCAATGGACATCTGGTGTGGTTTACATTTGCAGGTATTTCAAACATTTGCAATTTTTAATTATTGCAATAATGGAAATTAATAAGTTTATGATCGCAGATAATATTTCAATAGCAGTAAATCCAAATTTTATACATTCTACTTGCGAAGTGATCCAATTGTGTCAGAAATCCGACAAGTAAAAAATATATCACTATGAAAGTGTTTACAAACAAAAAAAATATATATAGAAAAAATCCAATGTTGCATAGATCAATAACACATTTACATAAAATATAGATAGGCCATGACAAAAGGCAGCTTTTCAAAAATTCACTTGTCCTTGTATTCTAAAGAGAAACAAATGATGCGTTACAACAGGCATGAACGTTTGGGAAAACAAATGTGTGTATAGTTATGTATGCAGCCAACATTCATGCACATATATATGTACATCACAGCATACACACACAATATGTTTATATCAAATATCAGTCCTGATATTAATAATAGTTCGTAATTCATAATGCCCAAGTTGCCCCAAGTAGATTTAAAGGTGTTAAATCTCCACTCACCTGACGAACACGACAAACTTTATAAAAATAGTTTATCAGAACAAAATAAATATTACAAATATATTAGTTCACTTCCGAAGTTAATACTTCATATATAATTCGCCATTATAAATATAATTTGGTCTTGAAAGATTTCAGATAGTTCTGCAGTGAACTCAGGGATTGGATGTTGTTTTCACAGTTTAGACGAATCCTCGTTCCCTCTTGTTGACTTCTTCCTATAGAGACTTTCTTCTGAAACCAAACCTAAACCTCCACTTGTTTGGCAAGTCTTCTTCAGGGATTCAGCACACCACCTTGCTGAAAAACAAAACTGTTGAAGCTGAGACCAGTTAGTCTGGTCTATTTAGATGGCTTTAGGGAGGCTTTGGGTACTTGACCAGCAGGCCAACCAGCTAAATCAACTAAACACCAGTTCGACTAGGCTGGGAGACTAACGAGACCAGCAGCCTTCACCTTTAAACTTCTTTCTTTTGGAGGGAAAGCATATTCCTTGACTCAATCTCATATTCCAATCCATTCGGTACGAGGCAACCTGAGGTTTCCTGATGGATGGAATGACTCCTTACATCCCCTGAGTATCATAGGTGTCTGTTGGTTTGCGTCCGCCGAGGCTAAAGGTTAGCTTAGTTAGCGTACTGGGAGTAGAAGGCCACTTTGACTCGCTCGATTTGATGGCAGAGTTTGATGGCGGGGCCGAGCTTCAGGTCCATGCATTCTTGGACTGTAGGAAGTGTCAGCAGCAGCAAGGCCTGTCCATCAATGTCCTTGAGAGGGAAAAAAACATGTACGAGTTAGCATAAATATTGGATTTTATTTGACAGATTTTTGCTTGTGCTTGTTTGCTTCAGTTGCACACACCATGATAGTACATGTATGATTTAGAATTTTGAATTGTTTTTTAATCTGCAGTAGACCAGGAATGTTTATTAGTAAAGTAAAAAGGGTAAATATTGATTTCATGTTGGCTACATAGAAAGCAAAGCATTCTAGATTGCACGCTGATCAGCCTTTTAATACAATTAACATAAAATACTAATTAAAAATTACCATGACAACTTAAATTATGAAAATAATGAAATAATAATAACAATATAAAATTCATTTAAATTAATGAACCTGTCGACAATATTCAAATATCTGTCGTTGAGTATTTAGTAAATAGGA
This sequence comes from Scardinius erythrophthalmus, assembly GCF_964197995.2. Classification (NCBI taxonomy): domain Eukaryota; kingdom Metazoa; phylum Chordata; class Actinopteri; order Cypriniformes; family Leuciscidae; genus Scardinius; species Scardinius erythrophthalmus. The sequence continues at coordinate 18,944,303 of NC_138224.1, read as the reverse complement.
ACACTAATAAAATAAATAATATATAATAAAATATATATAATAAATAACATTAAATTATGAAAATAATAAAGCAAATAAAAAAATCCCATTCTTTGACAATTTAAATTATGAAAATTATAAAATAAAGAAAAATATTTTTAGTTGAATTAACTAAAGTCTGCAATATTACAAAAATAAGTGAGAAAAAAATCATAATCTTCGACAATTTTAATATATCCTGCGATATTTAAAAATAATACCGATAATGATCATTTCAATTATGAAAATAATAAAAGAACATAACTAAAATGAAAATATATATATAAAAAAAAATATATGCTCATTTAGTTTAACTGAAGTCTGCAATATGTAAAAAAAATTATATAGTTGAATTCAGAAACTAACAAAAGAACATAATGAATAATAAAAAAAATCATAATCTTTGACCATTTAAATTTAGAAAATAATCAAATAAAATAATGGAAAACATTTCTTTGTTTAACTAAAGACTCCAATATTAAAAATAAAATAAGTGAGTGTTTGAATTCAGAAAAGAAAAGAAAATAAGAATACTAATAAAAAATATTCATAATCTTTAACGAATAAAAACTTCAAAAATAATCAAATAAAATAATGACAAATATTTAACTGAAGACTAAAATACTTCAACTTTGAGTATTTTAATTCAGAAAATAAAAGAAAATAAAGAATACTAATAAAAAAAAAATCTTTCAATCATTTCAGTCAGTTCACTAAAAGAAATGTAATAATCTTCAAGTTACTAAAATAGACTACTTATTGAACTGAGAAATCTGATTTAGAATTTGAAAACTTAATATGAATTAAGCATTAAAAGCTAAAGAAGTGGCACGCAAAGGTGGGCGTCCTGTACCTGCTCTTGGAATATCTTTGCTAGGGAGGCACAATCTGTGGACGTGATGAACTCAACCACATCAGAAACACTCCATTCCAAAGGATTCCTCTCCAACACCAGACGATCTTCCTCTTCAAAACTCTCCGTCTACATATGCACACAAGCAAACTTCACTTTAGCTAATATAATTTGACTCTAGGCGTTCATTGTAAATTAAAGGTATTATGTTTAGGGAATAATTCACACAAAAGGTTCTACACTGTATGTCTGTGTGGACACTTTACCTTTGTGTTTGTGTGGTTGGCCGTCTGGTTCTGGATGCAGGAAACCGAGCGTGTGGTTCTTCTGGGAGAGGACCTGTCGGAGGTGTTCGGATGGGTCGCCCTGCGCTGAAGAGCGGCACGGCGTGGAGGTCTTCCTCTCCTCGGGGCGTCCTGGAACGAGTGGGAAGAGGCCTCCTCACGGAGCGAGTTTGAACTGGCTTCACTGCCCCACTCCTCAAAATCCTCTTCCTCATCATCATAGTAATAATCACTATCCTATAAAGACACAGTGGAGGAACAGTGTTACATATTTTCATATTTACCTTTGCTTTGTCATTTGAATAGGATTCTGTGCAAATGGGAATTTCACATAAGGGTGTAACATTTCTCCATGGAGATTCTGCATCAATTTACATTAATTTGTCTTCTGTGTGAGCGATGCTTTATGCATTACTACACTATTGACAGTGGACATTAGACTTTTTTTAAACCAAATTTTGGTAATGTGACAACGCCTTTAACCAGGTTTGATGTGCTAGCTAAAGCATCAGTTAATCATATCTTTTTCATGTTGGTCAAAAAGTTTTTTTTAGTTTTTTAGTTGGCTGGTGTATCACACTACTATATATATATATATATATATATATATATGTATACATATATACATGATATATATATATACATACATACATACATTATATATAATATATATATATTTTTTTTATATATACATTATAGATATATATATATATTTTTTTTTCATTCAGTCACTGATCAGCATTTTTGCCTTAATTTCCACAAAAAATAGAAAATATAAATTTACTTGAGAATAAAATAGTTCTCATCAAATAATAAAGAAGATAATACAAATTGTTCATTTAAATTAATTAATTAATTAGTCTGCAATACTTTAAAAAAAAATCAATCTTTGAGAATTTGCCTTTAGAAAAGTAAATAAGAATACTGATAAAAAAAATGAATTATGAAAATAATAAAAATGAATAAGCAAATCATAATTCTAATTGAAGTAACTGAAGTCTGCAATATATTATGACTTTTTTCAGATAATTATTTTCTGACTTTTTTGCTTGTTTTAGCATAAATGTAAAACTAAATTAATGCTTAAAACAAGAAAAAAAAAGAAAAATAAGATATATTAAAAATATAAATGTTAATATATTTGCAAATTTGCTAAAGTAATTTTTTTTTATTTTATGGCTGTTTAGATATTTTTACTGAAAAAATGACTTATTTAAATAATTTTTTTACAGTGCAATTGTTAGCTCCGCCCACAACACATAAAATATGCTGTGATTGGCTGTGATTTTGTCACTTTGTGCAACATTTACGGTTTAGTGTGCAGGTGCCTCAAACATACTCTTTGAAAAGTATGCACTTGCATACTTGAGTAGGTTTCATGAGTTACAACATAAAGTATGTGTTTTTGTCTGGGTTGAAATGGTTTGGCAGACCTGAGGTGACTCTGTGGTGTGGTATCCCACAATAGAAGTGCGCCGTTTCTTCTGGACAAAGATGGCTTTGCGTTTCTTTCGGCGTCGTGCTGGTTTGGTCATGTCACCGTCCTGAGCGTTCTCTCCTAAACTTGGGCGTCCAACTTTCCTCTTCTTGTAATATGCTACATCAGGGATAAATGCACATAAACACACACACAATTATCGACAGTTATAAAGTGCATCTGGCGTGTGTTTTTGGAGAAAATAATACCTTGCGCTTGTGAAACATGTCATTTTAATTCCAAGTTAGAGAAAACATAACTTTTCATCATTGTAGAGGAATAAAAGACTCACTGTATTTGGTCTTGGTCTGACTGGAGCAGTTTTCAGGGCACGTGTCGGACACGTATGTTGGGCCAAAAAGATTCTGACAACACTGGAGTCTCTCGCATACTCGTCGACAAAACTCCGACACTTGATCTGCCGTTCGGACGATTCTCATGGTGGAGCGATAGCTTTTCCCTTTATATCTAGAAATAAGCAAATGTGTTTCACCGCAGTACTAGTTTCCACTATCAAGAACATTATGAAAATGAAACATTTTACACGTTCACCACACATGATTATGCTAATCAGCTGGCTTAAAACCTCATTATGCAAATGAAGGAAAGCTATGTTCATTATGTTTGCACAATTCAATTCTGTTTGTTTGCTAATATATCAGTAATATTATTGTTTTTAAACTTATGCACACACACACATGTTGGGTTTCCATGTTTTATAGGGACTTTCCATAGACATAATGATTTTTATACTGTACAAACTGTATATTCTATCCACTAACCCTAAACCTACCATCACAGAAAACGTTCTGCATTTTTACATTAAAAAAACATTTTTTTTTCTTTTATTGATAGGATTAATCTGTGTAAATTAAAATTAGCTTCATGGTAAAAAATATGAGTGTGTGTGTGTGTGTTCATACTTGGCTTTTAGGGTTTCCTCCTGACAGTTCCACTGTGGGTCTTCCACCATCTGTAGTTCTCTGAGAACACGGCCGGGTTTATATGCTGAGTTTATTAACATTGTCAGAATCTGTAGGAAAATTACATGATCAGGCTATTTATTTCATGAATCATGTTACATAAATACATACACAAAAATTCAGACACACAAACACATGCATATACACTACAGCTAAAATAACCACATATGGGTAGCTTCTGTAATATCAAGTACATGCAAGTTGTCAGTGTGGCAACAACTGACAATCAAAAACTATATTAAATATGAACACAAATATTAAATATTAATTAATTACACAATGTCAAGTTTGAAATTACCCCCAAAAGATAATTTAAAGGAACACTCCACCGTTTTTTGAAATAGGGCTTATTCACCTTCTTTCCTACATTTAGATAGGTGGGCAAATGCATTTTTGTCTCAGTGCATGCATTGTTTTAGTTTGACAGGGTCGGCGCTAGCTTAGCTTAGCATAATGAATGGAATCCTTTGTTGCCAGCTAGCATGTCCTGAGTAAAAGTGATATAAAAAAAAAAAAAACCCACCTAATTACTTCTTGTGGCCTGCGTATTCACAACAAGTACAAATAGCGATGCAGATTAACATCGCTATTTGTATAGGCGATTTCCTAGGCAGATATTGACTTGGGACTATATTAGGGGGAAGCACAGGCGAAGCACTGCTACTTGGGCGCAGAGATATCACGCCCAAGTAGCATAGTCCTTAATATATAAGTCAATATCTGCCTAGGAAATCGCCTAGTGTTAATCTGCATCACTATTTGTACTTGTTGTGAATACGCAGGCCACAAGAAGTAATTAGGTGTTTTTTTTTTTTTTTATATCACTTTTACTCAGGACATGCTAGCTGGCAACAAAGGATTCCATTCATTATGCTAAGCTAAGCTAGCGCCGACCCTGTCAAACTAAAACAATGCATGCACTGAGACAAAAATGCATTTGCCCACCTATCTAAATGTAGGAAAGAAAGTGAATAAGCCCTATTTCAAAAAACGGTGGAGTGTTCCTTTAAAGTCATTATTGTGTTAAATGAGAAAAGCATCAAATAGACATTACAAAAGGTAGCTTTAGAAAGAAATATTATATTTGATTCAACATAGAATTTATTACATACACTTTTAGGCTTCAATGGCCATAAGGGTGAGTAAATCACAGAATTTTCATTTTTGGGTTAACAATACCTTTAATATTTTTTTTTATTAATATGCGATCTGAATTTTTTTAGTTTTTTTGTTGATGAAACAATATTCTAAGTAAGAAACTAAAACTGGCAGTTGGTGGTGGTAAATGGCTAAATGAGTAAATCATTGAGTCATTCATTCATTCGATTCATTCAAACAGCTGATTCATTAAGGAACGAAGTAAATGACTCTCTTTATGAATGGGCCCATTGAATCATTCGTTCACCCGATTGATTCGCTCAAAATGAGATTTCATTCAGAAACACTGCTGTGTTGCTCAGAGATGCACAACCGTTGTGCTGTGGCTTTATATGTAATATTTCGTTGACAAAAACAGACAATATGGCATCTAAAATATAACACAATATTATTGAACTGCTGTGTAAAATCAGTCTCACATTCGCACTCGTGCTATTCGGGATAATAACAGCACTTGTGCGATATTGTACTCATTACTGGTGTGATATTGCTTAACTATATCATATGATATAAATATGAGACAAAAACTCATTTCTGCCCTGACATTGTGAATTTTAGGGGCATATAACTATATTCTATTGCTACATCATGCAGTGAGCTGTTGCCCTGCTTCATGTTCGTCACCATTCAACTGTATGATGTAGCAATAGAATATAGTTATATGCCCCTAAAATTCACAATGTCAGGGCAGAAATGAGTTTTTGTCTCATATTTATATCATATGATATAGTTAAGCAAAAAAACAAATTTCTGCCCTGACATTGTGAATTTTAGGGGCATATAACTATATTCTATTGCTACATCATGCAGTGAGCTGTTGCCCTGCTTCATGTTCGTCACCATTCAACTGTATGAAATTTAAGATGAACTATGTAGGTCTGGGGTTAATACTTTTGATACGTTATTTTTTCCATAACTAATTAATTAAATTAACACGTTAAATCGACACAGCCCTATAAATAACATTAAAGGTGCATTAAGCAACTTTTCATGTTAAAAATAACCGTTTTCTAACCCATACATGCTTAAACAATTGCCTGATGGGCTGAATGAGCCCTTCTCTGATCACTGAGATTGTCTCTATAATCCTGTAAAGTAAAATAAATAAGAGGGATTCGGGCCGGAATTTTAGACTGGGCGTGACGTCATGCACGTTCACGGCACGCTCACATAGCTATGCCTGGCAGGTTTGTGTATTCGCCGGCATTCTCCGTAGAAGATGGATTGTAAGAGACCTGCTTATAGTTCATTTCAAACACCAACGCAAACTCCACATAAGATAAAAAAAAGAAAACTTTTGTCCGTGAGCGTGCACACTTCTGGTTGCAGTTTCGCTTGCCGCCAGAGGGGGCATAGATCTGCAAAAACTCAGAGACTTGCTTAATGCACCTTTAAATTTGTTCTTGTATAATTATTATTATTATTGTGGATGTATAACTTTTATGACCTCATTTTAATGTAAAATTTTAATGAAATCATACAAATATTTGGTCACTCTTTAGATTAGGGTCCATTTCTCATTGTTAACTAACTATTAACTATGACTTTTGCCTCAATAAACACCTAATTTCTGCTTATTAATAGTAAGGTGGTTATTAAGTTCAGGTATTGGGTAGGATTAAGAGATGTAGAATATGGTTATGCAGAATAAGGCATTAATATGTGCTTTATAAGTACTAATAAACAGCCAATATCTTAGTAATATGCATGCTAATAAGCAACTTGTTAATAGTGAGAAATGGACCCTAAACTAAAGTGTTGCCAAATATTTTAATAAAATATAAATTTTTCCTTATACATTTTAAAACTAACAAAAATCTTCATATTGATTAAACATTTGCAATACGTCAATTTCCTATATAAGAGAAGATCGTACCTCTTTGAGGACTACAGCACACTTTCCGGGCCCCACGGCCTTTGGTAACTCAGCGATTCGGCCCTTGTTGAGATACGGACCAGAGAAACAGCGATGATTGATGAAGAGCTGAGAACAACAGTACTTTCCATTCACCAAACCTAAAAAACACAAACACACAGCAGATATCAGCACAAATCTATTTGTGAAGGTTGGTTATATGACAAATGCAGAGGTCAGATGAAGTTATTGGTAGAATATGTAATAAATATGTCAAACCTGTATCCATGGCCATGGATGGGCACATCAGAGGGGCATCAGGAGGCTGTGAGGGAGCCAACCTAAAAATCAATCAATCAATCAATCAATCAATCAATCAATCAATTAATCAATCAATCAATCACCAAATTATATTATGGACAACAAAAACAAGTAAGACAAGTAAAACAGGAAGTAGATTAATCACATGCATGACATGTAGGTTAAAAGTCCCATGCTTTCTAGCAACACAAACACAAAGGCTCATGGGTAAAAATGTCCACCAGAGGAGTACATCTACTCACTGTTTCTCAGGCTGAACAACAGCAATCTTCTTCTGAGGCAGAGCTGAAAACACCATAAAAAATTTTATAAATAAAAAACATGACGCACAGGGCAACATAGGGAAGTTTCAAGGATTTTTGTGTGTTCTCAAAAAAAAAAAAAAAACACCATGAAATTCTGAGAAGTATTGTTTTGATTACTTTCAAGGAGCAGAATAAGATATGCACCACATAAGTACTGTCTAAATGACAGCTGTTTTTGCTGTATTACTTTTTATTTGATTTTTTATCATAAGCAGCCAGGACAAGTGACGTACAAAAGAATTTTAAAGGTTTGCTTGGTTTATGTTGCCATCATGTTGCACTGATCTCATCTTAGAGCATAGCTATGAAAATATACAGTGCATTCAGACCGCTCATTTTTAACAGACCACCATGCGAACGCAGGAGACCGGAGACGCAAGATCATGGAAAGAAGTTACAGATATCACTGCATTCCAAAGTTCCGAGTTTTGTGAACGCTGACCTGAAAATTCGTATCATGTGAAGATAGTAGATCGATATGTCATGGCGTGACCTCTTAGCTGAATTAAAAGAATGCAAACGTTTTGCTTTAAAGTGGAGTAGATTCTATATTTTTACATTTTGGATTTAGTGTTATGTATTTGATATATGGTGAATTTTGTTTTTTAAAACGTCTTATCAAGACCGTTGCACTGTCCATAGAAATTTTGCTAAAATGCTTAAAATTCATAAAAATAATATAATAAATAATTAAATAATTAAAAATATATATATATATATATATATATATATATATATATATATATATATATATATATACAGTATATACACTTTTTTTTTAATAAATTTGTGATTTTTAAAGCATTTTAGCTAAATTTCTCTCTCTCTCTCTCTCTATATATATATATATAATTTTTTTTTTTTTTTTTAATTTTTTTTGTCAGTCTCTTTCAATTTGCAAAGTTATTAGAAATTAAAAATTAGGTTATTGGTTATTATGAAATAAGGAATAAGGAATAAGGAGTGTAGTTTGATGTGAAAAACAAAATGATTTAAAGAATTTTTGCATAAGGCTGCAACATAACAAAATATGAAACAATTAAGGGCTTTGAATACTTGAATACTTCCTAGACTTTTTCATTACTTTTAAAGATGTCGTTCATTTCCATGACATTTTGAATGTATATTATTAGAATATATATATATTTTTTTAGTTATAATTTTTTTAAATGATTGTCTAAAAACACTTAAATACTTTCTAATTAGCTGTTATTGTGTCATGTCACAAATCACCCACTCAACAATATAACCAGATATTTCTGGGTCTAGCTGTGGAAAATATATTCTATTTATATATATATATATGTATATACACATTTATTTACTTTTTTTTTAATAAATAACAGAATTATGCCTTTTTAATGTTAAAATTTTATCCATTGATATCGCCAAATTCCACACCATTCTTTTTGCAGCACTTAAACATTTTTCTTTTTGATGAAGTAAATGTCAGACTCAAAGCATATGTTTTCATTTCTGACACAAATGAATCCATTAGTATGTGACACTCACAGACAGTCTTTTGTAAATGTGTTAGTGGATAGCCGTTCGCTTCACACCAGCCCACAGGGAAGATATTCATACTCTCAACATCCACTATACAATCTGGTAACGGCTTGGTCAGACCTATAGACAAAGAGAAACGGGGGAAAAAAAATTGTGTCGACATGTCATTTCTTTTGGTATTCAGTTAGGTCATGTGCTCGAAATATTTCTATTAAATAATATAAAAAGAATGTAAATATACATGCTCTATTCATTCCTACCTTCCAGTTTGAGCCAGAGAAGCCGACCTTTGACCTGAGTGATACGAGCGACACAGAGTTCAGCAGGTTGATGTGGATTCACGGCTTCAAGCCACATATCCTTACAGAAGCCCTTGCTTTGAGAAGCCTGATCGCACGCAACGCAGAAAAAAAAATAGGTCAGTGGAAAAGCCTCATGGGTCCAATTACACAAAACAATGAAGATCACAGTAAATGCAAACAAACAGGATAACAAGGGAGATACATAACCATGAAAATTAACTGGAAAATGTTTTAACTGGAAAATGTTTTCATGACTCCAGTAATGGCGAACGCATTTATTTAAGACTTATCATTTACATCCGATAATTGGTGCAAAATAAACAACAAACAAGCCACGCAGTCATAGCTTTTATCTCGAATCCCAAATTAATTAGTGGAATTTGGCTTTAAAATACCACTGCTGGATGCTGATTGGTCAATACATCATTCCAATTGTCCAAACACCCACGATACAGTAACGGCTATGATGCAAAACATTAGTTAACATGACATTAATTAACCTTAGTTTACATGTCAGGGGCTAGGAATTTCAATGTTACTGTGTTAAGATAATCCTTGTAAATAAAATGAAATATTTACAAACAATATAAAGACTAAAAACATGTAATTTTTTTCTGGATAATACAATATTATACACGCGTGCACGCACACACACACACATATATCATAAAATGAAATGAATGGTGACCATCACATTAGATAGTATTGTAGATATTAGAGAGAACTAGAGCGTGTGTATGTGTGTGTGTGTATATATATATATATATATATATATATATATATATATATTATAATATATAGCGTTTTTGTGTGTGTATTTATATCCATAATGCTGTTTAGTAACAAAATTTACGCTGATTATATAGTAAAAAATATAACATTAAATATTAAGGTTTTATTAAATAAACAATAGGAAGACTAAATATACACTGTCAACTTAAAACAAACAAAAAATAATAATTTTGCAAGTACATATTGTCTTAAAAAAAAAGACAATTTATATATTTAATTACATATTTTACTATTCGACCAAAAAACAAGGAAATCTTGCAAGGAAATCATCATATTTTAAAGCTCCTGGCATCAAAACTGTTTGAAAACCACTGTTATAATGAAGGGATGGGACTTCATTTTATTAACCTAATGCGAATATATTCATATTCAAAATATAGCGCACAATATATTTGAACCTTATTGTTCAAATAGTCAACTTTAAACTTTATGAAGAACAGGAAACACAAAAGGGGAGGGGTATTTCTCACAAAAACATAGCAATCTTTTTTTTGCATCTTGTGCGCGCGTCAATGTGACCAACATCGCAATGGGAAAACCCGATAGCTGGCACACTTTCATCAGACTTTATCTTATTAACAAGAAATCCCCAAAGCCTCTTTCAGATAAAATCAAAACCGCACTCGTGGTCATCCAAAGACGAGGGGAAATCGAGAGAAAGTGCCTTACGTTTGGGAAACACACATCTGGAGCAGCTTCAGTGCCAGTGTGTTTGAGATAGTCCGCCCAATCGAAGTCCTGTGACTCAAAGCCTGACAGAAAATGAGACATTGAGAAAAACCAAATGAGATGGAGAGAGAGGCAGAGTGAGCGAGCGACAGAGAGAGACATATTATAAGCAAATAAGTTATTTGCACTGGATTTTCCTTCATCCTTAATTATTTTTAGCTAAAATATATTATTATTAATGTTATATGAATATAAATATAATTTTTTTTTTCTTACTAACTTTTTCTCAAAAATTCTCAAATGCTTAAGCAATACAGATCCATTCTACACCAATAAAGCAAACTAAACTAAAAATAATAGTGAGATAGATCTGAGGCAAACAGCATTGATAGACTCTTATTAAGTGCATATGAATTTAATAGTTAAAATCCCATTAGCACGCAGAGAAATCACAGTCACACCCACCCCGTGGCCTCTCCAGTCCAACACCATTCTTCAGGCACCACTGGACTGGCAGGATGCCCGGTGAGTCGGCGTGACACACCACAGAAGTGGGCGGGGCTTCGGCAGTGAGGTCATCAACTGTGATCTGAAAGTAGTATTCATTGTAGATCTGCAGATCAGAGAGACATGGTGTGAGACAGAGAGAGAGACAGAACGCCTGATGTCAGGGTCGGTGGCTAGTAATTATATCCTCTAGCATAATAACCCTTCATCTAGTGTGTGTGTGTGTGTAAGAACGTACTTTAGTTACAGACACAGGGAGAATGTGGAAGGGTTCCACTGGTGAGACCATTTCAAGCTTCATTCCTGCTCTGAAGGAGTGTGTGTTTAAGTCAGCGTGATCCTGAAACACACACATACAGATATCAGATGTGAATGTTATCAAGAGCTTTGTGTAAAATGTTGCCTCACTCCTCCAACTTTCCCAAAACACACATACACACACACCTTGAAGACCTCCAGTGGAAGTGGACTGTTCAAGGCTTCAGCTGTGGCTTGATCTAAAGCTTCAGTCCATTCTGAGCTGCTCCTCAAATCACAGTGATCTGAAAGAGAAAGAGAGAAACACAAGCTCATCCATCTATCTATCCATCTATTTAATCACCCAACTATTCATCAATCCATCCTTCATCCACCCATTCACCTTATCCATGCATAAATCCATCCATGCATCCAAACAAGTATTTATTCAACTAACTATTTATCAATCATGCATCATCCATCCATCCCTTTATCTATCCATCCATTTAATCAACTATCCAAACAACTGTTTATTCAACCAATTATTTATCAAGCATGCATCATTCATCCACTATCCATCTATCCGTCCATTTAACCTACTATCCATACACTTATCTATCTATTTGTCTATCCACCCATCCATTCATTCATCCATCCATCCATCCAAACAAGTATTTATTCAACTAACTGTTTATCATTCATGCATCATTCATCCATCCGTCCATTTAACCAAGTATCCATATAGTAATCCATCCATCCATCCCTGTATCTATCCATTTAATCAACTATCCATGGTCATCCATCCATCCATCCATCCAAACAAGTGTTTATTCAACCAATTATTTATCAAGCATGCATCATTCATCCACTATCCATCCATCCGTCCATTTAACCAACTATCCATACACTTATCCATCTATTTGTCCATCCATTCATTCATCCATCCATCCATCCAAACAAGTATTTATTCAACTAACTGTTTATCATTCATGCATCATTCATCCATCCGTCCATTTAACCAAGTATCCATATAGTAATCCACCCATCCATCCATCCATACATACCTTTATCTATCCATTTAATCAACTATCCATGGTCATCCATCCATCCATCCATTCATCCACCCATCCATCCAAACAAGTGTTTATTCAACCAATTATTTATCAAGCATGCATCATCCATCCACTATCTATCCACCATCCATTTAACCAACTATCCATAGTTATCCATCTATTTATCCATCCGTCTGTCCATCCACCCATCTATCCATCCATCCATCAATCCATCCATCCATCCATTTAATCAAATATCCATGGTTATCCATCCATCCATCCAGTTAGCAATCCTTCAAAGCCTTTTTTCATCCGTCCAGCCGTCCATCTATCCCAGTATTTTTTTCAACCAACTATTTATCAATCCATCCATCAATCATCCACAATTATTCATCTAATTATCCTTTTAACCAACTATGCATCCAGTTATCCATCATTTTATCTATCCATCAAAGTATTTTTTTCAACCCAATAGTCGTCCGTCCGTCCATCCATCCATCCAGAACTAACTGTTGTACAATATGTAATAATGTTAGTGCCAATCAGTCAATTATATTACAGATAAGCCAATATGCTATCTCTCTTGCACACACAGACACTCACAGACACAAGAACCTTCTTGTCAACGCTACACTAATACGTAATCAATCAAATATTTTAGCTACTGAAAAGCTACATGATATTAAAATGTCATGCTATCACCTTGCTATTGAGACATGTAGTTAAACTAATTGCTTGGCTATTTGTAGCATCGCAACCACTTAACACTACTGAGAGTCACAGCAGATGCAGGAAATCACACATTAACACACTCTCTCTCTCTTCTCAAAATAACTGCTTAGACAGGCCAAGTAATCAATACTAAGTCTAGAGTGACTTTTGAACTAGTAACTGCCTGAAAAATGTATTGAGGTAAACATTTACACCTTTTAATGCATTGACTGATATCAATTATTTCTTATGCATTACTTAAGCATATCTGTTAGAAATGCAAGATCATGAGAAAACATGTTTTGAACTTATTTGCAAGGTTTCCTTTAGGTAAATGTGAATTCAGATCCATAATTATTAGAGTGTGGAAGTCAGACTCAGACTCAGTACATAGAAATTGGCAATGGAACAAGTTTTTGTACACTATCAAAAACTTGGCAATAGTGCAAATGGAACAATTTGCATAAGAAAGGGGAAGCCTCAAGAAAAATGCAAAAAGTATGACTATGAACTGCCCTGCTTTAACACAAAACCTTAAATGGAAATTTTTAAAAAGTAGAGGGAAATTGTTAATACATTTTATTTAATGATTTTATTTAGATTTAATCTCCATTTATTTTAATTTAATAATCAATTCATTTAACTTAATTATGCAATTGAATCAACACTGGCTATATTTTAGTTTAGTTGCAATTTGCAAAGTCATTTATACCGATCAAATACAGATTAATGCTCTCACCTGTGGGCGGTTTCATTGATAAATTATTCTCTTTGGCCCATCCCAGGGGGCGGAGCCTGTTGTCAAGGTAGAACATCCACCTGAAGTGGGCGGGGTCATTTAATCCAACATAGCTGAGGCATAAACGTCCACCGACGTTACACTGGACTTGTGCGGCCCAGTACACGCTAGGTTCGGAGTCATCACGCACTTCCAAAATACAGCCTACCACGATCAGATCCACTGTGTTTTTACCTTTTAATGGCTGAGATGAGAGGATGAGAGAGACAAAGAAATAACATTCTTCATTTAGGTAAATCATTTATCAAGGAATTTGCAATTTAACATGTAACTCTTGATTTGGTTGCTGCCTTTGAATCCTCTGGGGAAGACTCAGTTTAAGAGTTTGGAAAAATGATGTGTTGTGTATAATTTTGGATGAAAAAATGTGACGCGGTCATTTTATTTAGCATTAAACGCATCAAAATGAAGAGTAAAAGATGGACATTGGGTGTGTAATTTTTTCCCATAACTAATATTGTCTTGCTGTCACAGACAATGATGGGATCACATGATCTATACAGTCTTGTTTTCATTCAAGTCAAATTAAATGTCGTACACTCTTTAAAGGGTTAGTTCACCCAAAAATGAAAATTATGTCATTAATGACTCACCCTCATGTCGTTCCAAGCCCGTAAGTCCTCCGTTCATCTTCGGAAGACAGTTTAAGATATTTTAGATTTAGTCCGAGAGCTTTCTGTTCCTCCAATGAAAGTCAATGGACGGCATACTGTCCATGTCCAGAAAGGCAATACAGACATCATCAAAGTAGTCCATGTGACATCAGTGGCTCAATCTTAAGTTTATCAAGCGACGAGAATACTTTTTGTGCGCAAAAAGTAAACAAAAATAACGACTTTATTCCACTATTCATTTCCTTCTCTCTGGGCCTCAAGTGAGTTCACGTAGTGTTTTTGCGTAGCGCGTCTGTGTTGTACGTCACACGCATCACACATGACCAGCGTCGGCCAATAGTGAGCCTACGTGTGACGTACAACACAGACGCACTGCGCAAAAACACTACGTGAAATAGCTTGAGGCTCAGAGAGAAGGAAATGAATAGTGGAATAAAGTCGTTATTTTTGTTTACTTTTTGCGCACAAAAAGTATTCTCGTCGCTTGATAAACTTAAGATTGAGCCACTGATGTCACATGGACTACTTTGATGATGTCTGTATTGCCTTTCTGGACATGGACAGTATGCCGTCCATTGACTTTCAATGGAGGAACAGAAAGCTCTCGGACTAAATCTAAAATATCTTAAACTGTGTTCTGAAGATGAACGGAGGTCTTACGGGCTTGGAACGACATGAGGGTGAGTCATTAATGACATAATTTTCATTTTTTGGTGAACTAACCCTTTAAGGCCATTCCAGATTTAATTTTCACCATAATTCGATGGTTCTCAACCAGTGGGTCATGACCCAAGAGTGCTAATAATGTAGCCAATAAACAGAATTATGGTATTGTGGTGCAGTTTTATCTGTAACTTTGTATTGGCTGTTAATATCATATTTGGTCCAATGTTTGTTCCATGTGATAGGCTGGTAAATCTCACTTCTGCTGTTGTTTACGCATTTACAAAATTGTTAATGTTAAGGACATTTTTGATGTTATTGTACACTAAACAAATAAGTGTAACATCATTCTCACCCCTTCAAGAAGGTTAGCCGGTGCCGTCCGTGAACCTGTGAGCTCTTTGATAAGAAACTCGGCCCAGTCACTGTACTTCTCTTTAATAGCTGAAATAGATCAAGAAAGACCAGATAATGAATTTCACACACTATAAATCCAAATACACAGACAATTTCCATACTTTTTTGGCTGGAACTAATGTATTACTTTGCTGTTTGATAATATCTACCATGCACATGTTTGTGTGCGTGTATAATTTCAAAAAATCAACACATGCAGGCATACATATACTCAGATTCAAACGTCAGAGACCACAGTGAAAGTGTTTTATTTAGCATTTTTGTCTAATTGAATACCAAATTGTTCATCAAATATTACATTAAAGTTGAACCATATATATATATAAATTTCTCTAACATCCACAGATTTACAGTTTTACTGTTTAATGGACTTCCTCTCCCAAACATCTTGCTACTTCCCAATGGTGTCAGCCACATAAATTATTCATATATGCATTACGAATACATATAACAAGAAGGCAATTTCTGAATTTTTATTGTCTAAACGGACACAAACCTCCTGCTTTCTGCATAATTCTACATGGTACCGCCACAGAGAGTAGTAGTTAGTTACGTGTTAGAGAAGAACAACAACACATTAATCATGACGAGTTGTGCATCGTTTGCACAAACTGTATGTTTGCATCAGCAGAATTCACACTGCTGAAGTTCTACAAGGTGGCCAGCATGGTTGTTGACTGTTAGCTTGACTCTAAGAGCCAAACACTGTCTCTGCCCTGTTACGTCACAACTGCTTCACTCAATAACACATGACACCACTCACAAGGGTGTGAGCTCTGCCCTGACAGAGAGAGAGAGAGAGAGAGAGAGAGAGAGAGAGAGAGAGAGAGAGAGAGAGAGAGAGAGAGAGAGAACGAGAGAACGTCGTAGGGTGAACAATTGGCCAATAATCATCATAAACACAAAAATAATGCTCTTGATAAATATAGTCAACTTGTTTTCCAGTAAATAGCTAAAATCCTTCAAACTAGATCAAATTTACCAGAAAAGCAAACCTGCATAAGATAGATCATGATGCAATTATTATACAATAATTATACGATTATTACATAAGTATTATAATTATTTAGGCTTGTTCCATTTAGTCTTTTACAGTGTAAAAAGTGATCAGTTGACTTAACTTAAAAAAAATCGAGGAAACCCGTTGCCTTAAAATTATTAAGTAAATAAACTTCATGCTTAATCGAAAGAATAAATGTGGAATTGTCAAGTTCACATAACTTAATTTTTTCAATTAAGCTTTGTTTATTTACTTACATTTTTTTAGTAAACCCATTGCCTTACAATTATTAAGTTAACTGAACACCTTTTTACTGTACAAGAGTTGTAGCAAGTTATTACATTGTAATAATTGGGACTGAGATATAGTATAAGAATATGTAGGCTAGTATATACAGTACAGTTTAATTGAAAGTGTTTTCTGCTCTGTCTTTGAATTTTCTACCATTCAACATGATGTTTTAAAGACAGGAATAGAGCAATGGATACACTTTAAATTCATCACCACACTTTTTTACAACAAGCCTGGTCATTAGATAATTTAGGAATTTCCATTTAAACGATGCGATTGGTAAGCAAAGGTCTCCATTTGCTTCGTTTAATATAATTGCTGTCTAGAAACAAAAAGGATGTTAAAGTCCAACTGAAATCAAAATTGACCCTATTTACAACACACTAGTTAAAACACAAAAAAATTGTTTGCCGTCGTAATCTTTAATCAAAGTCTGAAAAGTTACTTCCGGTCTGGAATGGCGTCCCTTCTCTGATGACGTAGGTTTGAGGACTTGGGTTGGGAAACGCTTAACCACTCCCCTCAAATCGTTAGTCTGTAATGAGCGAGAGATGGAGAGGAGGAGCGCTAGAGTAAAACCCTGCCCTCTGTTCAATATTCCGTTTCACTGGGAAATACGTCACAGCACTGGAGAAAAGTCGTTTGCAACTTCCGGTTCACGCGGACTTTAACAAGCTCTCATTGGGTTTTTTTCCCCCTGTGATATTGTAATTATGGCTTCAAGAGATTCTACAAGAGATTTTTGTAGATATTTTTAAATTTGAGGCAAAGTTTACTTCAAATCCATTGTGGCGCATTTTCTTAAATTGCTCTTGGCTGCACAGACTTGTTCGGATCACATAAATAAATGCATAATTTACAACAACTCAAACAGACACATGAGCTGTTTTGCACTTCCTTTTTTCTGCACTAGGGAGTCTCTATGCAAATATTGATTATGCAAAAGCAGATTTGCATATCTCCCAACAATCTTCTGTAAACAGCGGGCCAGATTTAAAGAGTTTCTCTCGCTCATGTAATCAAGGCAATTATTCAAGAGAGGAAAGGGAAGAAAACACTGAGTTGAAGGAAGAGCAGTGTTGGGATACTGACTGCTACAGTAGAAACAACCTGTCCTGTGTATCTGAATCGTTGATAACACGATTTCCTGTTTGCCTGCCAATAGTACATCAAGGATACTATTTTTAACAGCAAAAAGGTCATTGCTTAATCAAGTTAACTCAAGGATATTTGACTGGTTTGTGTTTTTAAAATAATTCATCCAACCCCCCACAAACACCCCCCTCCCCCCAAACACCCTATTCTTCAGTACATTTTATTTCCCATGGAATAAGAGTGAAATTTAATTGGAATGTTCTTATTCTCTTATTTATTCTCTTATTTATAGTAGATTAAATTATATATATGATATATTATATAACAATATATTATTGTTATTATTTATTGTATAGTAAAATAATTATAAGGTATGTTTTTTCCAATTATACAATCTTACATTATGTAAGCATATGGTAACAAAAAAAGCATTGTTATTTCTTACAATTTTAGTTATTTTATAGAAAAATTATGGCAACAAAAAAAATGTGTATATATATATATATATATATATATATACATATACACACACACATATATACATATATATATACACACACACATATATATATATATACATACATATATACATATATATATATATATACACACATACATATATATATATATATATATATATATATATATATATATATATATATATATATATATATATATATATATATATATATATATATATATATATATATACACTCACCTAAAGGATTATTAGGAACACCTGTTCAATTTCTCATTAATGCAATTATCTAATCAACCAATCACATGGCAGTTGCTTCAATGCATTTAGGGGTGTGGTCCTGGATTGAACTCCAAACTGAATGTCAGAATGGGAAAGAAAGGTGATTTAAGCAATTTTGAGCGTGGCATGGTTGTTGGTGCCAGACGGGCCGGTCTGAGTATTTCACAATCTGCTCAGTTACTGGGATTTTCACGCACAACCCCATTTCTAGGGTTTACAAAGAATGGTGTGAAAAGGGAAAAACATCCAGTATGCGGCAGTCCTGTGGGCGAAAATGCCTTGTTGATGCTAGAGGTCAGAGGAGAATGGGCCGACTGATTCAAGCTGATAGAAGAGCAACTTTGACTGAAATAACCACTCGTTACAACCGAGGTATGCAGCAAAGCATTTGTGAAGCCACAACACGCACAACCTTGAGGCGGATGGGCTACAACAGCAGAGGACCCCACCGGGTACCACTCATCTCCACTACAAATAGGAAAAAGAGGCTACAATTTGCACAAGCTCACCAAAATTGGACAGTTGAAGACTGCAAAAATGTTGCCTGGTCTGATGAGTCTCGATTTCTGTTGAGACATTCAGATGGTAGAGTCAGAATTTGGCGTAAACAGAATGAGAACATGGATCCATCATGCCTTGTTACCACTGTGCAGGCTGGTGGTGGTGGTGTAATGGTGTGGGGGATGTTTTCTTGGCACACTTTAGGCCCCTTAGTGCCAATTGGGCATCATTTAAATGCCATGGCCTACCTGAACATTGTTTCTGACCATGTCCATCCCTTTATGACCACCATGTACCCATCCTCTGATGGCTACTTCCAGCAGGATAATGCACCATGTCACAAAGCTCGAATCATTTCAAATTGGTTTCTTGAACATGACAATGAGTTCACTGTACTAAAATGGCCCCCACAGTCACCAGATCTCAACCCAATAGAGCATCTTTGGGATGTGGTGGAACGGGAGCTTCGTGCCCTGGATGTGCATCCCACAAATCTCCATCAACTGCAAGATGCTATCCTATCAATATGGGCCAACATTTCTAAAGAATGCTTTCAGCACCTTGTTGAATCAATGCCACGTAGAATTAAGGCAGTTCTGAAGGCGAAAGGGGGTCAAACACAGTATTAGTATGGTGTTCCTAATAATCCTTTAGGTGAGTGTATATATACATACATACATACATACATACATATATACATACATATATATACATACATACATATATATACATATATATATATATATATATATATATATATATATATATATATATATATATATATATACATACATATATATATATATATACATATACTGTATATATATATATTAAAGTTTTTTAATTGTAGTTATTTTCTGTATACTAAAATAATGAATATAAATTAATATATATATTTAAAGTAAAAATTAAAAACATTATTATAGTGTAACAAATGTATTGTTTTAATGTTAAGTTGCATCAAAAAACTTACAATTAAATAAATTATTATAATTATAATACAGAATTGTATATATCGCCTACTTTTTACTGAAACACATTAGATTTAGATTTTATTGATATTCAGGGTTTCATCATTTGTGACCCTGGATCACAAAACCAGTCTTATGTTGCACGGGTATGTTTGTGGCAATAGCCAACAAAACATTGTATGGGTCAAAATTATAGATTTTTCTTTTATGCCAAAAATCATGAGGATATTAAGTAAAGATCATGTTCCATGAAGATATTTAGTAAATTTCCCACCTTAAATTTATAAAACATTTATTTTTGTGAATGGATGCAGCACTATCGGCAACATAAATGAACAACAATCAATATTTTGATTTTTCTGTACCCTCAGATTCCAGATTCAAATAGTTGTATCCCGGCAAAATATTGTCCTATCCTAACAAACCATACATCAATGGAAATATTATGCATTCAGCTTTCAGATGATGTATAAATCTCAATTAAAAGAAAATTACACATAAGACTGGTTTTGTGGTCCAGGGTCACATTTATCAAACTTTCACATTGAATTTAATACAATGCAAAAAAAAAAAAAAAAAAAAAAGAATGCACTACAGAGTATGATTTTATTTAAACACCCACAAGAAGTCATTTTGCCCAAGCATTTGATTTGATAATCAAATCTGACCACAGAAATATATAAAAGGATCTGCCTAACCATATATTCTATCACTATATAAAACCATCACAAGAAGTAGCAATCAAATAATGTGAAGAATCACAGTACTAGGCTACAATATTAGTGTGTATAAGACCTGCACTACTGTAATTCAATCCAATAAGAAAAGGTTGAGTCTGATTGTGTGTGTGAAAGAGTGCTTGTGGCAAAACGGCGCTGTGTCCCAGCGTGTAATCTCTGCAGCACGAGTGTGTACGCTAATCGCTCGAGTGCGGGAGTGTGCGACCGTTGCCATGCCAACAACCCCCCAGCGTCTAAGCACTCGGCTCCGGCCGTGTGTTCGACACTCTTCACTGGAACGGGATCATTTCATCACATTAGCGCATAACAATGAAATTCAACACATATTTATGCGATTAATCTTAGGCCTTTATATTCCATGTGTGCTTGAGTGTGTGTGTGTTTAGTAGCTTCCTGAATGTTTAATAGCTGTTAAACGTCCACCTTAATAAATCAATGAATGAATAATTGGTTCAGTTTATACAGAACACAGGTAAAGTGAAATTGTTTGTAAAAAGTAAACATAGCCATTATGTTAAGACTGTCTAAAGTACTAGTGTGACCAACTAGCAGTTAGTCAAGGGGCAATTCTTACCTTTTAGTATCAAATTAGACCAGACCAGTCTACGTTTTTATGTAACTGGCTTTAATGTAATGTAATAATTTGTTAGTTTATGTCAGAAATCCCTCTATCTTTCCAAGTATTCCTCTTACTTTGCTTTTGGCCGCCTCTGGCCATTACACAATTGAAAATATTTATACTGCCTTACATGACGCCCATATGGTCACGTGCCCAATGACCCCGTATGGTTAATCTGGCCCACAACTGTAAGCCAATGTCAATGTTTAGTTCTAGAACTACTTCATGACAAATATGGTTCAGGTTCAAAAGCAGTTAATTTTTTTTTTTTAAGGGCCATAAACTGCATTTTTGTGTGTGTGTGTGTGTATATATATATATATTAGTCATGATTAATAGCATCTAACATAAATGTTTGGGGTAACACTTTACAATAATGTTCATTAGTTAACATTAGTTAATCTATTATATTATTAACTAACATGAACTAACAATGAGCAAAACATTTGTTACAGTATTTATTCATCTTTGTTAATGTTAGTTGATACAAATACAGATGTTCATTGTTTGTTCATGTTAGTTCACATTTCATTAACTAATTTTAACAAATACAACCTCAGATTTTAATAATGTATTAGAATGTTGAAATTAATATGAACTAAGATTAATAAATGCTGTAGAAGTACTGTTCATTCTTACTTCATGTTAACTAAGGTAGTTAAATAATGAACCTTATTGTAAAGTGTTACCAAGTTTGTTTGTGTGTGTGTGTGTGTGTGTGTGTGTGTGTGTGTGTGTGTGTGTGTATGTATGTATATACTGTGTGTGTGTGTGTGTGTGTATATATATATATATATATATATATATATATATATATATATATATATATATATATATATATATATAAATTCCTGATGTACACTTACAGTGTTAGTATGATTTCAACTAGTACTGTCAAATCAATTAGTTGTGATTAATAGCATCTAACATAAATGTTTATATATATATATATATATATATATATATATATATATATATATAATCGATTTGACAACACTCATTTTTACATACAAACTTTGCATAATTTATAAATAAAAGGGTAGGTAATGTTATTTACTCAGTTCTGAGAACTTTCAGTTTCATCAGTCATGTGTGTTTCTTTGTCTTAGTTTCCCGCCAGTCATCAGTTGTCATGGACACTAATCAGATAATCAAACTTATTCGTCATATCCTCATTATCACTTTTGTTCGGTTCTATTTACTGGTTCTTCCAAAAAAAAAAAAAAAAAAAGAGAGAAAAAAAATGGACATTATCCATTAAGTTTATGGACATTTCATTTAACCCTAAAATACAAGGCAATGCAATGTGTAATTCAAAATACGGGTAAAAGACCTGTGAAAAATCAAAGTGGCTGTTTTTCTCATTAGTCCAGAATCTGTTCAGCATTTTATTTATTTATAAGACAGATAAAGGTTCTTGGTTTCACCTTGTTTTACAGTCTTTTTCCACATTAACATAGCATGTACTTATTATAGTAATAACAATAACTAGGTACTAACCCTGATCTTACCACTAAACCTACCTATGTAGTTACCTTATTTTACACAGTACTTTCCTGGGTAAGTACACTGTAAGTACACATAAAATAAAGTGCATAAACAAGTTTTTTTATTTAATATAGTGATGAATCATTCAGCTCTTTGGGGTTCTGTTTACTCGATTCTTTTTAATGAAAAAATCAGGCTAAATGGCTTGAATCAGTGGAAACCGCTGTCATGTCCTAGTCGAATTGAAACCAAGATGCGAGAAGTGAGGGTGCACTTACTTAAAAAATAGTTTCATTTACACAAACAATCTTTTTCAAAACTTTACATATGCCTGGTTCTTAGTATCATGGTGTCTCCTTGAGAATCAATGACTGCTTGCAGCCTTTTGTAACAGTTCTGTATGAGTCCTTCAGTTGTCCTGACTCAATGCCAAAGCTGAATCTCAACATCATAAAGTCACTGTGGGGAAGAAATCAAATGTGCAGAGCATGCTGGGAAACCAATGAACTTACAGGACCTGGAGGCTTTTTGTCAAGAACAGTAGGCAGCTTTGCTACTCAGGAGAAACTGAGGACTCATACACCACATCACAAAAGACTATACACAGAAGAAAGAACCAATGGCATGTAATTATTTGAACAGAATTCTCTTAAAAAAAACAGTTATTATTATTTGTCTTGTGGAATATATGAATAATGAATTGTAGGATTCCTTTTTTTTATTAAAACATTTTAAAAATGATAAATATCTTGCCAATTTTGCAAGATGTATTTACATTTTTTGAACAGAACTGTATAGTTTATGGATCAGTGTTGTTAACTAAAATTATGAAAAATATTTTTTTTTATGGAAATAAAGCTGATCAAAACTAAATGTAATAAATATTACACAAAAAAAAATGTTTGCTTTGGCAACTAAGTTAAAAATAAATGAAGTTGAAGTATGAAAGTTACTAAAACTTAAATAAAAATAAGTAAAACGATAAAGAAATATTTAAATAAAATAGAAATAAAAACCTACTGACAAATGTCAAAAGCAAAATTACTATAAAACTCAATTATATATATATTTTTAAGTATATATATATATATATATATATATATATATATATATATATACACACACACACACACATATATATATATATATATATATATACACACACACACACACACACATATATATATATATATATATATATATATATATATATATATATACACATATACTTAAAAAAAATTAAAACTGATAATATAAAAAAAATGTTAATTCAAATAATAATAATAATAGCTAATATAATAGTATAATAATACTAAACACTGTTATAGATGCAAAATATATCGGTACCAAATCGGTTATCAGCCTATATTAGAGATTTGTTTTATTTATTACTGGATATAATTATATAAAAAATTATATAATTTTGCTTGTTTCCCCAATTTTAACATGTAGATTACGATTTAGGTTGCCATAAGCTAACACACAGAGTTAATAATAATAATAAACATTCATAATTTAACTCTTCCCCGCCAGCATTAAAAAAAAAAAAAAGTTGAAGTTGAAATTCCATCAATGGCGGGGAACCGCTGTGTCATAAATGATGGAAAATTCCGTCAATGGCAAAGGAAAGTTAATAACAAATAATAAATGTAATCTTATCTCAATCAGATCTCATAATGAATATTCATATTTCACAGTATACATAATAATTTGACCTATATTCAAGGATTTAATATAATTCATTTTAGTTGTAAATTAATTTTATTGTTTAATTTTATGTATAGAATTTTTACATTTTCTGGTTTAAACCTTTCTCTTTATCCACTGTTAAGAAAGTTGCTGCCTTAAATTACGTACAATCAACAAGTAATTTCAACTTAAATTACATTAAAACGAACTTAAAACATTTAGTTGAATCTTGTATAACTGTTTTTTATATTTTGATGAGTTAAAGCAATGTAAAAACATATGTTGTCATAACTTATTGATCATATCATTTTTTTTTTTTTACAGTGTGATTCCCCTCCCCCTGGCTGCTACAGAACTGTTCAAATGAATGTGTATACCGACCGACAAATGCATGATATATAAACATGGCCACAGAAACATGGCCACAGAAACAGAAAAACATGTTTAAAATTATATACATGTAAACGTGTGCGTGCATCTAGTGAAGCATGCCAGGTTGAGTAGCTTTACATATGACCTCCAGAGTTGCCTTAACTTTGTGTGTATCAGCTACACAAATGCATGCAAATACACAAGCTCACACTGACACTGTACCATGAGCTTCACACCTCTCTCTCTCACACTCGAACATACGTCATCTAACAGATAGAACTCAGCAAACAGGCATAAGGAACAAGGAAGGAATATAAACATTCTGGAGAATTTCTGAGAAAGATGGGGCAAAAGATAGATAACAAGATAGACATAGAGACAGATGAATCATGCATCTTGATACATGGGAGTAGATTTGGGTACAGTTGCAGGTAAAGTTAAAGGACTAGTTCACAGAAGAATATTAAACTTATGTCACCATTTACTCACCCTCATGTTATTACAAACTGACTTTTGTCCATGGATCACATAAAAAGTTTAGCAAAATGTACCGGTCACTCTTTTTCATGTAGTTATAATGAATGTAGAATGAATATCATAAATGTTGTAATGATCAGTGTACTATATTTCAAGTAGTCATTGAACGGGCAGAGTGAAATTGAACTACTGAGCAGTTCATCATGTCGGTGAGTTGAATTTTGATAACCGGAGCAGTTCATTTAGAAAACAAATCATTCAGTCAGACAGGTTTAGTGAACTGGATAAAAACAATTCAATTAAAAAAAGGAATAGTAAGAAGAATTAGAAATAAAATAACTATTTGCTCATGAAAAAAGGGACAGACAGACAATAACTTTAGTGAATTAAAACTTACATTTTGTCTGTTTATCAAACAAAACTGAAGAGTGGCTAGAATTTTATTCACAATTTCTCATTTTATGCTCCATGGAAGAAAGAAAGTCAAACAGGTTTGGAGGAATTTAAATTCTTAAGCCATTTAAAAGAGACTGCTGAATAATAGTCTAATAATACAGTTTGTTTTGTCTTAAAGAAGAACAAAAAAAGCAAGTGATCATTATGCTTTCGATTTCACAAGAAACACAGAGTGGGTAGATGATGACAGAATTAACAGTAAAATGTAAATGATCTGTGGGAACTGTAGATGTGATAAATTGCTATTTCGGCCCCATTGTTTTAGACAACAGCTTGTTACTTTATTTTAAAGATACAAATAATTTGCATTTACATAAAAGTCCCCATATAAACATACACACTCACCTAAAGGATTATTAGGAACACCTGTTCAATTTCTCATTAATGCAATTATCTAATCAACCAATCACATGGCAGTTGCTTCAATGCATTTAGGGGTGTGGTCCTGGTCAAGACAATCTCCTGAACTCCAAACTGAATGTCAGAATGGGAAAGAAAGGTGATTTAAGCAATTTTGAGCGTGGCATGGTTGTTGGTGCCAGACGGGCCGGTCTGAGTATTTCACAATCTGCTCAGTTACTGGGATTTTCACGCACAACCCCATTTCTAGGGTTTACAAAGAATGGTGTGAAAAGGGAAAAACATCCAGTATGCGGCAGTCCTGTGGGCGAAAATGCCTTGTTGATGCTAGAGGTCAGAGGAGAATGGGCCGACTGATTCAAGCTGATAGAAGAGCAACTTTGACTGAAATAACCACTCGTTACAACCGAGGTATGCAGCAAAGCATTTGTGAAGCCACAACACGCACAACCTTGAGGCGGATGGGCTACAACAGCAGAGGACCCCACCGGGTACCACTCATCTCCACTACAAATAGGAAAAAGAGGCTACAATTTGCACAGGCTCACCAAAATTGGACAGTTGAAGACTGGAAAAATGTTGCCTGGTCTGATGAGTCTCGATTTTTGTTGAGACATTCAGATGGTAGAGTCAGAATTTGTCGTAAACAGAATGAGAACATGGATTCATCATGCCTTGTTACCACTGTACAGGCTGGTGGTGGTGGTGTAATGGTGTGGGGGATGTTTTCTTGGCACACTTTAGGCCCCTTAGTGCCAACTGGGCATCGTTTAAATGCCACGGCCTACCTGAGCATTGTTTCTGACCATGTCTATCCCTTTATGACCACCATGTACCCATCCTCTGATGGCTACTTCCAGCAGGATAATGCACCATGTCACAAAGCTCATATCATTTCAAATTGGTTTCTTGAACATGACAATGAGTTCACTGTACTAAAATGGCCCCCACAGTCACCAGATCTCAACCCAATAGAGCATCTTTGGGATGTGGTGGAACGGGAGCTTCGTGCCCTGGATGTGCATCCCACAAATCTCCACCAACTGCAAGATGCTATCCTATCAATATGGGCCAACATTTCTAAAGAATGCTTTCAGCACCTTGTTGAATCAATGCCACGTAGAATTAAGGCAGTTCTGAAGGCGAAAGGGGGTCAAACACAGTATTAGTTTGGTGTTCCTAATAATCCTTTAGGTGAGTGTATATAAAGTATACAAGTATATATATATATATATATATATATATATATATATATATATATATATATATATATATATATACAGTATATATATATACAGTATATATATATACAGTATATAAGTATATATATATATGTGTATATATATATTTTATATATATGTATAATCTTAGTGACTTTTGGTGCCTCTTTTAAAATGAGTCTATAAAATGACATTATTAAATAAAAAATGTAAGATTTTTTTAAACATTATACTGTACAATATAAACAAGAGCTGTGTACACAGATTTATTTTTTTTAATAATCTTGTATAGGCCTACTTGTACAGTATAACTACTCTTTCTGAACAATTGAGCACTTATATCAGGCGGTATCATATGGTGGAAACATGGTGCTTCTGCTTATTTGATTTTGAAAATGTTAAAACCAAAGCTATGCCCTTGGTATGAGAGAAGAGAGGACAGAGAGAGAGAAAGAGAGAAGTAGAGGCTCGGCTTACCTGCTCTGAGGTAAACGTTATCTGAGAAATAAACAGACAGGAAAAAAGATGACCAACAAATACACACTAAACATGCACACTCACACACGTACAAACAAACCACTACTTTTTTTGACGTTAATCAAACATGGTTAAACAAACAATATTCCTGGCTGTGCCTACACATTTTTTTTTTTAATTAAGCTTCTGTACACACTATAAAACCTAATTAATGGGGTTTACTCACATTTGCACGAGTCATTTCATTTAGTCATATATCTTCTGGCACTCACTGAAATTAACTTTGCTAATGTAAATGGTTCATGATGACAATAGTTTTCCATAAACCATTTGATTAAACGCTAAAGTACTCTATTTCTATCATCAGTTCCTTTCCTGTCAAAACACATGATGTAAATTACAGCATTACATGTTGCAGTTGTTCACTGACTGAATGATTCAAATGTATTATGATGTCACATCCTCCTCTAAATCACTCTAAAGACTTAGGCTGCATCCGAAATCGCATATTGTATAGAATAGAGCCTACAACATTTGACATTTTGAAATTTACTTTGCGACCGTTAAAACGTACTTTCTGTATAGTATGAATGTGTGATATGAATGAAATGACTTGTTGTCATTGTCATGTGACCTATGGCGTCATTCATAAATCCTCTCCCGTGGCCTCATGGGATAGTAAAGTGTCCATCGAATGCGCATTTCATGATCTCGGGGGAAAGTAGTACACGACAAAAAAAAGTACAATCAACTTGGATGTTTAAGTAGTTTGAACTAAAAAAAAATGAGTTGAATTTTGTATAACTTGTAAAAAAAACAGAAAATTGCTTAACTTATTTTGATAGTTAAAGCCATGTAAAAACATGTTCACATAACTTATTGATCCAAAAATTTTTACAGTGCACTTTTTTTCGCCAGCTGTTGTTCGAATGCTGTGTTTTCAGACGTACTACTCTGTTGGCGTACTGTTTTTCACATACTGGGAAGTGTTTGAAAATTCAGTCCATGTCTGTTAGCTTTTAGGCTAACATCTGCATGCTAGAAGTAATGCCCAAAAAATGATCTCTACAAAGAAAATGAAAATTTAACCCTAAATTATAAATACATAATAAATAAATACTCTCTACCCCTGACAGAAAACAGCAAATTATGGTTTATCTCTGATTATGCTAATTGTCATACATTTTTTTCCTTTATTTCCTTTCCCAACCATCAATTGATTAGCAAAAGAAATGTCTTTCTGTGGTTTATCGAGCTGTGATGTAAACTAAAACCTAGTGGCAGTTACAAAAAAAAAGGGGAGGAGTGTTTTGGTATGTCCCGCCCCAACTTCCTCTTTCAACATATCAACACAGGAAAGTAAACAGCACCCGTAAAACCTTTTCGTGGGTTCTTTAGGTTCTTTAGGGTTCTTTATTCTTGAACATTACAGTTCCATTTTGAAGAATTTTTAAACCACAAAGATTCAATATATTTTAAGTATGAGTGTGAACGTTGATGGTGTTTGTCTCTCAAACTTCCTCTTATCTTAGAAATGCAAACACAGATTTGATCTATTTCTTCTGAAAACACACACACACACACAGAAAAACAGACAGACAACTGAGGCAACTTTACACTGAAAAAGAAATAAAGAAATGGCCATAAAGTAAACCTAAATGCATATTCATTACCTTAGCTTTAAATAAATATGTAAGTGCTTACGTACACTTTCACAAACATCAAGTTTTACTATTTTAGGAATGTTTCAGATCGATTATACATAGTAATTTAAGCTATATAGAGAGCATTTGTAAAGCGCTAGCTGATACAAAATTATTTCTACAAATGCACTTTCAGTGAAAGCAACCGTATACATATACATTTTTGTTTTCTTTTTCAAACTGACAAAAAAATGTATGTATTTTCAGTGGTAATTAGCTATGTTTCCATCCAAAGTTGTGAATTTAACTTGGAATATTGCATAAAACATTTGCGTATAAAGCCGCGTTTCCATCCAGTGAGCCGAAGAGAACAAAATCATTACTTCCTGATAAACTGGCGCCAAATATCACTAAGAAAAATGAAAGTTACTGCAGTAGGAGAGGCCACTGCATATAATAATTTTGTATATAATAAATCACTTGCGCCTCAGAGTGCGAAACAATAAGGTTTTCTTGCTTTCTGCCTGCTGTTTAGGAATGCAGTCGTGTAAGACAGTTCTGGAAGGTAATTATCCCAAAACCATTTTGATGACAGACTTTGCTCAGGCATTTCAGTATGACCAAAACAACATTTCAGATGCTGTGCAACGAGATCGGTCCGCTGGTTGGTTCAGTTCTTTTTTGTATTTCCATCGTAGTTTATGCGCATATTTTCTTATGCGATAAAACGTTTTTCCAAATCAGTTGAGTGCATACGTTTTTTTTATGCGCACTTAATGCACATTTTGGCCTTTCCATCTAGAGTTTCTTTTATGCAATATCCCAAAATATGCATAAAAATGGTGGATGAAAACATAGCTACTGACACCTCCACAAATGCTTTCAATAGAGTTGAATTTTTCATTATGCGTACTGTATTCCATAGAGGATTTAACATGGAATACTGTTTTAAAATGCACGATTGAAGGATGTATTAAACAGATACATTTTAAATTAAAATGACAAATCCAACACTGCAGTCAAAAACAAATGGCATAATTTCCTCATTGTTGAAGATATGCATCCTACTAAAAATATAGTCAGCTGGTCATTATCGCAAAATAAACCCCTTCAAAATGATATCACCGAATGCAACACATGACTATTTGCGATCAAGTACATGAAATGTATAAGGTTGGAAGAGAAAATAGGAATGTGCTACTGACGCACACCTCAAACCTTAAAGGGTTAGTTGTAACAAACAACTCTGTCAGCATTTACCCTCATGTTGTTCCAAACCTGAATGCATGTAGGTAACCAAACCGTTTTGGTGACCATTGACTTCCATAAGAACAGATTTCTTAATTTCTGTTCCATATAAGAAAGTAAGTATTACAGGTTCGGAACGAATACATAATGACTGAATTTTCCTTTTTGTGTAAACTGTCCCTTTAAATGCCCGAGGTGTAGTAGCACATTCATTGACTATTGCAATATTTAATTATTCAAATATAGTGGTTGCTTCAAAGCCAACTAGAATCAGACATGTTGAAACAACGTGTGCTTATTATTATTATTATAAAGTAATGTTCTACCATAATTGGGATCAGCATTGCCTGTTATTGTTGTTAGACCTGTCAAGCATGCGTCTTTTAATAGAACACTTTGTTTGACAGATAATGTTTATATTTCGCAACCTTTTCTGCCAAAATAACCTTTTCTGATATGAGCAAAACGGGTATGGTCAGATTCTTCTAGAATAGGTATAAAGTCTCAATGAAACAGAGGTTGCGATAGTTTTTTCTTTCCTACATTTTTTAATTTTTAAAGATAAATACTAGATAAATAATGCTAGAGTAAAACTGTTAACTGTAAGTTACCTTACCATGAAAAACTGTAAATGGTATAACAGCACATTATATGTAATTTTACTGTAAAATCCTGTCAAATTTATGGTTTTTGCAACACTGTAAAAAGTTGCTGCCTTAAATTTTTAAATACAATCAACTTGGTCATTAAGTCATTTCAACTTAAATTACATTAAACTGACTTAAAAAATTAGTTGAATCTTGTCAAACATAAAAACAAGTTGAAAATTGACTTATTTTGATGAGTTAAAGCAATGTAAAAACAGTTGTCATAACTTGTCAATTTTTTACAGTGAAGTGAAAACTATGAATTAGAATGTACAATAAAAAATAAGTAAAAGGACATTTCCAGAAATCCCTGCATTTCACATCACATATTATTATTTTTATAAATAATTTTATTTTTATTTTTGTAATCAGTAATGTAATGTAGTGTGTTTTGTGCTATATTTTATGTTATTTAGTTAATGTTTATTGCATTATTGTAGTGATGTGTGTTACCCTGATGGTGTTTTGTCTTTGTATGCACCATATACGAGCATTGACCAACATATCATGTGACTTCTGTTGTGCCACCAGTATTATTGTGTTGATTATTGGTACATTTTTAGGTAAAAGGGCAGATTTTGGTACTTTAAAGTAGGTATATTAACATTGTATCACTCTATGAAATATATGGTTATAAGTTGTAAAATATACATGCATCCTGTAAAACTGGAAACATTGTCACAGTATTTTTTGCAGTGAATTTCTGGCAACCACTGATGGCAGGTTTTTTTTTTTACCATACATTTAATGGGTTATTATTTTAGAGTGTATTATGACGCATATCAGAATGAAACTAGCCTGGCAAGCCAGACACCTACATCAAGATGTTTGGTCTGGCAACTCTCCATAGACACAGCTCAATCCGAGGGGCGGGATAAACGGCTTTCTTTCAAATTCCCTCTGCACGCAATAGGACAGCGCTTCACCCAACCAGAGCGTTTTCCCAACAGCGGAGCTAGTTGATAGATTCAACTTTTGCCGTATCTGGCCGGCAAAACTACGAACACATCTTCCTTTTTTTAAGAATGACTTAAGTGCCGTTCTATGCTCTTTTCTCAAAGAAAAACAACTCCAAGTCATCCAGAGTCGCGGACAAAGCCGATTCGAAAGACTGTTCTCCAGCAGCAGCCTTCATTCTTTGTTTTCAAGTAGCAGAGAACCGTCGCAACTCTGTCGTCATTATGTTAAGCCCGCCCCGCCTACTCTATACGCGACGTGATTGGCCTGACCCAATTTAGGTTTTTGCAGCTCGAAAGTCAATGGATAGTTGCTAGACTGCCCTGGCTGCAAAATACATTTTGCTGCCGCTAGGGTGAGTCTAGATTTCTAGGCTAGAATGAAACAGCTTCTTGAGAAAAAAAATAATAATAAGTAAGGCAGGACTTTTGAGGATTGTTGGATCATTTGCTATTGCTGTGATGTCATATGATTGACAGGTTGTCCCGTCCTCATGCCAATAAACACATCATCAGAAGAAAGAAAAAAAGAAGAGATGACGCTCGATGTGTACGGATAAATCATTTATAATAAATACTGCAAAAGTCCATTTAAAAAAATAAGAATTGTCCATTTTGATTACATGGTGACTAACAACTTAGCTAATTACTCTTTAAAATTTTAAACAATCCCTATTATCTGGAGTGTGCAGTGGTTCATAAAGATATTGAGTCTGTCAAACATTAGCTAATCCACCACATTATGATTTTAGATGTCTTGGAAGAGATCAGGCCACAAGTTTATGTTCCTGTAAAGGATTAATGACATGATATAATAAAATACAGTACATCTAAGAGCACTGTACATTATTGACACCACACGTTCCAGCATGTATCTGCAGTAGGCAAACGGCAAAGTTCCGCTTTACCACAGTACCTCAATGAATGTCTAAAATCCTGAAATGGTCATGACTGGCCTATGGCCTTAGAACAGTTATACTTGTGTTAAGATCCCCCCACCTTTTACCTATCAATGGATTTTTTTCCACTCTTTTGTGATATTTGAAAATTATTTTCTAGAAAGAGCTGAGCTGGTCACGTGTTTTTACATTCCACTGCGCTACTTTTCCTTTGTTTTTCAATGTAAACACGCTAGTCAGACAAGTTTGACCATTGTGCTTGCGTCTTGCGCATGATACTGCGTCCAAAAAAAAGATGTGCTACTTTTAGAAAACGCGTCTCAAAGCAAAAACACATTCTGTGTGAATGGCCATGATATGGATATGGAATGATATGGAAATCACAATTTTAAAGTTCTGATCCAAATCTCCATTCAATTATCAGGGTTTTTTTTTGTATTATTTAAATATTTAACATTATACATAAATATTTTTCATTTCTTACATTATTACTACTATTACTTGTGGTAGAAAACCAAACATATTATTCTTTATAGCAACTGCATTTATAGCAATTGAACACTATTTAAAAAATTTAAACATTCAAATAATAACTTTTATTTTTATAATTAATTTCTTCCTCTTGTAGATATTTATTCCAATACACCCATACCTACATTTACATTTACATTTATTCATTTAGCTGACGCTTTTATCCAAAGCGACTTACAATTGCTATATATGTCAGAGGTTGCACGCCTCTGGAGCAACTAGGGGTTAAGTGTCTTGCTCAGGGACACATTGGTGTCTCACAGTGGATTCGAACCCGGGTCTCTCACACCAAAGGCATGTGTCTTATCCATTGCGCCACACCACCCCAAAAAAACAAGTCCTGTAAAAACAAGTTGCTGCCTTAAATGTTTAAGTACAAACAACTTGGATGTTTAAGTAATTTCAACTTAAATTACATTAAACTGACTTAAAAATTTTGATGAATCTTGTATAACTTTTAAAGTTACGAAAATTGCTTAACTTATTTTGATGAGTTAAAGCAATGTAAAAACACGTTTGTTACAGTATACTACTTATTGCACAGCATATTAACTCCACAGACAGACATTTCCAAGAATTTCAATTCTAATTGTATTTTATTCTACTCCAATGAATCTCCTGTTCAGGATGGTGAACGTCTTCAACAAATGAGTAACTTGTCCATGTGTTCTTAACTAAACATTTACCTGACCAGTTTCCATTCGAATAGAACATTTTGCGTACCTTAACCCTTCTCTAACTAAATTTGGGCCTCTATCCTGCCATGGACTGTCTATAGCAAGGGTGCCCAATCCTGTTCCTGGAGATCCTGCAAAGTTCAGCTCCAACCTTGATCAAACACACCTGAAGCAGCTAATTAAGATCTTCAGGAGCAATTGATAATTGCAGACAGGTGAGTTTGATCAGGGTTGGATCTGAACCTCTCCGGGAACAGGATTGGGTATCCCTGGTCTATAGCAAACAAACAATTTCACCTTGACCATCATGACAAAATAAACATTGTGTGAAGCATTCAACTATACTTCCGAGACTATAGTAAGAACTTCACCAAAAGCAGCAAGTGACACACATATAAACGCGCGTATAACAGCAAGCGCTGCATTAATATAAAGAATTGTGACTGATCACCAGTGCTGTGTTTGCACGAACATTGATATCAGGGTTGAAGTTCATGAAGAAATGATATGGTCCAATGGATAACATTGATAACCAGAATCCAGTTCCAAAGAATCAATCCAACCGTTGGGAGAAGATAATCCATTTAAACCTAAAGACTTTCCAGCTGTTCCAGAAGCTACAGTACATGAAATCTCATGGTGCTCACAATGGAGGACAATGCGTGTATTTTCATAACACTTTGCATTGTTTTTTTATTAGTATTTAAACCCTTTCTGCCGTTGATTATCAGAATAAACAAGGTGGGCCGCTCTAGTCAGAAGAAATGCGTGTGTGTGTGTTTGAATGTCATTTGTTTAGACGGGAGGGACTGTTTTAAATGAACTTAATCTGTGTTTAAATAGACAAGTATCTCTGAATGTGTGTTGGACTTTTTTTGCGTCTTACCTTCAGGTGGCTGAAGCGTTTTGTTGTTCAGAGCGCACCAGCCGACAGGATGAAGTTCGGCTGTCATGACGTCACACCAGAAATCAGCCTTGCGGTCGTCTCCATAGCCACAGTAGCGTAACAATAGCAACTGACCACATGTGGTTATGATGGTGGCCACCCAATATGTATCCAGACTGCCCTTATTAGCTACTTCAAGCTTCATTCCAGGCTGGAAACTGCTCTGAAGACTGAGCTCCACCTGTGAGATTCAATCAGAATGGGTATGACGATTAAGTATTCCTCCATGAAAAAAAGTATGGGCTTATTGACGGCTTTAAAAAGTAAAAAACAAATCTAATAACCGTTGTATTGGGTGTGATTCTCAACTGGTTTTGCTTCAGGGCTCAAATTTGGCATCAAGTAGCAACCCAACACAGCACCAAATCTAACCTGTATTTCATGTTGTCTGGGTTGTATTTGTAACCATGCTCACTTTTTGAGCAAGTGAAAAAATGTTACACGTCAGCTCATGTACAGTAGTCAACATTCGAAGTGGATCAAAACCTTACATTAAAGTTATACATGAATTTTGAACAATGCCCGTTCTTGTCTTAGGACAACTTTGATGAACTTGTTTGATCCACTTCAAATGTTGACTACTGTATACACTACCCAACCAAAAAAAGTTGATGTTTGGATTTAAATAGGGAAATGCTTAAGAATCTCTGATTGAATCGTTATTGCAGTGATTATTATGTTTCTAGCATGTTATATGTTTGGCAACAGTTCTTCAAACCCCGTAATTAATGGAGTGTGTCGCTTTTCATGTAGGAAGACACATCATGGCCATATTCTAGGATGGCAAAGCCAAGATGCATCAGGCTCAATTTGTGAAAGAATGGTTGGGAGGGAGCATGAAGAATCCTTTTCACACATGAATTGGCACCTCTGAGTCCAGACCTTAAATGCATTGAAAGTCTTTGGGATGTCCTGGAAGAGTCTTTACATAGAGCTCGACTCTTGCATTGCCAATACAAGATCTTGACCAAAAATCCTTTTCAAAAATAATCTCACAACCATTAGCGGAGGGTGAATCAACTCTAGGGTAAGGCTAGATGTGATTCCTCCTTACAAACACATTTAAACAATGTCATGAAATAGTTATGTGTCGCCTTTCAACAACCTATACATCCCAGCATAAATGCTCTTGTTGTTAAAGTGGTTATGTTCACAAACTACTATAATTTCAACAGGCAAGCATATGCATGATTTGGCATGCCAACCAGTTCGAACAATAAATAGCCTAACCATTGCCTTAACTAATGCAGCAAAACATAGCCTACGTTTTCTTCAAATTCTGAATGGATTATCGCCTGGAAAGCGCGCACAAAGGCGCTCCCTTCAATCACTAAGCTGTCACTCATCTCAATTCATTGCAATCTCACAAAGTTCTGCTAATTAATTAAGCTGACTGTACAATGGACATCTTATTTAGCCTACATAATGTCATAATGTCTTGGCCATTGCATTCCTAATCTCAACACACAAGATTTTATTACTAGATTTAGTTTAAATGTGCAGGTGCATATTTGGCCCAAGCCCCCGTTAATTTCTTACCCATGGCATGCTCCGCCTATGATCACAACATTTATTTTCATCAAGAGGTGCATCCATTTTGGTATAATTTATGCATCAATTATAACATTCTAGAAATAAACAATAATCACTGCAATAATGATCCAATCATTGACTCTAAAGCATTTAATGCCATATGTAATGCGTCCTTGCTGAATTAAACATTTTGTTCAATAAATAAATATATTGAGACGTTCTGTCTGTGTGTTCTCACATGTCTGAATGAAGTGTGAGGTGCGGCAGTGGCTCCAGTCTCTTCGAGGTACTCCTCCCAGTTAAAATCCACCTCCTCCTCTGCACAATCCATTCCTGTTAGGAGACAAAGAAAGAGAGTTTGTATATGCATGCATGTTAGATTTTTTGTTGGTACTGTTGGTATTGGTATGGTATGGCTGGAAATAGGACGAAACATATTATATAATATGCAAGTACATGAATTACATGAAAGCAAACATTTCTAACTAGCTCAATTTCACGTGTTATTATTGTGTTCCAAAACGTCCCAATGCAATTCTTAAAATACCCTGCAGTCATTAATTTTATCCCTTAAAACTCATCTTTAATCACTAAAATGACACATTGAAACGTTTTTTTCCTTGAAAAAAAAAATCGTCATGCCTTAAAATAGCTTGAATTGAACTTGCTTCATTTAGTATACGCGATTCTATGAATATGCAAATTAGCCCCGCCTCCACTCACTCACACCAGCTCAGAGATCCACTTGATCACACATTGTCGTCATTGGTTAAATGGTAGTTTGTGACATCAGAAACACTAGCAAATTCAAATCGCATTTTTGAGACTTGTCTTTGGTTCACTGCAGTTTTAAGGAGAAAATCCTCAGCAATGGTGTTGACTTATGATTTTGCACATGGTTTGTCTTAAAGCATATTAAAAACACCACATAGACATATAAACAACATTAAAATCTTGATTTTCACCACAGGGGGACTTTAACTCATAGCGAGAGCGATGAGGTTTGTTGTTGATAATTCACATTTGTGTACAATTTTGCAAATAATTTGTTTCTGGTCATAAAGAAAATGCTCTGTGATCCACTATCACTAATCTTACAAGATTGTAGAATGATGTACAGTAAATGCAATGATGCGTTTTGATGAGAAACTGCAAAAATTTGCAAGTGTGGCATTCCTATCACTGCCACATCTCTTCTGATTACTGGCTTGACCAAAGAGCTAATCTCATAACATAATTATAATAAATACACAAATGACTTAAGGTTTTAAATTAAGCCATTTATGAGTCATTACGTTTCGCTTAGAAAAAAAATAAAACGAGTGGGATACGTGTTTCCCGGCAGTCAATGCTGAGCATGCACTGCTGAGTGATTGTTCATTAAAAATCCTCTAAAAGATTCAGCATAAACCCCTCATTCATCTAATACAAAGGATAAAATATGGTAAACTTCCATATTGCTATACTTTTCTAGCATTCTGACTAACAATTTTCACCTGGTAAACAATAAAAGTGAAAAATCCCATAGATTTACATTGACAAATGTTTTTTTTTCTCTCAGATATTTATAGATTTTTAATTCTTTCATTTGTAAAGATCAGATCTATTTTTATATACTGCTTACTCCCAAAACAACTGGACGTTTCATTGCTCAACAGGTGTTAAGACATCCACTCATAATATTTTATCATGCAAACTAAGACTAGCCACAAAGGTTAGAAAGCAGTGAAGCATATCTAGCAAGATAAATGATTGTACAGCACAGTTAAACATAAATAAACAGCAAATAATGTTAGATTAAACCTAAAATAAGATCACAATTCAACATCAATACTAAACCTTCTCAAAAAGACAAATAACACAAGCTACACCTTGTTGCCTTCATATCAAATCTAATATTGTTCACTCTATTGTTCATTCACATTAAATATACAGTTTCTATCCTGACTATAACCTATAGAAATGCTGGATTATTAACTATGTTAACAAAGATCATTTCAAACAAAAAATAGACTATCTTACAATCTTGCAGTTATTTCAGATCATCTATAACCACTTGGTGAGAAGGTCTGTGGTTTGGATCTCCTGCACTGATGATGTCATTACAATCTCTAGTATGTGAAAAGCTGATGATTGCATCCTTCAAACATACTGAAGTCTTCAAAAAATAGCATGTTGTGGTTGCTTCCACTTTTATTGGCTCTATAACTGAAACATGATTGAAGTAATGCTACTTTGACACGTTTAACACATGTATTATCTCCTTCAATTCAGACTCTCTTAACAAAATAATGACCAAACACGCCTTGTTTGCAGATCCCCCCCCCCCCACCCCCCGAAAGAGTGCATCTCCGAATGAATCAAAACACATGCAAAAAAGCAGAAGCAAGAGATAAAAACATTGCGTATGCACACTGTAGTCTTAGAAGAAAAACATGATTTCCTTAGCTTTTTGTTCAAAATGTTGCTTTTTTATTAAACTTACCCACTTTCAAGTAAAAATGTTTAGTTTGTTTTGTTTAAAAGAAGGTTCTGTTTCTTTCTTTTGATTTATTGCAAGTTCAGATATCCATACAACAAAATATTCTGGGGGCCATGAAATTTTTGTGAAAATTATCAAAAATGCTGCTTTTTTTTTTTTTTTTATGCAGGTGGGGAAAGAGTTACAGAACCCAGAAACCAATATGCTGATCTGAAGAACCTATAATGTAACATCAAGAACTTTTCGCACTTTAAGAACACCTTTGGTTCATCATAAGAAAAAAAAAAACCTAAGGTGCTCCAAATAACCATTAAGGAACCTTTATTTTTAGAAGTGAAGAGCAATGAATAATGCATACATTGTGACACTAATGTATTTTTCTTCTATTGAAGTCCTGGTTTCAGATGGAACTATGAACAAGAAGTGCACTTTAACACCGAAACCACTTCCTTGCAAATGACTCACTCAATATTTGCCATGATGACAGTGTATCGTTATGTGTATGTGTGTGTATGTATGTGTGTTGTGTTATAAACACAACAGATGAAAAATATTATGGTTCTGTCACTCATTTCTGAGATATTTCTGGCGGCGTTCCGCACAACCCCGGTCGAGAAAAACGAGAATTAAAGAGGAAATTGACATGACAAGGATTCACTGTGACTTGAGTGGGCTTTAAATGAGGAAAAAGTGTTTTGTTCCAGTTGACCAGAATCTGCATCCAAAATTCTGTCATAAAGAAATGCGATCCATTTCTAATAAACTTGGCAAACAAAACATCTACAGGGGTAAATATAATACTATGACCATTATAAATATAAGCAAAAATTTACATTATTAGTATCAAAAAGGAGGTTTGCTTTTTGGCGATGAGTAATTTTCAAATGACGAACAAATATATTCATTGCTGCTGTCATTTGGATGTCTTGATTTGTGTGGGTTCTTTGCGGTTCAGCCAGCACAGTTGGGCCTGTGGGTGGAAAGACACCTCCGGATTGAAGATGCGGGATTAAAGTGAATTATCAACCCTAATCTATGATGTGGGCTGTTTCAGAATAAATCCAGATTTTAGGCAGGCCGTACTATCGATTAGCTCATATTGAGCCAGATGCCCCCTCTCGCTCTAATCCAGGACTTGTTCAATTGTGGAAGGGGGAATTAAAGGATTATTGGAACACAATGTAGTGCTGCGTTTCTTATCAAAATAAACGTCTCTGGCCTTTTTCAGTCTCAGACGCATTTAATAATCCATTTTAATCATGCAACGTGGAGAGAGGAATTGTTAAGTTTTGCTGGGTGTTCATCTGTCTATTGTTTAGTTTAGCAGGTTATAATAGGCTACTTTTTTTTTTTCCTGATTATATTACACATCAACTTGAAACCTTGAGTTCTCAGCACACAAATTGCTTTTATTCATGATTTGACTATGTGCCTTATTTGCCTGTTGTTTTCCAGGAAGTTCCATGCAATTAGGAATGTAGGGAAATGCGTATGGCAAGAGCCCTGAAATAGCCCTGTTAAAATGATTTGAACGGACTGAGAAATCTATAAATTACAGTATTCAATTACACATGTATATCAGAACTTAAAGCACAAACTTCAATAATGGTGCAGAGTAAAAAAAAGAGCTCTGTACTCTCAGACAAAATGGTACAAAAGCTGGGGACAGAAGCCTTTAAAAAGGTTGAATATGTACCTTTAAGGTACTAATATGTATGCTTTTGGTACCAATATGTTCCTTTAAGGTAGTAAAATGCACTCTTTAGGTACAAAGGTGTACATTTTGAAAGGGTACCATATTTTGTCATTTTTTTCTGAGTGTGCACATAACTGAGAGTGACAACAACAGCGCAAATAAAAGCAGCAAACAATAAAACAAACAGTAATCTGTATAGCCTAATAATTAAAGCTGCAGTGCATGTTGGGAACTCAAGCAGGCATCTATCACAGCTATACCTCTGTTGGTGCTTTCTTATAGGCTATATTAAATGCAAGTCTTCAAGCATTGCCATCTTTAAAATGTGGAAATGAGTGTAAAATAGCAAGTTTTATTTCTCTCTTTTTACACAATGTGCCACACTTGGTGTTAAGTCCATTATATCTTTCTTTCTTCCAATCCAATCCAATCACTCTGAATTTACTTCAGTAAAATCAAGTTGAAACTCATAGCATCAAGTGTGAATGTCAAAAATGATTGTGATAAGTCAAATAGATAACAAGTTATATAACATACTACGAAAGCATCTTATAGGCCACTGAAATATGATGGCATCACTTCTCAAAAACACAACATGATGGCATCACCAAGTTATTCAGTTATTTACGTTTTACAGCACAAAGAAAAATACCCATGACATCATTCTCTGTAAAAACACCTTTTTGACCTTATAAAGGGAAATTTATGCTGTTGGCCTATACTCAGAGAAGTGATGCTAATGCTATAAAACGTCATGTAGGATAGTACACATAACTATATTTCCCAAATAAACATTAATTCATTCCTGCAAGTCAATGTGTTTACCTCGCAACATAAAGTTCCCTTTAAAGTTTAAAGTTTCCCCAGACCTACTTAAATGTGTAATTCTGTCTAATTAGTATTGGAGGCCACCTATATTTGTTTTCATGCTCACGTCGTGACGTCCAATGACATTACGTCACAACGGCCTGAATGTAAATGACATTATTCAATCCACAACGGACGGTCACCCGATCTCTGCGACCCGAGGCTAAACTATCTGATTACCTTATGACATAGGCTATCGCATATCTCAACTAACTCACACTGCACATCTAGGAGTGTTTTTGCGTTAACGATGCTTTAATATGGATTGCCAGTCATTTACAAGTTACATAATCACGACGTATGCGAATTATATAGCCTGCAATGACTTCCAGAGACCTTTCAAAGCAATTCAGCCTATTCGCTGCAACCCAAAAATCCTCCACTGCTACATTTGTGTGGTATGTAAATCAATATTATCACATATTTTGTAAAAAATCAGCCTATAGGTAGGGTACTTACTGTCCGATACTGAACGTACTCAAGCGGCGTACTGTTGCTATGGTTACCTCCTCAGAGGAGAGCAACTTCTGTTTACTAGCTTCTATTTGGCCGCAACGATCTATGTTACTCGTATAGCCTAAACTTTTGTGGCCCCTGAAAAAGTTGTAGCCTATATAACGCTGGTATACTTGTTTACTTGTCTAAATATATAATATTTGGACCACCCATCCATCTGTTTTGACTTACTTTTGGGGGTTCATGCCCTTATTAACGGCTCAAACTCTTCTCCTCAGGTGTAACGTTAGTGAGTTAGTAACGTTAGCCTATATGAACTCGTCTTGTTCTTCTGCACTTATTTTTACCTTAATGAAAAGATGTGTTCGGTCTTAACTATGAAGGCACAATCGATTCAGATGTCAAGCTTTATTGAAGATTTGATGAATTTCATGAAGGCTATGTGAATTGTCTTATCTAGGCTACTAGCCTACTTCTCATACGGTTTTATTAAACAAATGCTTCTTTAATGGGCCTGCTATCTATATATGATGATATACATGTCTTAAAAAAGGCTATAAAGAGACTTATTCGAGCTCATCTTTTCCAGGTCAGACAGAGAATTAACGGGAAATATAATTTCATATCAATTCATCTCGTCGTCATCAAATGCGTGACTCCATTTCCCCTTTATTAACGTTACTGCTGCGAGTTTAATCCGCCCGTATGAATTCACGGATAAAACCCTCAAGGATTTAC
Source organism: Scardinius erythrophthalmus (assembly GCF_964197995.2). Classification (NCBI taxonomy): domain Eukaryota; kingdom Metazoa; phylum Chordata; class Actinopteri; order Cypriniformes; family Leuciscidae; genus Scardinius; species Scardinius erythrophthalmus. The sequence continues at coordinate 18,900,945 of NC_138224.1, read as the reverse complement.
GGAGACATCCACTAACGTAAAGGCTAATCAAATAAATAACTCGTATTTTGATGAAGATTAATCGCCTTTAATTCAAATTCACCATAATCGATTTTATATATAAAAAATATGGTTTAGGCTATTCATTCGTCACGTAAATAGCTTATTGAAACTGTGTGGCTCATGAACTGTTTGATTAAGGAATAATATGTGAATAAAATGTTGTCTCCCGCATTCAAAACAGCACAAAGCGAAACAGGAAATATTGTATGAGCATGTGAGATACTACTGTACTTTACACACTCTAAAATTATTGCAGCGGAAAAAAATGACACCGACGTCGGCAAACGACAACTTTAAATTTAATTCATTAAACCACGTCCAGGTGCAGCGAAAGAAACGAAAACTGGATGCGTAAACAACGCGGTTTTATTTTTTCCTTCTTCAAAGATTTTGCATGGCAGTTTTAACACACCTTAACCCGCCATGTTGAAAGTGGATTTGACACATGAGGAACGAGGATTTCGGACCATATTCCGCGCACCTGAATCGCACGTACACCGACCGGTTCGTGACGTTCAAAAACATTTCTATGAACACCACCCGAATGTGTAAACTTAAGTGTTGATATTCACGCGTGAACATTGTGTCCTTTGAAATCGAAAGGAGGTCAAATGGCAGTTAGAAAATAAAGTCAATAGTAACAGGGCGAGAGTATCTTTGAGGAAGAACGCGACACGAAAATATCGCTTGTTACATAAACGTTATTTTTCAACGACATTTTCAGCGCGCGTCTCTTCAGATCGTAAATATTAATATCGACATAATCGAAAGTGCGGTCGCTCGACATTCGTGTTATATATAAATAAGGTTACTTTATTGTTCGGACCGTTTTATCAACTCTTGCGCAGAAGCTTGTGTAGCCTATATTTCTGACTGTTACAAACAACCTCCAAATGTTTTTAACGAGGAAAAAGCGTCTGTACGCGGAAATTCGCGCATAGAAGCACGAGTCCGTGTCAGACAAGATTACTATTACAGAATGAAGTTCATGCGGATAACGTAGTTTTTACCTTATGCGAGTTTTTTTCCGTCTATCCGAATTGAGTGATCCGGTGTTCTGGTTGAAGCAGGAGCGCTGTGTGTGTGTGTGTATGTGTGTGTCCAATATGGCATCATCCCGCATCTGCGCATGTCTCAACATCTACAGATTATTTTCAAGCCGACTCCTTCATTGACCTTTACAGTTGCAAAATTTGTTCTGCCCATTATAAATAGAAATAGGCCCTAGCCCCCGCCTCCCTCGTGTGGGGAAACTCATGGCTGTGTCTAAAATCCTCGCGAGCCGTCTGAGTGGACAGCATTTGGGCATTCATAGGCGCGTGCAGCACTTTTGGGCATCAGTGACGCATGCATCGTTTTTTGGAGCTATTGAAAATTTGATGGCCAAAAAGAGGCTGTTCAAGAACGTGCAAAAAAGGCTGATAAAATGCTTTCTATGTAGGTAACACGCTAAGTTTTGAGACACAGACAGTGTAAACAAGAGGGGGCTGCTGTTGCAATCTCACTTGTTTTCACTTAACGCTAAAACAATTTGACAGCTTTACATTTTCAAGCGTATAACTGACATATTTATAAAAAAAAAAAAAAAAAAAAAAAAGGAAGGAAGAAATAACAATACCATTATGTTTCGATAACTTCCATCATATAGCCTATAAGGGCAAATTCTAAAAAAAAATTTTTTTTTTAAATTCACAAATAAAAGTAGAAAAATGATTTAAAGTCATGTTTTCAGTTCATTATAGTCATGTTAAGTAATTCAAACAAAATAACTACCTTGTAAGTTTTGTCATTAGAAAGAAAAAACTGAAGTTTCAAATGAAATGGCTATCATCATTCATCACTTCACTTTTTTTTAAAAAAAGGTGCCAATTTTTCAATTTCAGTGCCATTTTCCAAGAACCATTTTTGGTTCCCCAAAGATCCTTTCAGTGAAAAGTTCTTAAAATAACTTTAGTGTAAAAACTAAATCTTTCCCACTAAAGAACCTCTTGTGCAAAGGAAAGGTTGATGTTAAAGGTTCTTCATGGAACCATCAATGCCTAAAGAACCTTTATTTTTAAGAAAGGAATATGACAATAATATTATGTAGACTACACTGTAAAAAGTGATAACATGCAATCCTAATGGTTTATACGTTTGTTGTGTAACCAATGAGGTTTAATATGATAACATGATTGATGTTTTTACTTTAATGAAAGCTTTTAATTTAGATGTTACGACATGCAGTTTTTTAACTAGTTAACACAGCTTATTCTAATAAACATTACAGTATATCTTTAAAAATGTAAATTAACCAGTGTATAAATAATAACGTATTATATTTATTAATACATAAAGCATTCATTTATTATTGCAATAATGCTGTTTAAAAATGGCCTATCTCAGACATATAAATTTAGTTCTCATATTGTCCTCCGTTGCCCTCCTGTGGTAACCATATTTATTGCTGTACTGAATTTAAAGTCACATCAATATCACTATAAATAAGTGCACTTTAATGACTTTCAGTAGGACTGGTGCAGAAGTAGGGGGTTAGTTTATCAGGCAAAACCATCAACATTCACTCACACATGTAAACACACTCCTGTACACATTCTGTACAAGATGAAATTCCTTGTCCAGTAAAAAAAAACTGATCTGATCTAATAAGCACCTCTTAGTGATGTTACAGTAACAGATGGTTCATGCCTTGAGCTTAATCTACAAGAGGAGACTTTGACAAGCTCGTCCAGGGACAGATTACCATGAGACCTTGTGAGAGGAGATAGACAATGTGGGTCAATGCTTTATCCTCTCCATGCTGTGGTATAGTACTAAAAAGTTTTGACTAGGAAATTAGCTCTGGATATTATCTGGTTAGCCCAGTTGTTACCTTAAAGAGCTAATTCTACACTCTTAAAGAAACAGGGTTCATTGGGGTTATGACCTCTTGACTGAATTTTAAAGAATCATTTATGCCAAAAATGTATTATTAATTGTTGTACCAACAATTTCATTTTTCTAAAGATAAAGTATGTTCACAAGCTGTTTAATTCAGAAAATTCAATCAAAATAAATTAAATGAATTGAAACAAAAAATTAATGCTTTAATTTATTAAAGCTAAATCCATAAAATGATCCCATGGGAATATACAGTATGAAGTGGCTGACAGAACCGTTTAGGGTTCTATATAGAACCTTTTCTTCTGAGTGATACCTGATAAAACCCTTAAAATTACTTTCATCTGTGTAACCTAATCAGTTTGATTGTTATATTACAGTAAATACTTTTTGGCTTAAATAAAAGAGTTAATTTAGATGTTAACACATGAAACAAATGAACAAACTTTTCTTTTATGATCACCTCCATCAAAATCTTTTTCATGTTTACAAAATGTAAAAAAAATTGGGTCATTAAGATTTTAAGAAAAAAAATATATATATTACTTTTATTCCACAAGGATGTGTTAAATTGATCAAAATTTACAGTAAATACCTGTAGGCCTACTATTATAATGTTACAAATGATTTCCGTTTCAAATAAGCAGCATGACTGTTTTCAACATTGATAACAATAAGAAATGTTTCTTGACCACCAAAGCAGCATATTAAAATGATTTCTGAAGGATCATGTGCTGTTTTGGGGTAATGCGAGTTACGTAATCAGATTACTTTTTCAAGTAACTGGTAAAGTTACACATTTCTTTTAAATTAACAACAAAATCTTTTTCTTTTTCAAATGGGTAATGCAACTTACTTTGTTTTCCTATTAATTGACTGACAGGTCTTCTGACCCCTTGTTGAAAGAAAGTTAAGTGCCCTGTGTGCTGTGTGTTAACATGATGGTTATTGTAGATTTAGACTAAATGTGAGCATGCATTTACTTATCTCACTTGCACAAAAACAGATTCAGTATTCCTCAAAATGAATAAAAACAGTAAAATGCAAACTCTGAATATTACGTAATCCTGCCATGATGTTAAAGCACCCCCAATTTTAAAGGTTCATACAAACCTTTTTGGAGGTCTCAAGACTTACATGCATCAAATGTCAAAAAACACTCATTTTCTCATAATAGACATTGCACGTCACCTCGTAGGGTCTAAAAACGGTTAGTTTGAAGATTCAGTCTTTCTCAACCCCTCCTTTCTGCGATCCTACTCTGCTCGGATTGGTCAAATCACCCGATCTGTTCACTGTAAAAAATAAATAAAATAAAAAATAAGATCAGTAAGACAACTTATGTTTTTACATTACTTCAGTTTAATGTAATTTAAGTTGAAATGACTTATACAGCTTAGTTGGTTGCATTTAAAAATTTAAGGCAGATTTTTTATTTCTGTTTCTCGTCATAGTCTTCAGTTAATCATAATCTTCAGTTGGATCCCGCTCTCCCTCGTCTCCGAGTCACCAAACGTTACAGGATACCTGACCAATACCCATGGATCCAGCAGATTAGCTTGTGTGCCTTCGGTGGAGGAGGGACACCACACTGAAGGCTATACAGAGCTCTTTTGTGCTCTTGCCAGCTGTGTGGACTGGGAAGATAAAGTCCTTCAGGGCTTGTATCCCTTTGGACTCAACAAGCCTGTTAAATCATGTCTGCCAAAAGGCAGATGTGACTTAACATTGGAAAAGTTAATTAATTATGCTCTAAGACTCTCTTCCTACAGTGTGGGATACATTGCTTCTCCCACATTAGGCCTCAGCACTTCCCAGCCTGTGGTGGCACCCTGTGCTACCTCATGCTCGCTCCTTATTATGGCTCAAAGAGGAGAGGGAGAAAGCTCCCTAGCCCGGTGGTCTCAGTTTTCCCAAGTCCAGTGGTCCCGGCACTCCCTAGCCCAGTGGTCCCAAGACCGGTGGTCCCAGCACTCCCTAGCCTGTTGGTCCCAATTTAGGTGGTCCCAGCACTCACTAGCCTGTTGGTCGCAATTTAGGTGGTCCCAGCTTTCCCTAGCCTGTTGGTCCCAATGCTCCCTAGTCCGGTGGTACCAGCACTCCCTTGCCCATTGTGTCCCAATTCAGATGGTCCCAGCACTTTCTAGCCCAGTGGTCCCAAGTCCGGTGGTCCCAGTGCTCCCTAGCCTGGTGGTCCCAAGCCTGATGGTCCCAGCCCCCTAACTCCAGTGGAACCAGTGCTACCAAGCCTGGTGGTCCCAGCACTCCCTAGCCCAGTGGCCACATAGGTCTCAAGCCCTCCAGACTTTGCTTCAGTGGTCCCAGAGTTCCCAAGTCTGGCGGTCCCTGCTTCGGTGGTCCCAAAGAGCCCAAACCCGGTGGTCCCTGCTCCAGTGGTCCTAAAAGTGCTACCCCGGTCATTACTGCTTCCTGTGATGGCTACTATCATTTTGTTTGTCTGCACCGCACACACCTCCTCCTCTGAAGTGGCTGACCCGCTGCAGCTCCCCCAGAGCTCACTTCAGCCCTGGAGCCACACAAGCTGTCTGACAGTCTGTACTGTCATGGTCATGAGTACCATCTCTGAGATCCCTGTGTTGCCTGCCTGTACTGCCATGGCCAGGAATGCAGTCTCCAAGTTCCCTGTGTTCCCTGCCTGTATTGCAATGGCCAGGAGTACCATCCCTGAGTTTTGTGAGTTCCCTATAATGGCCATGTCTCCGAGTTCACCCTTGAGTGGTCTTCAGCTACACCATGGCCTTCAGTTTTTCCTTCCTGCTCCAGCTCGGTTTTCTGCTCTGTCGGCTCTGTATTCCCTGTAGTCTTCTGATCCGCCATGGTACCCGTTTCTGCCGATTCCATCTTGGTCTCCATCTCCGCAGGCTTCACCATGGAAGGCGAAAAACAGTATGCAAAAGAGTATGTCCAGTATTCATGAAACAGTTGGCAAAAAGTAACCAGATGACTTACTACTTCTGTCGAGATTCTGAGGTGCAGCTGATCGACACTTTACTATCCCATGAGGCCATGAAGCGACACAACTGGCACTGGTACGTCACATGACAATGACAACATGTATGTCCAGATTTCATTCATACTACACATTCATACTATATAGAACATTCTTTTTAACAGTCACAAAGTAATTATTCAAAACAAGAGATTATGCGATTTCAGACACGGCAAAAGACTATGAACTTGATGATTAAATAATCAAAATAAATGTTTATGATTAAACTTCAAAATAAAAGATATGAACTCAGAACATCAAACATAATTTAACAAAATCTACACAGACATGACAACAGCTCCTAAAATGCACATGGTCTTCTACGCCACATTGTAAATAAAGTCAACCTTAGTGAAAAATATGCCACAACTGATTACACCTCATTGTCCTAAACTGTTATGTCTATGAAACGGTTTAATGTCTTTTAAGTGAAATCTATTTATCTGATTTTGAACCATTTTTTTCTGTTTATTTACATGCTTGAGGTGTACCCATATGCTCATTTGTCATGTGGCGTGACTTAATGTCTTTAGAGTTATGGATCAGTGAAGCTGAAACAACCAAGCAGTCCCACCCCATTACACTACTTTTACTGTGCGTCACGGCTGAGAAGAGGCTTTATAAAAATAAAAGAAAAAAGGAACATTGAATTTATATACCTGACATGCAGAAAATGTTTTATGAGAGGTTAGCTGGCATGGTAACTTCTGATAAACATCTATTTTCCAGTGTTTCTTGAATGGTTTACTCATGAAGATGGATTTTATAAGGTTCAAGAGTTGACCTGAACTGATGCGTCACACAGGTATGCTAACATACAGTGGATTTGATTAGAACAACTGACTCCCTATATTTCCCCCTATTAGGTCCAAAATATTTCCGTCCATAACTTTTATTTTTAGCTATGGATAAAAATACAATATTCATAAGTAGGTTATATGATGAAACTGTCAATTCCATTTAAATTCCATTCCAAACATTCATATGACTAATATCAATTTATATTGTCTACAGTCAATCAGTCTCACAATCAATTGTGAAGGTAAATGATCTCAAATAAAAGTAAAGCCCCTTTCACACAGCGCTTTGAACCCGGCAAATTGCCGGCAAATTGCCAGAGCGCCTTCTGTGTGAACGCAAACTCGACCCGGGATTTAACCCGGGATCGATGCCGGGTCGGGACCTAGTAACATTGCCGTGTTCAGTCCCGGAACGCGCGCTGTGTGAACAAAAGCCGTAATAATGCCGTGTCGTAGTGATGACGCTGAAGCGCGGGCTCGTTCGCCAGCTGTGAAACGGTACGTAATGCGCAAGTTTATGATGGAATAAGAGAAAAACATGCACAAGCGTGGTTTCTCTCGAGAGAGATCGCAGCTCATAAGCAAACTTTAGACGCTGCTGAGATTACAAGTCACATCGATGTCACGTGTCTTTACGGCATTTTTACGGGTTGTGTGTGAACGCACTCTCTGATTCCGGAAAATCACTGGCAGTGTGAATGAACCTAAATCAAACGAACCCGGGTCAAATCCCGGGTCACTTTATCCGTGTATTTTCCGGAATCTCTGTGTGAAAGGGGCTTAACATGTCCTGATATGCATTCACATCAGAACATGTGTGTTAGGGGGACAAAGGGCTCCAGGAAATTTCAGCTGCAGGAGGTGACGTCAGCAGAGCCGCTTTCCCTGTTGTTGACTCAATAACAAGAAAGAAACTGACCTGAGTGAAATGCTTTATCTTATGCCACATCGCTCAACTTCAATACGACTTTAACAGCTCGAGCGGTGTATATGCGATCTTTGTTCATCAGTCTGCCGTGCGAATTTCTTTGTCTTCTGGCTAGTGAAGTTATATGGAAAACCCGTTCAAGTCGAATTCCCGAGGATTTCGGTTCCATAAAGGATCCTATGACTCTTGTTCTGGGTTTTAAACGCAAACATGTTAGTTTTTATGAAGAGCAGAAGAAATATGAGTGATTTGGTGAACGCGGAGTATCAGGGCTGTGTGGACGGATCTCTGATGGACGGATTCAGTGTTTTTATTCAGGGTCTGTTGGCTGTTCTGGCTTTCAGCACTTTAATGTGTAAGTTTTCCGCATTTTAAACTAAACCGCAAATGCGATAATGTTTCCGCGTGATGATGGCGTTTTCTATTGTTTTCTTTTAAGAATATGTTGCAGCGCGTGGCTAGTGGTTGGTTGGTTTGTTTACAGTTATGTTGTAGCTATTATGGTACAGTGATGTGTGAAGTGAAGTGGTACTTATAGTAGCCTAATTCAGACCATTTTTACTGTAGACCTACTGTCTAGTGTTGTAAAATAAATAACTTCATGTAGTGCACTTGATTTGACTTTTAAAATGACAAAAATATTTACCCCAAAAATTTGCCTATACTGTGCAGAGAAATTTTGGTTTTAGTTATTCTGGTTCAATAGCTTATGTCTGTGTTATCTTTTTTTATCTTCATGGTAATCTTTTGATCCATTTACTCTTCTCATTGTGTGCTAATTCAGGGTCTGAAGTGTTTAATCCTCGAGCAATAAAGAAACGTCATGACATTTAATCAATAGCGCTGCACGTTACAATATCATTCAGCGACCCAAATAAACAAAATATTGACAGCATACACACCCATATAACATAAACCTGGGCTGTATGAAATGTATTTTATTCCAAGTAGCACATTTCAGTTCTTTTCTCATAGCCTACATCATTATTTTCAACATGACTCGTGTTCCTTTAAAATGAGGAACATGAGTCATGAAATGTAAGATTTAACCTATAATCTGTGCTGTCAGGATGATGGTGACCAGCATCTAATATTACACTCACCTGGCAACAAATTGTATTTGCAGCTCAAACAAATGGAAAACGTGCAAATATTTTAATGAATTTAATATAGTTAATGAAGACTTGAAAAAGTATAAATATTTAATTCAAAAAGTAGCTTTATATCTATTGAATCTTTAATATATATCTATAAAATATTATCTATTAATTACAAACTACTGGAAAAGTCATGGAAATTATTTGGTAAAAAACATTTTTTACGATCAAATTTAGTTTTCTAGTGCATCTAGTAGTCCAACAGAAAAAAAAACTAGACTTTGTCACTCAAGGTAAACATGAATTAGGCTATTCTCCATTTTATTTCTTTAATTTAGTTTATGTCTGAGTGCAACATGACATTCAATGAGAAAATATGCAGGGCAGGAGTTGATTTTATCAACTGGGAATTGATTGGATCATGAACAAACCAGAGTTTGCTGGTAAAGAGCTGTTTGATTATTGATTTATAGTTAAGAGCATCAGCAGAAAAGCAGGAAGATTAGGCCTAAGTTGTTACAACCACCTTCTTTTTTTATTGAAATAACATTCACCAATCATTAATTCAAAATAAGAGCAGAAACGTGAATTAAAGGTGTGTTCACATTAGAGAAATTTTGTGCAAAAAAAAAAGGGGATCTGTTGTCTATTGAAAGTAGTTTAGCGAATCACAGCTCACACAGATGACACTTTCAAACCAAGCAGCTTTCTAGTTCAGCTTGAACCTGAGGAAATATTTCACACATCATTCCCAATGTACTCGAGCATTCGCCAAACAACAGTAAATGAATGTACATTAAAAAAAAGCAGTATTTCACTTTCCACACACAAACAAAATCAGTTCTTTTGAGGTACAAGCTTTATTCAAAGATAAGATTCATCAGCTGTGTGATAGCACATGATAACAGCACTCACTTCTGTAGCTCATGTGATGGCCCCAAACTCATATATTTTCCATTTCAGCTGGAGGGCCCGAGTCACGTGACCTGCCTTACTAATTTGAACCCTAAGGTCCAGTTCAGAGTTGTTTCTTTCCCAATATTTAACTTTGTCATGTGGTCGTGCAGTCCAAAGATACAGTATAGTGTTTTCTTGGTTAATAGTTGGTAATTGTGAGCTAAGCTGCTATACTAATCAGTGAATGTGGTGGTTGTAAACAAAGCCTTTTTGCTAAGAATGTTATTTACAAAGGCGCTAATTTGTGGTGATGCTGTAAGATGTGAATAAAACCTTAAACTTTAGCATGTAACTTGCCCCGCATTTGTATTATGGACATAAATGATAATTCAATACGGCTTGTTGAGGAGATTTGGGATTTTTACCTGCTGGATGATAAAAAGAAGGGAAATTTACAGTGTATTCAGAGACCAAATTGTAATAAAGACGTGCTCTTTTGACTTAGACCACCTTGCAACATACTAAATACCATAGTGGTGGTGAGTTTGGTATCGTTCACTTTTTCGTATAAGAGGATGTAAAAATTAACTTTTTCTAATTATACTTCCCAAAAGCAGTTTGTTTCTTTTGTGGTCATGCACTGAAAAAACCCAAAAACATGGTAAATGACCTTTCTAGAGTTACACATTACAAAGAATCTGTGCTGTTCTTGTTTATTATTAAACTTTTTGCTGTGTACAGAGAAAAATACCCTGATCATGAGTTATTATCAGAGGAAAATCCCCTTGAGCATGAGTTATTATCACCGCCCTGATTTGCATTCGTTTGTTTATTGAATAGCGAAGTTAAGTTTTATTCGTGTTTTCAGGAAAGGTGAAGAGAAAACAGTCTTAAAAACAAAGGGAGAATTTGTGACATTTGTACGTTTTCAACTCTTGGCCTGTGCTTATGCTTGTGTTTTTACTGTATGCACTTCCTCTTTGTTATTCTGGGCACTTCCTGGCTTCTTTTCTTTTTTTCTTTTTTCTTTTTTGGCTGCTTATCTTTGCCGACGTCATCGCTGTTAGTTTCCTCAGACATTCAATAATCATCCTGCTTCTGTTTGGCTGTTGATTACAGACTAACCGTTTGCATATGTGAAAACGTCCCTTAGATATGTCGTTCAGCTTCGGGTGTGTAGGTTTGTGAGCTGGTTTGAGACTGAGTTTGTGTTAAACACAATTATCCTCTCCTTTGAAAGTCATTTAGTGACTAATTTTGTGTCTGTTTAGTTCAATTTCTTTATTCGAGTGTTGGCATATGTGTGCTAGACTATTACAAAGGCAGTGATGGAGTTAGTCTCAACAGAACTTTATCCTGAGTTCACCCAAGTGTTGGCATTTCCATTTTTGATATTCAACATATGTGACCCAGGACCACAAAACTTTATGGGTACATTTTACATTTACAAAATTGAGATTTAGACATCATCTGAACGCTGAATAAATACACTTTCAATTGATGCTATGGTTTGTTAGGATAGGACAATATTTGGCCAAGATACAACTATTTGAAAATCTGGAATCTGAGGGTGCAAAAAAATCGAAATATTGAGAAAATCGCTTTTAAAGTTGTCCATCTATGTTGGTCCATCCTGCATCCACTCGCAAAAATAAATTTTTCATATATTTAAGTTAAGAAATGTACAAAATATCGTCATGGATCATGATCTTTACTTAATAATATTGCCACAAATATACCCGTGCGACTTGTGACTGGTTTTGTGATCCAGGGTCATGTGACACTGAAGACTAGAGCAATGATGCTGAAAATTCAGCTTTGATCACAGGAATCAATTACATTTTAAAATATATTCACATAGAAAACTGTTCAAATTGTAGTAATATTTCACAATATTACTGTTTTACTGCATGCAGCCTTGGTGAGCTTAAGAGACTTCTTTCAAAAACATCCATGTTAGTTTCACTCTAAATATGATTTAATAGAGCATGATAACTTAAATCCATACATTAAATCCAGATAAAGTCACAAAAATGTGAATATCATTGCATCATCAGTGATTGTACCATTCAAACATTTGCGGTTGGTAATATTTTTTTAAGTTATCATGCTATATTAAACCATATTTAGAGTGAAACTCACATGGATGTTTATAACTTAAACATTATTCATGCTAACAATATCTTTATCTTCACAGTGAAGAGGTTTCGTGAACCTGTTGGAATTAGAAGACCTTGGAGGATCTGGTAATTAATATTAAAGGAGAACTCCGGTCAATTTTAACATTGAGCTCATTTTATTGTACATTTGGAGTGCTGTCAATACAGAGAACAACGACAAAAATCAGTGTTGCCTACACCGAGTTATTCTATTTTTAAAATTTGCACCCTGTTGACTTCAATGGGGCAAGTACTAAACCTGCTTTTAGCCTCTTAACATCCTTGATGTGTCATTACAAGTGCACAGAAAATGTGAGTGATTCCTCACATTCCAGCGCAAATACCTGTTTACATCCTGTTTTTCGGTTGAAGTCCAAAGTAATCGATTGCCGAGTTCACGCGCGTGATCATTGGTAACTAAACCTATGCGCGTGAACTCGGCAATCGACTACTTTGGACTTCAACCGAAAAACAGGATGTAAACACAGGTATTTGCGCTGGCTTAAATAACATCATTTTTATACATATCTTTCACATCTACTGCAGTCAGATCCACTCGTGATCACTCTGAAGGAATCACTCACATTTTCTGTGCACTTGTAATGACACATCAAGGATGTTAAGAGGCTAAAAGCAGGTTTAGTTCTTGCCCCATTGAAGTCAACAGGGTGCAAATTTTAAAAATAGAATAACTCGGTGTAGGCAACACCGATTTTTGTCGTTGTTCTCTGTATTGACAGCACTCCAAATGTACAAAAAAGTTAGCTCAATGTTAAAATTGACCGGAGTTCTCCTTTAAATAATAGTAAAAAATTATGATAATATAATAGCACAAAACAGAGCACACTCTCATTCTTTCATTTTGCCTGCAGGATCTTTGATACGTCTAAGCAAGCCATTGGTGCACTTTTCATGCATTTTGCCAACATATTCCTGTCCACTCTCACCAATGAAGATCCCTGCTCTCTGTGAGTCGGTTATTACTTGTTTGTCAAGTTTTATTGCTTTAGCCTGCAATTCCACTAACCGTATTACCCTTTTCTGTTTTACAGGTATCTATTGAACTTCCTGTTGGATGCCACATTGGGAATGCTGGTGATCTGGGTGGGGGTGAAGGTTGTTTCCAAGATAGTGGAACATAAACACCTAACACTGCTAAGGTTCGGAGAATATGGTGAGTTACATTAATTGAAGCTAGTCGTACACTTAAAAAAAAAAAAAAGTTATTTACTGATATCTATGGTTCCATTCCCCTTTCCATTGCACAAGAGGGTCTTACAGTTTTTCTCGATTGTTTACACACATTTTCTGAAAGCATGCCTCATATTCTCAGAACTCTACACACAAATCCAAAAAAACACACACAATGGGCAAAACCCCTCAATTCTCCTGCAAAATGAAACTTTACATTCAAAACAATGTTATTTCTTCTCAAAATGGTATTTTGTTTTCAAATGACACACACAAACCATCATATGAATAGACATTTATAAGAACCAATTGCACACTGATGTGCTCAATGTAAAACACTATGATGAATGGAAAACACTTCGTCTCCATTCATCATAATGACTTAGGCCTTTTTTTTTGTTCAGTGTTACACTTACTACAGACAGTACATACATAAGTGTGTTGTAAAATATTTGAGAATATTGTTTTTATACTCAGAACACACAAATACACGGTAACAAATATATTTTATTTTTCCCACAAAAACAATATACACAGTGTACATCCCAACCAACACAAAGTTGTACATACAGTGGTCTACATACAAAACAACAGAAGAATTGACTGTATACAGTTACAGTAAAAAAAAAAAAAAAAAAAATCCAATGTTGGCATCCATTGCTCATTGAAGAGCTGCCCTGTTGCCCTTTTATGCTAAAGCTCTGATTGCTAATTGTAAAACTGTGTGACGGGTGTTTGCCCATGTAAAGAGTCGGTGTGTGTATCTGAATGGCAGTGTGTTCCTTGTGAAAACAAGAGATTTTCTGCATGAAAATTGTGCCAAAAGCAGAGAATTGTGTGTAGTGTTTTGAAAAAGGTGTGTTTTAGAACTGCAATTTGAGTGTAAAGCAGGAATTGTGCTTGTAGTTTCGCAGAATTGGTTCAGGGGGTTGGTGAATGAGTTACATGTTGTGGTCATTGTGTCTCAAGTACCAGAAAATGTGTGTAAACAATCGAGAAAAACTGTAATAGCAGAAAAAGGTCCTTCAAAATGTCCTTCACACTAGAAAAAAATGTCTCTTTAAAGAACTGTTCGTTTAAACGTTCTTTGGGAAATCAATTGCTGCAGAAAATAACAAACATTTGTAGTAGAGTGTGTCAACCAAAACATAGAGTGTTTTGGTTGAACTGAAGTTTAAAGGGGTCTTTTTAAAGTTCAAGTCTGCTGTTATAAATGACCAGAAAACATAAACCTCATGTCATGTCACCACCAGAGGGCGCTGTATGTTATATTTTTCAAATGTGTTTGGGTAGTTTCTTGCTTTTTTCCCTCTCTGGGATTTCCTTGGCAAAGACACCATTGAAAAAGAAAATTTTACACACACACACACACACACACACACACACACACACACACACACACACACACACACACACACACACACACACACACACACACACACACACACACACACACACACACACACACATATTCACATGCACATTCTGTGCACATGCACGTAAAGCAGATGGAATACGCCCATCGTTTCACATGATTTTGGACAAACAATTGTTCATGAATGCTTTTCTGCTTAGGTCAGCTTTTGAATCCCTGTTTTGACACTTTGCCATTTTAAATTGACCAGAACGTTTGGAAGCTGACCACTTAAAATGGCTTACATGCTAAAAGAATTACTGCATGAATAAAAATACCAACATTGTTACATTCATTAATGTTAAATAAAATTACTTTTTACATATGGAAGAAAAGGAGTTCCTTATAAATAATAATTCATTAAAAGCATCAATATATTTGCCAATCTATCTATCATTATAATTTGTCAATAAATAAATATATATATAGCCTATATATGTTAATGTATATTGAGATAGTGTTAATTAAAATGTAGCTCGCGATCTTCTACTTTGTTTACATTTGCATTGTTTACCGTTCTATGGTGTTCTTTTATTTCTTGATATTTTTTTCTTGTATTGTTATTTGATGTCTTTTTTTTATATGCTTTTGCTATTGATGCCTTAGCAACTACATAACAGTGGTGTCCATTTTTGCAAAGACAAGCACTTTAGAAAACGTAAATGAATCATAATTCACTTTTGAATGTCTCTTTCATTTGTTTTAGGTGATCCTCCTCGGGTAGCGGCTTGGTTGTCTCAGTGCTCGGTGTATTTACTCATCGTTGCTCTGGAGAAAAGTGTGGTCACTCTGGTGCTGCTCGTTCCCGGGTGGACCAATGTAAGATAAACATTCACACACTCAAAGTTTCTATTATTGTTACACAGACTCACCCCATGGGCATCATTTCCCTCTACAGTATTTAGTAATACCAGGATGGACAGAACTAAAATCTGTTTTTGTTTTATTTTGAAATATATACACTGAACAAAATTATAAATGTAACACTTTTGTTTTTGCCCCCATTTTCCATGAGCTGAATTCAAAGATCTAAGACTTTTTCTATGTACACAAAAGGCCTATTTCTCTCAAATATTGTTCACAAATCTGTCTAAATCTGTGTTAATGAGCACTTCTCCTTTTCTGAGATAAACCATCCACCTCACAGGTGTGGCATATCAAGATGCTGATTAAACAGCATGATTATTGCACAGGTGTGCCTTAGGCTGGCCACAATAAAAGGCCACTCTAAAATGTGCAGTTTTATCACACAATGCCACAGATGTCGCAAGTTTTGAGGGAGCATGAGGAATGTCCACCAGAGCTGTTGCCCGTGAATTGAATGTTCATTTCTCTACTATAAGCCGTCTAGTACAGTATATAGTACTGGTGAAAAGTTTGGAAACATTGCTATTTTTTATGTTTTTGAAAAAAGTCTCTTATGCTCATCAAGCTTACATTTATTTGATACAAAATACAGGAAAAAAGCAGTAATATTGTGAAATATTATTACAATTTAAAATAATGGTTTTCTATTTGAATATAAGATAATATTTATTTCTGTGATGCAAAGCTTAGTTTCTAGCATCATTAATCCAGTCTTTAGTGTCACATGATCCTTCAGAAGTCATTCTAATATGCTGATTATGGAAACAGTTGTCCTGCTTAATATTTTTTTGGAGCCTGTGACATTAAAAAGTTAAAAAGAACAACAGCATTTATTAAAAATAGAAATTTTCTTACAATATAAATCTTTACTATCAATTTTTTATCAGTTTAATCCTTGCTGAATAAAAGTATTAGTTTCTTTCAAAAAAAAGAAAGAAAAAAAATACAGACCCCAAACCTTTGAACGATAGTGTATATTGTTACAAAAGATTTCTATTTTAAATGAATGCTATTCTTTTTTAAACTTTTTATTCATCAATAAATTCTGAAATTTAATGTGTTTCCAACATTGATAACAAATCAGCGTAGTAGAATGATTTCTGAAGAATCATGTGACACTGAAGACTGGATTAATGATGCTGAAAATTCAGCTTTGCATTACAGAAATAAATTATATTTTAAAGTATATTCAAATAGAAAACAATTATTTTACAATATTACTGTTTTTTTCTGTATTTTTGATTAAATAAATGCAGCCTTGATGAGCATAAGACTTCTTTCAAAAACATTAAAAATAGTAATGTTTCCAAACTACATTTCTTGATACATTTGACGAACAGAAATATGGATATATTCCTGTCTAATACAATGACATTTGTAAGCATGACTTAAGTGCCAAATAATGTGTGACCATCGAACGTTTCAGTGCTTGTGGTTTTCCTGCTAAGACAGAACACGAGGTCAAACACACTGCAATAAAACAATAAAACTCACAAATCTCAAGAGGAGATCTCAAAGAAAGAGCAGATGCCTTGCCCAAACTTCTCTCCTTGCGTATCTATGCATACCCCTCTTCCCACTCTGTCACCTTTCGCCCTGACTCAGGTCACTGAAAGTTCACGAAGAATGTCTACATACCACATATTATGCGTCTTGTGATACTATTGTTTTATCCCTTTCATGTTTGGTATCATTTTAAATGTCTCAGTGGCCCAATGAAGAGAGCATCATCTGGGAGCTTTTGTTAACCGTCTATCACTGACTTAGAATGCTGTATAAACGTGACTATGAAAATTAAAAAAAATTGTGTGAGCATGCATATAGTAGCTGACTTAATGGAAATAGTTAACCCTGGACCCTCTGACTAAGATAAGAACTGGTGAGATTGTGTCCGTGTGAGCCGTCCCGGCTGGTTTGAGACTCTAATGCGACATCAGGTCCTTCATGAACGAATAATTGAAAGTATTAATACCCAGAATAATCAAATATCTAAATGAATACATAACCAAAATTGATGATTAGTTCTTAATCAGTCTAAGTTTAATAATCTTTTGAAATCAGAGTCAGATTAAGCACAGAGCTAGAATCAAATTGAAACTAAACTTTAACTAATTAAGTAGACTGCAGAAATGCAAGTAAAATACCTACACGCCGAATACCTTTACCAGTGCCATTGGATTCTGTCGTTGGGCCTATGGGTGGACCCTGAACGTGTGTGAAAAAATAAGTCATTAAGAGACAGTCCCATCTGTATCTTTTGTTCCTTCTCTTTTTTTATGAATGAAAGCAAATAGACAAATTACATACTATTCTGACGTCCTAGTGTGGAAGGGTGAAATAAGGACAGTGTGGGAATAATGAATAGATATTGTGTTCTATTTCCTCTGTAGAATTGTTTTAATTTCAGTGAAAAAAATTATTTACTTGCTGCCTTAATACATGCAACTTCAGAATTTTATAAATATTGTATATATGTAAACCAGATTTCATATTATTATTATTATTATTTATTAGATGGATATGCATGTTTCTAAGTGCTGACCTCTGGTGTTTGTGTGTGTTGTAGCTGGAGGAGGTGGTGCTGGACTACATCCCAAACCCACAGCTGGAGTTAGCCATCGTCATGCTGATTGTGCCTTTCATTGTGAATGTGAGTCATTCAAGAATAATGTATGACATCTGTCTATCCATCCATCCATCTGTCCATCAGTCCATCTGTCCATCCATCCATCCATCCACCCATCCATCCACTTATCCATCCATCTATCCACCCATCCATCCATCCATTCATCCACCCATTTATCCACTTATCCATCCATCCACTTATCCACCCATTTATCCATCCATCCATCCATCCATCCAACCATCCATCCAACCATCCATCCACCTATCCATCCACCCATCCATCCATCCATCCACCAGTCCATCCACCCACCCACCCACCCATTCATTCATTCATTCATTCATTCATTCATTCATTCATTCATTCATCCACCCACCCACCCATCCATTCATCCACCCATTCATCCACTTATCCACCCATCCATCATCCATCTATCCACCAGTCCATCCATCCACCCACCCATCCATCCATCCACCCACCCATTCATCCACTTATCCATCCATCCACCAGTCCATCCATCCATCCACTTATCCATTTATCTATCCACCCATCCATTCATCCACTTATCCATCCATTCACTTATCCATCCATCCACTTATCCATCCATCCATCCACCCACCCATCCATTCATCCACCCATTTATCCATTTATCCACCCACCCATCCATCCATCCATCCATCCATTCACCTATTCATCCACCCATCCATCATCCACCCAACCATTCATCCACTTATCCTTCCACCAGTCCATCCATCCACCCATCCATCCAACCACTCATCCATCCATCCATTTATCTATCTATCTATCTATCCACCCATCCATTCATCCACTTATCCATCCATCCATCCATCCATCCATCCATCCATCCATCCACCAGTCCATCCACCCACCCACCCATCCATTCATCCACCCATCCATCCATCCACCCACCCATCCATCCACTTATCCATCTATCCATCCACCCATCCATCCATCCATCCATCCACCCATCCATCCATCCATCCACTCATCCATCCATCCATCATCCATCCATCCATCCACTTATCCACCCATCCATCCATCCATCCATCCATCCATCCATCCATCCATCCACCTATTCATCCACTTATCCACCCATCCATCCATCCACTTATTCATCCATCCATCCACCCACCCATCCATCCACCCATCAATCCACCCATCAATCCATCCATCCCTCACTTCCTCCCTATATATTTCTTTATATAATATATTGCAACTTGTGTTTCAGTCTATAATGTTCTGGTTGGTGGACAGTTTAACAATGCGGAAATATAAGAAGATGACATCTCTGGAAGGCTCACATGACTGTCCAAAGCAAGTAGAGGTGTTGCCGCATGAAAGCAATGATGAAGCTGAGGTGAGAATATTCATATGACGTCTCAATAAATGCACATAAAAAAAATGGGTCTCATTCACTAATAATTGCGTGGATACTTCGTATTTAGAAGCACAGGAGAATGCTCACAATAGCATGATATAAAAAAAAGTTGAATTTACTAATTTTATTGAAGCTGAAAATGTTTTTTAATTTGACAGATTCAACCTGGAAACTGTACATTACATTACACCAATGAAAGTTGTTTTTAATGGTAAGACTAAGATCAGGTATAAATAGTTCTTTAAGGTAACAAATGCGCATTGTCAGCCCCTCACGGGCGACTGCCGCTTAAACTAAAACAAAACAACAACATAAATTTAATTTAATTGAAAAAGCTGTCATAATATCATCACTCATGTGCATTTTTTATGCTGGGTTTAGCAATCAGTATGGAGATCCAGGAAAAAATGAGTCAGTAACAATTCCTCATGACCTTGTTCCCCATATCTGTCCCTCTGGACATTTCATCCAAGTTAAGTTTAATTTGACCGTTCGCAAAAGCCACGCCCCCTAGTTATTGTTACTACGCCCGTCAAACAATTGAGAAACAGACACATGGCTCGGTTGAGCTCCATACCGGTATAAGTGATTGGTTTTGGAGTAATGCAGCAGACATATCCTCCAGGGCACGACAGAAAGGGCTGTAATATGCAGTGGAGGGATATGTTCAAAATGTTAAAAGAAGCAAAGACGGGAATATTACAACAATCGAGGCAAAGGTGCTTGAAGTGGGGGGAAAAAGGTGCCGGTAGGCAGGCTACCTGTTGCTCTCTTGCATTGGCAAATTATGACATTTGAGATTAATACAGTGAAAAAAAAAACTTGAAGATATTGCTGGTACAACAACAATTTATTGTTATTTATTAACTATATAAATTTATTTAAAGGAGCTGTATGTAAGAAATGTATTTCAATTAATCATAAAATGGCCCTGATATGTCACTAGACATTAAGAAATCATGTTCATTTCAAATACTTATATCACTGACAAAAGTAGTACGGCCAGGATATTGTCATTTAAAAAGTGAAGTTGCAGCCCTCAACTGATGTTGATGTTGTCATCTTGTGTTTTGGCCTGAAGCGCCACCCTCCACCTATCTACCAATCACGAAGTCAGTTGTGTTTCAGCATCCGGGTTGCCAGCTCTGCTCTAGTTACCACAGCTGCAGCTACAAACTGCAGCCCACGTTCCTGCTGGATCCTGCAGCCTATCTGGCAACCTTGAGTCAGGGGGGAGGGGGAGGGGATACACCGCTCTATAGTAATTTGAAAGTGATTGCAGTACCAGTTTTGGCCACAATCTTACATACAGCTCCTTTAAACAAGTAGTGAGTGTGTGTGTGTGCTTGTGTGCAAACGGAACTCCTCCAAGTCTGCAAGTCCAAAAATACATTTAGGCTATGGTGAGTTTACTATATATATTTTTTTTAAATGCATTTATGGTGAGATTATTATATTTTTATGTCAATCTGTGTTCGTTTTGACCAAGAACCATGCGCTGTCACTTTAATTCAGCGTGTGCAGCACAGCAAAATTAAACTCGGTGCGGAAACGATTGCAGCATCCGCGTGCAGAGTGAAAGCATTAAGTTACCTGTTAACATGGGTACGAAAAAAAAAATACACACTTCAAACGCACTGTAAACGGACTACGGAGTATATGTGAAACGGGCGTGACTGACGCTTATATATTATATACACTGACACATGTATGCTTATTAATCTTCGAGGCATTTAGCTGTGAGTGAGGTCTCCCACACTGCTTAATCCATTGTCGGCATCTTTCTGCTAGGGTCTTGGGTTTTGGAAAGGCGAAAAAAACGACCCCTCCCCCCAAAACTTTTGGGGTACCTAGTGTCAGACTTGCAGGTGCCATAGGCGCATCGTTTCACCATGTGCTGGATATCGCAATGTTTGACGGAGGTCCTTCTCCTTAGTTACCGTTGCTGAGCTAGGATTGGACGAGGAGCGTTCGAGGGCGGGGTTTTGCGAACGGTCAATTCAGTGGTTCTCAGCTGGTTTGTTTTTGGTCTATTTTGACTGCATAAAACAAGAAAAAACTAAGCTAAATGCAAATAATAAAATGCAACCATCCATACAACACAATAAATTGGGAGGAGAGTCACATCTTAGGCTATTGACCTGAAAGAGCATGCGTTCAGTCAAACTCCTATGGTATTTTTGTGCAAATTCATCATGGATTGGTAAAAACTGTCCAAATTAGACCGATGACAAATTTGGAACATGCACTTATACTCAAAAATCATTAAAAATAAATAAATACACAAAACAAAAGGAAACATGACTACATTAAATACAGATTAAAAAATATTAAATTAAATAATAAATTAAAAATGTATTGTTTTCTGCAGTGAAATGTTTTCTGTGGAGATTTCTAATTCATAAATTTTCCAATTCCAAATTCAGCCTATTTTAGAATAATAATTTTGCATATTGAAGTTTTATGGTAATATTGGTCAATCAAAATGTTTTATTTTACAGATATTATTGTTTTTGTTTTTACAATAAACCATTTTGGTTATTGTGTTGGTCACCACTTGATGTCCAATTTAAAATCTGTGTCCCGAAGCAAAACAATTTTAGAACCACTGGACTAATTTTTGTTTGTTTGTTTTTTTGTATTAGTTTGGCTTTATTCTTGCATTTAATTTAAAATGAAGTCGCTCAGCTGAAATGAATGTTTTGTTTATGGGGCTGTATATGAATAGTTTGATTGTGTGTTGTATTCTTCTTCTTGAATGGTGGGATTGTGCTATATGAATGTGATTACAGGACAACTTTTTTCCTTTTTTTCGCCGTTTGACCAAAGACCTTTCCAAAGGCCGCTAGCCTCTTGGGTCAAATTATCTCCATTTGTTGAGCAATATGGGGTCTTTCCAATCTCTTTTACTTTGTTTTTCTCCTCTCATCTTTTCTTTTTTTTCTCATCCCTTTTTCCTTCACTCCTCCAGTACTGGTAGAGTGCCAGCTGTTCACAAATCATTCATTTGTTCAGCGATAGCAGTGACATTTGGAACATGTTTCCATAAGCTCATGCTATAGAGAATGAATCCAAATCTGTGGAAAAGTATGTTTGATGAGTCCCAATATGAACGAGAATGTATAAAACTGGTCTACTGTCAATCTTCTGCTGTATTCTTCCATCTGTGCTTATGCTTTTATAGTCAGTAGATTTATGCTATACCTATAAAATCACAACTCACATGAACGGGAAAACAATCATTTGTAAGATCTGGCCTGGCTGTTCAGTTGACCTCAAACTGTGTTTATATGTTTGTGTAGGTGCTACTAAAGGAAGATGAAGATGATAAAACAGTATGTTCTGAAGAGGAAGAACACGACTCAACAGAAGAAGCATTAATACGAGACTGTATGGAAGTTTAAAAAACACAAAGTATACCTATCAAAATGTAATATACCCTATATCTCTGTTCCTAAACCTAGAGAGCTGCCTTGGTGTTTACTCAATGGAACTCAAGTGACTGATTTGGAACCTTCTAATAGGTAGAAACTCCACAATAGAACTTTTCACGTGAAGTACACTGGAGACTGGACTCAAATGATTACAATAAAGTGTGGCGTTAGCATGGTGCTAAGCTAGCAACACAACACTCAATACTTGACACAAGACTAAGTATGAAAATTCACGGCACACATAAAATGTTGAGTAAAATCCTCCATTTTTAGTTGGATTGAACTTTTATATTGATTGGCTACTTGAATGAAATGTATTTACTGTCAACATCATTTTGTATGCTAGCAAATTCTGGAACAGCCTTCTTGCTGAGAGAGTGCCTTAAGAGCTTTTCATAAGAAGTACACTTTGAAGAGTATTACAATTGATCCCAATAGAATGTGACATTAGCATGTTGCTAAGCTAACAACACAACGCTTTAGTAAGTATAAAAATTCCTTTAGTTCTAGTTAGATTTAACTTTTAAATTGGTATTGAATGAAATATTAGTATATATATTGTCAACATTTCTCTCAGATCATTTGCCATCTTAAAAAAAAAAAAAGGAAGTCTTTGTTTTGGGCGCGTATCTATGATACCTTAACCCAGCAAATACATGGTATGGTTCGCAATTGGTTAAGATAATTAATAGCACATGAGTTATTAAAGGGTAACATTATCCTCCCTCCACGTCCTTTAGAGTTCACACTTCTAAGTTAATTAAAAGTAGAGAAACAGAGACAGATGAGAGAGGAGGTCTAGTGTTTCTTCTCATTACAGACATTCAGACTTTTAATTTGAAGTCGAAACAGCTCATGTCAGTACCTGTGATGAACACCTCACTGTAAGCACACTACAACCACTTTCCAGCACTTGACACACATGCTAGAATATTTCAAATCTGCAAGACTCACCCATAAGACAAAAAGTTGTCTTAAAACCATTTGTAAATAAGTGAAAGACCAGGCGATCTTTGTGTTTTAACCCTGTAAAAATTAAACAATGTACAGTATTCATTTTTTTTTAAATTGTGTTTTTGTACTTTTACGCATGCAACATCATTCTGATTATCAATTTTGTACAAAATAATGATGTACAGACTAGTAACTGTAAATTTTCAGCTATTCAGCTATTAAATTATATTGATTCTTCAAAATATTTGCAATGTCAATATGCACATGCAGTCAAGTCTTTTATTACGAGTTTGAAACTAAGTTGTGAAATGCTAAAAAATACTGCTTGTAATAAAAAAAAAAATCTAGTACAAAATTTCTAGCAGATGGATGTCACGAAGTAGATTAATGGGGTTTTTTTTAAGGAAGATTTGTGTTTATGTACTAATTGTTTAATTTAAAAAATAAGGCACTTAATGCCATTCTTTTTTGCTTAATTTGACCAGTGATTGGTAATTTTGCGGTTTGCACACATCTTTTTTGTATTGTGTGTGGATGCATTTGCACATTTTTTTGTTATCAGTAAGTTAGAGTCACGTCTCCAGAGCACTTTTAAGAGCAACTACTTTGCACCTGCCAACAAAGTCCTGTGTGACAAAGGGGCTCTAAGAGTTAAGCAAACTTAGGGAAGAACACCTGGAAGGGGTGGGTCCAGCAACCATTTGACCCCAGTCTGATGACAGAGGCGAAACAGGTCATACTCAACCAGAAATAAGAAAAAAGATTTCTCAGCTGTTATGGGTAAGCACCACTTGGGCTATTGTGGTTTGTTTAACATTTCTTTCTCTTTAATAGAGTGGCACAATTACCCACTTTTTATGTAGTCATGGTTCTGGAAGTATTCATCCCATTAGTTTTCTCTACACTGTAAAACAAAAGTTGCTGCCTTAACTTTTTAAGTACTATCAACTTGGATGTTTAAGTCATTTCAACTTAAATTACATTAAACTGACTTTAATGAAAGAAAATTGAAAAAAAAAAATGTAAAATTTGAAATTGCATTACTTATTTTGATGAGTTAAAGCAATGTAAAACATATGTTGTCATAACTTACGAATGTTGTAATTTTTACAGTGTAGGTAACATATTTGAAGAGATTTAATATACAGTATATCGAGAGAGAGAGCGAGAGAGAGAGAGAGTAGAATCAAAACAATTATTTATGAAGAAGTTTTAAGAATGTATTATAAAATTTTCATTTATTTTTCATTAATAAGGATGTACTCTTTTTTTTTTTTTTATAACATCAGTAAATCAAAAGACAAAAGTTGACCTAAGTTTCCTTACTTTTTTGTTGTTGTTGCTGTGATTGCAACAGTGTTGTCTCTGATTGGTGGATCTCACTAGAGGATTATGGGTAGTGTAGTACTTCAAAGAGAATTCAACAATAAAATGTTTTGTTATATGACGTTAAAATTAGAAACATATTTCATAATCTCAGAGGTAGTTTTTTCTTGTCAGTAAAAATCAGTTTCTCTATGGAGATTCTCACTTCTGCAACCTGGCTCTTTACCTAAAAGAAGACAGTCTATTGTTAAAATTGTATTTATTAGTACAAAATTAACTGTCTTATTATATTAACTAAAAATATACAGTATATATTTGTAGATGACTACAATATAAATAGTGAAGTAGTATGTCCACACATCACTGAATATAAATCATGTACTTAAAATACTGCTTTTGGATCTTTGTGATGGTTTTTAAAGTGTTTGTGTAAGTATATTCCAGTCATATATATCATATTCTCTCTCTCTCTCTCTCTCTCTCTCTCTCTCTCTCTCTCTCTCTCTCTCTCTCTCTCTCTCTCTCTCTCTCTCTCTCTCTCTCTTTCTCTCTCTCTTTGTGGGTGTGTGTCTCAGCGTGTGTTGGTTCCATTAACCCAGTCTCCTATGTCAAACAGATGTGACACAACATAATCAGCGTATTGTCCATCGATCAGTTTGGCCGCATTGTTTTTGGCAAACCAGCAGTCTACGGTCTGCTTTCCAGAGTAGATTCGTCTGCTCTTCTTTATGACGGCGACAGTACGATCCTTCACCTTTAGTGCGGGGTAATTGTGTAGAGTGATATTTTCCCCTAGTGTTTCCCGTGTGATGTTTTCCCCGGCCATGCTGACATTTCCAGGAAGCTGTGTCAATCCAATCTCTTCATACAGGAACTGGCCTGTAAGTACAGAAATATTTCTCTCTTTTAGTATGTATACAATCTCTTTGCATTTGTTCCAAAACCTAGTGACACAAATCCCAGTCGCATTAGCAAAATTTCAGCGAGAAAGTTTTGTTGGCAAACAAGGTCCATCATCAATAGTGTAGCAATGTTTGAAACTCAGCTCACACAGAAGTCACTTTCAAGCCAAGTAGCTTTCACATGACCAACTTGAACATAGCGAAATCTGACGTTCACCCTCATGCAAAACTTCAGATCGCAAGGTTTCCTATTGAAATGACTGGATTTCGGCCACAAGATTTTGCCGAGCAACGGTAAACATGAGCGCACCTTAAGGCAGCAACACATGTATCCTTTGTGTTGAAAGCCAAAACCAGAATTCACTGCTACAAACTCAATGAGAAAGTTAATCCAAGATGGCCGACAAAGTGAGAGAAATGTGGCCTATGAATATACTTTTTTAAATTTCAGTACTAAAAAGTAGCAACAAAAAAGGTTGACTCATTCCAATTGACTATTTTAATCGATATACTATGTCTTTAGAGTATCACAATGTTAGCTTAGCAACATGCTAACATCAAACTTTAATGCAATCAATAGTGCAACAATTTTCTCCATAGAGAAATGGATTTTTTAAGACTTAAAGACAGACCTATTGTGAACTACGAGGTTAATTGGTATATGCTTTTGTTGAAGCCATCAGCCTGCATTATTGCAAATAATTTGTTTTAAATAATCATATAACAGCGGAATTGCCCATGATCCTGCAAAGAAATCTTCAACGATTAGAGAATTAAAGCAAAATGTGGCAAAATCACACTTTAGCGTTCACACACTCCCATGAAGCACTGCAAATTTAAAATCCCAATGGGAAAAATACTTCAAGCACCAAGGCCACTGAAAACTACACAGTGAATCGAGTCTCCGTTACGCTGGTCTTAACTGTTTTAGCTAGTTTCCCAAATTATCAAACTGGCGTTCAGCTGATTGAGCTAACTGGTCTTCAGGTCTGATCAGTTGACAAGTCCTAAAACCCCCTTTAAAACCAGTTTAACAGCATGCCCAGGCTGAGACACCAGTTAACCTAGGCAGAAAGATAGCTCACTAAGTTTGACAACAATGTGTATGCGTGCTTACCTAACAACCCGTGTGTATCCTTGCTCAATCCTTTGCTGTTAGCAATGTAAAATCCCAGGTGATCTCGCTGATAGGGCGCTGGATTTTTGTAATGATGGAATAAGATGACAAACTGGATATTTCCTTGAATGGTTACAGTCAGGTTTGTGTTAGCAATAAGGACCACAGCCAGGTTGGTGGTTTCAACTGAAATGCTGGAGCTGGATGGAAGGATCATCCGGTCACGGTCGTCCAGTATGACCTTTTGTGGGGTCACCTCAATGTAGGAGCGCCTCGGCTTATTGGCTACTATAGTTATGCTGTTGAAATATGTCCTCTGTTCTTTATGACTGCCGGCTGGGGCTGGGGCACCAATCAGCGCACCGTTCACAGTCACGCCTATTGGAGACAAAATATGTAAATTTTTATGGTAAGCATCCAAAATTAAAACTTCATAAGCACTAAATAAGAAACATTGGCTTTGGCGAGTGAAGTAGGCTAGATAGTTAATGAGCAATAATTGATAAAATAATACGTTTTAAGGGTCGCCTACATTTGCACAACGACAATGTAATTAAAACGGAAAGCTTTTCCTATGCCTTTTTCGCATACAGACGTCAATGTTGTCAAAACGATCCCTGTTCACACATATCCATGTAAAGACTAAAAGCGCTGTAGTATTCATGCCAGGCCAGTAGTTGGCGATGTCACTTTGTAATGAAACTTAAATATCATAATGGTATTGTCAGAGAAAGTCTAATGAGGGGAGAAGTGCCACTCAATAAACTTCCGGTTGCAGTTCCACTTGTTCCATATGAGGGCGCTCGCATAACGAGTGCAGAATGAATGGAGGTCTATGGAGCTATACCGCTCAAAATCCACTTTTCTTAGGATATAATTTTTTGTCTAGTAATTTGAATGTTGTTTTCAAAAGGGGATGCAAAGAAATTACACATTGCTTGGTGTTAGATTTTTTAGAGTCACTTATTTGCTTTAAAAAGTCTTTCAAAATGTCAGAATGCTGACGTCATTAGCAGAATGCTAGCGTGTTATGGGCAACAACAACTCAACCTGTAAGAAATCGAAAAGAAATAAGTACTCGTTAATTCAACTTTCGATCTATAACCCATGTTGAACTTGCAAAACCTACAATCAAATCTGAGATTTCTCAACAGCAATCGGGTGAAGGAGACAAATCTAGCCATCTAGCCCCACTGACTCCTATTCATTTTGCACTCATGGCGAGCGCCCCCAGTGGAACTCTGATTGGAACTACAACCAATAGGACTTAATAGGGCGTTGGAGTGAACAGGCTTTCCGTAGACGGGCTTTGGTATTGTTTTCAAAACCTGCTTTTCAGGCCCCCAAAAGCCACTGTCGTGCAAATGAACGGCCAAAATGCATAAAAAAGTTTTAAGTTTTATGTTGAAAACAGTATAGTGTAAATGACTGAATCTTTATAAAATACAGATTTTTGTTTAAATCTAACACAAGCAACATGAACAAATCAAATCACAGTGATTTATGGCCCACTGAAGTAATTAAGCAAAATTAAATAATTGAATTGGGTATTGTTATTGTACTGAAGCCAAAGAAAATTATTAATAATAATTATTATTATTTCTACCCTAGACAATTTTATTTATTTATTTAATAAAAATATTTGTATTTGTATCTATTTTTATGCATGTATGGGTTACACCATTTTTAAACAATAACTATAATTATTACATATAAAAAATAATAATAACTATAATTATTACATATTAAGAAAAATATTATACATAAAATATAAATTACATTTATAATATTAAATCTGCAGTTTATACAATTTTTTTAATTATAACTATAGATATTAAATATTGAATCTTTATTTGGCCAAGAATTGGCAATAATGCAAAGCTCACTTAAATACTTGCAATACTTTTAAAAAAAAGAAACACAACTCTTAGTATAGTTTTGTTGTTTACCTGAGTGTTTATGGTCAGTCACCAGTCGCAGGATGTGTCCTGGCTCCCCATTAATGTTGAAACACACAGTCAGTTTACTTTGAGGAATCTCCACCACAAAATGAGGGTCGCCATCAGCTAAAGACAGATAAGAAGATGATGTAGGAGGGTCACCATAATTTTGCCAAGCAAGACATGTTCTTGGATCAACATTCCTGTCTGAAAATGTAGTCCTAACCCTATCCCTAAACCTAACCCTACCCATCAGTTATCCCTAAAATCAGAGAGGAATGATATGTGAATAACACTGATGTAGAAGAACCTCACCCTGGTTCTAACCCTAATCTTGATATAAACAGTAAACTTGTCCCTCAGATTTGATTGGTTATTGAAATGCTGTTCCAGGATCAACAAAGATGTTTATCCATGAACATTAATCATGTAGAAGATAGAAAACATTTTGACTTGAATATGGACCATTTGTAAATAAATGAAAATAAATCAAATGATGCAAGCTTGTTGGTAATGTGCAACCCAAACAACCCCTGTGAATTCTCTCATTTAAGTATGCAATATTTTATATGAGATCACAAATCATGCCGATAGAAAAGTTTCTTTTCAAAGCTTTCAGATTTAACTGGACTGGAGGGCAGTTTTACTCATCTTATAAATGCATGTATCCATAGTACAAAGAGTGAAGAATGAGTTACACCCTAATACTTAGGGGTTTGTTGAGGTATTGCATTTTTTTCCCATCAGCCCCTCAAACACAGGCATGTGAATTAGAGCCCATACACAACTCTCAGTAGCAATTAAATGCGCTTTGATGAGGCCACTTTACCTGAACGCAACAAATTACAAGCCGCACAGTCCATGTGAACAGACTTTCAACTACACTCACACACATTCGCACTGAAATGCAAAGCAGATGTAGAAAGATGGAGAAATACCGGATGTTTTGGATAAGGTGACAGACTTTTTGGCGGGTTTGCTGACGCCACCTGGAGATAAATGGAAAACATTGAAATCGTCATGGATTGTTTGAGTCACCTTAATATTTTCAAGACCGATTGTGTAATGGCAATCATAATGACCCTAAATCTGATCTAAAACAAATGT
Organism: Scardinius erythrophthalmus; assembly: GCF_964197995.2. Taxonomy (NCBI): domain Eukaryota; kingdom Metazoa; phylum Chordata; class Actinopteri; order Cypriniformes; family Leuciscidae; genus Scardinius; species Scardinius erythrophthalmus. Next base: position 18,870,858 of record NC_138224.1, on the reverse strand, counting down.
TTTAAATAAACACACTTGTTGCTTTGGCGACTGCAGGAGTCGACTTGGGCGGTTCATTCCTGTGCAGGCTCTGAGGTGTTAGACTGTTCTCGTCGTCTGACAGCTGATTGGATGACTCAGGAGGGGGCGGAGCCTCTGTGGCCTCTGGTTCTGTCTGTGCTAAAGTTCCATCGGCCAGCACTTGTGGTTTCTCCACTATCATTTGCGTGAGTGGCGTGAGGAAATTATACGTTAACGAAAGATTTGTAGCATGTTGCGTGTAGTTTTCCCGCTCTCCGCTCGTCTGGCTTCGCAGTCGTCCTTTTAGCCCGTCTTTAACACTCAGATATCCCCACAGTCGCTCCACATAACCTTCCGCGTTCGGACCCACCTCTGCTTCCGCTAGCCGCCGTTCGGTTTCCTGTTCTCGCTCGTGTAGTGACACGTCTTTCTCCAGCACGATGCTCTTTTCGCTGTTGCTGGCGGTCACCTGAATGTGCAGCGAGTCTGCGCTGCGATTGGATAGTTTTCCGGCTACAACGAGCTCAGAGCCGTTGAAGTAGTTTGTGAAAAGGTTCTGGGTGATGTATTCCACGGCATCCTCTGAATATTCCACCCGGATGTCGGATAACAGCGGAGTGCCAATCTCATCGTAGAAGCTATAGAGAGTTAGTAGACGAAAGAAAGGAGAGGAGGAAAGGAATAATAGGATCAAAATGCCATAGTGTTGCTTCAGATTGTGGGTTAATAAGTCACGTATTCTTTACGTTAAACTTGTTAAGCTTTTAGAGTGGGGCCCATTGTTAAGCCTTGTGTAAAGATTTCTGACTCCTAATGGCATCTCATGTAACTTTTGACCTTTAACCTAAACTTTAAGTGGGGCTTTTTGTCACAAAACACCACACAACATACTTGCCCCATAATATTAATGGTTGCAAGCAGGGCCTGAAACTAACTTCACATGCCAATGGCCAGTGACTTAAGAAAATTTACTGGCCAATGCGCCCAAAAATATTTTTTACCAGCCATGAAACTGTAATGGCAGTTATGACAACAAAATTTTCAATTACAGAAATGTAATAAAGTAATGCAATGTAAAATAACACTGTATAAATTAAACTTAGATTCATCTTTATAAAGTTACAAAAGTTCAGTCAAGAGCAGTGAGTGTTTTTCCTTGTCTTTAGTTGTTTAACATTATGGACAGACGGCAGCAGGCTTATATTAGGCTGCCGTCACTTTAAGACCTAATGTATGGATCCAATATACTGATACACATGTGTTTTCTCTCACAACTGTTTGTTCACTTAAAAGGTTAGTTCACCCAAAAAAGAAAATTCTGTCATTAATTTCTCACCCTCATGTTGTTCCAAACCCTTAAGACATTCGTTCATTTTCATTTTCGGAACACAAATGAAGATCTTTTTAATGAATCTGAGAGCTCTGTCCCTCCATTGACAGTCTACATAACTACCACTTTCAAGCCCCAGAAAGGTAGTAAAGACATCATTAAATAATCCATGTAACTCCAGTGGTTTAACTTCAATTTCATGAAACGACGCAAGTACTTAGTCTGCGAAAAAAACACACTTTACCACTTTATTTACAAGACATTAATCTCCAACACACATTCCCGAAAGCACCACGACGGATGCACGTTGTGTTGACTCGAGAGCAGACGTTGTGTGAATGCCTGTTGGAGATTAATATTATGTAAATAAAGCGGTAAATCGTTTTTTTTTTTTTTTTTTACGACATTAGGTTGAGTAATTGATGACAGAATTTTCATTTTTGGGTGAACTATCCCTTTAAGACATAACTGACTATGCTTACGAGGATACTTGCCAATACGGGGATTTTCAAGCACAAGAAGACGTGAAAGAGAGTTCAATTCAGTCGCACTGTCTGAGACAGACTTCTGGGCACGCGCTTCGGATGTTTGCGCACAGAAAATGTCCCACTCAGCGAGTAACGAACTGAGTTCCCTTTTGCGTCTTCTTGCGCTAAAATATTTCAATTGGCAAGGCTTAAACTTTCATAATAATGCAGCGCTGGCCCGTCAACAATCCCAAGCGTTATTCACGTTTGTTCACGTTCATCTTCTCACAACACTGCATTGCTAGAATTCATAAAAATATTACCGGCCATTTGGCGATTGACACTGTTTCATATACATGCCAACGATTGTAATAATATAGAATAATTTACTCGCATTTGGCGCTTGGCGAGTGATAATTTAGTTTTAAAAATAATAAATAGATAAATAGTTTTTTTGTTTTGTTCTCAGAGGTTGATAGGGTGTTGCTAGATGGTTAAAAAGTAAAAAAAAAAAAGTTAAAAAAAGTAAAGTTTTGTTTTGTTTCATATTTTGTTTTATTTTGTTAGCATTACTGGCACTTTTTACTTTTATGCACCATTGTGTTGAACTATGTACCGCTGTATTGCATAGCATAGATTGCAAGATTCCTTTAGGCTTTAATCAGATCATCTATTATTAACACTTTAAAATTAGGTTTAATTTTTACCAACAGTTAATGCATTAAGAATTAACAAAAGCATTCACAGCATTTATAAATCTTCTATGTTAATAATGTTAATGAAATAGATTGTTCATTGTTTAATCATGTTCATTCATAATCCATTACCTTATAAGTTAAACCAATTGAAATGTGCATTAATGTAGTAATTAACATGAACCAAGATTTATAAATGATGTAAAAGTTTTGTTTATTGTTTGTTCATGTTGGCTACTACAAAGTAAGGGATGATGTGAAGTCAGCTGGTCATTATCACAAAATAAATCTGGATCCTGATGCGGAGGGATTTATTTTACATGCATTTTTATTTCTCAAATCTCATTTGCGCTTGCGTATTGCGTATGTATTCAAATAGGGTGCGCCAAGTTTGATGTCATGGGTGGAATCAATTGTTGTGTGTCACAACTGATCCTAACAGTCTGCAAATGATGACAACATTTGTATTTTTGCCTGAACTTACGCTTCAATTAGATTAGTTCACAAACACACAAAAATATGTTGTTAATGGTGACCACATGTTCCTCACCCTTTGAGCATGACTTTGGCGTCTGCGTCCTCTGGGATTCTCCTCATGGTTCCACAGTTCTCCAGGGACATCCTCTCCAGGAGCTTGTAGTCCACATCATCCCCCATCCCAATAGTGAAGAGGCAGAACTTCTCCTGCACTGCTGCTTTGGTGTTGCCAATGATGGTTGGACTCTGAACTATGCCCACTGTGGGCCGCCCATCGGTCAGGAAGATGATGAGCGACACACTGTTGTGATGGGACTCTTCTTTGCTGGACAAGTAGTCCCTGAGCAATGCCGAGCCTGTCTGAATTCCACCGTTGATGTCAGTGCCTGAGGAGTTTTAAATAAAAGAGAAAGTTTTACCTTTAATTTATTTGTAAGTTTTAGTAATTTTAGTATTTCAACTTAAACACATTCATATCAACGTTTTCCTTTAGTTTAAGTTTTTAATTGAAATTTATATTTTAGTTAACAAAACCAACATAATGATAATGTCAGATTTTTTAGGTGGACTGTTCCTTTAAATTATTTAAATGAGATCAGTGTTGTTAAAATGTGTAACAGGGAGTGTTTAGGAGTGTGTAAGATTTTCTACCTCCAGTGGGTGAGATCATGTAGATGAACTTCTTGGCATCACGTATATTGTTGGGTGTGACGGGCACCAGTTTGCCCGGCTGCCACACACGGATGCGATTGGAAAAAGTGACAAAATTGAAGTGATCGTTGGGCCGCAACTCGCGTAGGATCGTGAACAGAGCTTCTTTGGTCTGCGTGAGAGATATTAAAAAGAGAACTGTTGAACTCTGTCATTTTGCTATGAGATGGGTGTGTGTATCTGTGTGTCCAACAATGAGATCACAAGAACCAGCTGGGGGAAAGGAAAAAAAAGTGGCACAATATCATTCCCTCTTTGAGGGAACGGCACACTACAACTCTGAAAACTGAAATGCTGAATATAAATTCTTCTGGAGAACTGATTGCTTCAATCTGTGTCGACGACAGAGTATGTTACCTGTCTGATTTTGGTTCCAACCATGGAGGCGCTGGTATCAATCACAAATACAACATTTTTTGGCACGACAGGCAGGTCTCTGGGTGCAAAATAGTGTACAAAATGTCCATCTAGCACCTGAAAGAAAGCAAATACTTTTACAGGCTTTCGATCTTTGTAATGTGTGTGTGTGTGTGTGTGTGTGTGTGTGTGTGTGTGTGTGTGTGTGTGTAGACCAGCAAGCAATGAGCTCAGTGAACGGGAGGAGTTTAAAGTTTTTAGTGACCTCTGAATTAAAAAATGTTGGGAGAGAAGAAAAGGTGACATAAAAGAAAAGGAAAAGGAAGGCAAAAATCACTGACACTGCATGGATAAAGAAAACAAATTATACAATAAAAGTACACTCGCTGGCAACTTATTAGTTTCACTTGTTCAACTGCTGGTTAACCCAAATCCATGATCAGCCAATCGCATGGCAGCAACTCGATGTTTACACGACAAAATTTTCAACTAAGTACGGAAAACTTGTTTTGAGTTTTGGCTGTTCATTTACATGACAACATCGTTTTGGGGGCCTGAAAAAGCAACTTATGAAAACAGGTTTTAAATTCTCTGTGTAAACTACAAAAACGCAAATTTGTGAAAATAGTGACGCGTTTAGTCTACAGGTGTGTCATTTTTCTTTACAAAGTGACATCGCCAACTGCTGGCCTGGCATGAGTAATACAGCGTTTTAAATGTTTTCACGGATCCGTGTGAACGGGGCTCATTTTGACAACATTGTTGTCTGTATGCGAAATGCAAAGGAAAAACGTTCCAGTTTTTAGTACGTCGTCGTCGTGTAACGCCAACTGCGTGATGCTATCATGTCAATATGGATCAAAATCTCCAAGGAATGTTTCCAGCACCTTGTTGAATCTATGCCATGAAGAATTAAGGGTCCAACTAAATCGGTCGGTGAGTGTATATTTTTTGTAATGTTTATTATTATACATTAATATAATATAATTACATTTAATGTTTTTTGTTTTATTATTTTATTTTAATCCATCAGAATGTACAACATAATACGTTTTTTTAAGCACTGCAGATTATCTATAGGTAAAATAGCAAGAAAAAAATACTATTTCTAATTTAAATAATGCCTTTCTATGTAACTGCGTGTAAATATCTGTTACTAATATAGAAATATTGTGAGTATGTGTACCTGTATATCGCCGATGCCATTTTCTCTCTCTACATCAAAGCGCACCACAAATTCTCCCAGCATGCCATTGGTGGCAATTTTGGCTTGCTGGGCGATGTTGGGAGTGAAGCTGATCTTGCAAATGGATTCATTTTGCTTGACTACTGTGGAAACTGGTGGTCCTACTATACCTGGGGCAGAACAAGATGTAAACAATGGTAAATCATGCACTATTTTAAATTAACAACCTGTCATAAAATCTTTATTAAAGATTTAACGCTGAAAAGTGGAAAAACTGGAACTTGTGCCATCTATCTTGCAGTTCTTGAGGCTAAATTTTGCAATGTTGTCAAATATTTTAATCCATACCAGTGACAGCACATCTAAATACAAACTCAAGAATCAAATTGGATGCAGCTGTTTACCATTTGGTTTCCCAATGCCATTGGAAGATGGAGTTTTGCCATTTCGTAGGGGTAAGACTTCAAGATAAGTGATACGGGAGTGCTCTACAATAGTAACGCCCACGCTGAGTTTGCTGACCAATTGCATTGGCCTAACACTGGTCACATGCTCGTAGCGGCCCAATCGTCTCTGCAGCAGCTCTTCGTAGATCAGGAAGAACACAGCACGGTTGCGTCCAGGAATAGTGACCTCCATTCTAAACAACTCCATCTCACCCTCACTAACAGGGAGAGAGGAAAATATTACTCTGGAAATATGAACTACTTTGCAAAGGAATCTGTCACGAGGTTTGCCAAACCACATTACGATTTTTTGGAGGGAAAATCAGATTTCTCAGTCATATTTCTCATTCAGTCACAAGCAAGTGAAATACACATACAAGAACTTGAATAATAAACATCGCATTGCTTCTTGTACATATTGTACGATTAATAGTGCAATGAAAGCATTCTCAGGCTTGCCACAAGGGGTCCTATAGCAAGTAAGCATACTGTCTTGCCACATTACTCTTTTTAGTACAACTTTTGTCATGGTGCCACAGTTTAAAGAGAACCTTTCAGAACAGGGCTGCATTTTGTTGATCATAGAACAATTGCCACCACTGGTCTCTACAGTCAACTTAGGCTTACAATGCTTCTGGGAAACGCAGGTGGTTCAACACCAGGCTGAATCACAACACATCCAGTTTAATGGCACAGACATTTAAAGTTTGCGTGCTATCTTCACCTCTGCTCTGGTGTGTCCTTGTTTTTCTTCCCATTGTTTTCTCCTTTCTTCTTCACCTTCTTCTCCTTTGCCTTCACCTGGCTGGGAAAGACTCGTCCTCCCACAATCCTTTTGCCACCATACCAACAGCATGAAATGAGAATTTTTATTAGTGCCATGGAAAGAGAAGTTGCGGCAAGAGGCATATAAATCTTTCTTGTTTTTAATCATAATCTAAACTCTCTCAGGCCCTTCAATAACCGCTCTGGACTTTCTCTGGAGACTGGGGTCAATGACCACCAATTAACAGCCCAGTTCAAATAGCAAAATTTAGTGTTTTATCCATAAAGTGGATGGACCTTCAAGTCAAGATACCCAGAGTCATTCTCAGGGTCATAATCAAGAATAATTTTTATGGTCAAAGCAATTTTTTAAATAATGTCAGATCGAACCAGAATGGGGACACACATAGTGGTGCCATTTTCTTTGAGTGACCCACAGAGACATTTCAGTTACTAGAAATCAAATAGTTATAGTATTTTCCAATGATATATGTATTTCCACACTTACATGGTAAAGTTGGAGATGTATGCAGCAGTGGGGATGTGGAACTGAAAGACGCCCTGAGTGGCAGCCGAGTGTCTGTTAAGCATGCTACAGGACACCGCAGTGAAGGCATAGCGGGAAATGATGGTGGTCTGGACCGACAGCTCCTGAATGTGAGGTTTAGTTTCCTGGCAGACAACAGCAAGTTATGAGCATCATTAAAATATAGCCTAGATGAATATTTAAAATAGTTGCTCTGAAAACATGAGTGATGTAGCCAAGAGATTTGCCTAAAGATCTGGGCTGATCACCAAATAATTGTTGGGTTATGTCCTTAAAAAACATGTCCCATAGCCTAGAAATCTAGACGCACCCTAGCGGCAGCTAAATGTATTTTGCAGCCAGGGTAGTCTAGCAACTCTCCATTGACTTTCGGAGCTGTAAAAACCTAAATTTGGTCAGGCCAATCACGTCGTGTATAGAGTAGGCGGGGCGGGCTTAACATACGACGACAGAGTTGCGACGGTTCCCTGCTAAGTGTTACTTGAAAACAAAGAAGAGCTGCTGCTGGAGAACAGTCTTTCGAATCGGCTTTGGCCGCGACTCTGGAGGACTTGGAGTTAAGTTCTTCTTTGAGAAAGAGCAAAGAACGGCACTTAAGTCATTCTTAAAAAAGGAAGATGTGTTCGTAGTTTTGCCGGCCAGATTCAAAAGTTGAATCTATCAACTAACGTCAGCTCCGCTGTTGGGAAAACGCTCTGGTTGGTTGAAGCGCTGTCCTATTGCGTGCAGAAGGAATTTGAAAGACAGCCGTTTATCCCGCCCCTCGGATTGAGCCGTGTCTATGGTGAGTTGCCAGACCAAACATCTTGATGTAGGTCTGGCTTGCCAGGCTACATGTCCCATACAGGTTCTGCCAAAATACCAATTATTGTTGATAAAACGGAAGTAAACTGTGGTTCAGAAAACAGTGAAGCGTAATCACACTAGTAAGTTATCACAATATAAACTTTCAATGAACAGTTTAGGCTTTTCAGCCAAATTTAAACATCGGTCAAAGAATTGACGAAACAGCAAAATGTAAAAGGTAAGATACAAAAACATTAAATCATTGTTTGGGCCAACAAATATTGTAATTTATTTCATTTGTATACATTTATAACATTTAAAAACTCATGTAAAAACTTCCCCCAATAAAAAATGTAACAATTTGCCCTAGTTTTTTTTTTTTTTTATCATCATGAATGTTAAAAGACAGAACTGGTATCATCCGAATCACCCTTTTGAATAATTTGATAGGCCTATATGGTATGTAAATTTTGATCTTGCCTATACCTGTTAAAATAGTAATATCACATGCTAAGAAAAATGCTGGGTGGTTTCAATCCATGTTTGGGTCAAATATGGACAAACCTAACCGTTAGGCTTGACATTTTTAAATGTTTAAAACAAAGGTTGGGTTTTGTCCAAATTTGACCCAAACATGAGTTGAAACAACCCAGCATTTTTTTTAGCGTGTGATTGATATTGATACGTGGGATAGACAACCCAACATTGTTTTTTTTTTGTTGTTGTTTTTTTTTTAAAGAGTGCATGCGTAGGATTGTAACACTTTCAATGTACATAATGGAAAGATTGAACAGAATGGGACAATGTATAGGGCAAGCCCACACAATTGTGAGAGTGATAATGTTGTATTTTCTGTTTTGAATAAATTAAACTGTCCTTGTTTTCCAATGGTGTTACAGCTTCACCACCTGTTACATTTCACTCCAGTTGTAGTTTGTAACAACAGCACTTTTTGAAGATGACAATAGTTCACCATACAGATAAGTTGTAGATTTCTAACCAACTCAACTTCATAACAGACAAATATGGGAATACAATATCAAAGTCTGAAACAGATACTAGAGTGAGAATGAAAACTACAAAATTACAGACGTTGAAATTAGTGTTACAACACGGCCAGCCGCTAAAGCAAACAAACAGCGCGTTTAGCGCGAGAACTGCCTTTAATATATTAAAGAAAGACGTTAATTCAATATTTCCTAAAGAAAAATGAGTGTTTAACAGTCTCACAAAGCTTTAAAAACAGGTGTCGCGCGCATTTACCTTAGATAGTAGCATTTTCACCTGCCGCGGGATTCTGAGACGAGCCTGAAGACAAACATAATGGTGAGATCCTATATGACCGACGATATTTTCATAAATGAAATGCAAGAAAAAAAAACATCATACAGCATTTGAATCCATGTCAGAAGTCATGTATTCTTCTTCAAAGTCAACATCCTCTGTAAATTCAGTATCCTCAGTTTGGCACTGAAAAACCGGACACAAATACAAGACGAGGACTATGAGCAGCATCTTATTCTCCTGCACTGGCTGGTCTCTGGAGTGGGTCGAGTGTGTTCCTCAGTGGTCGTGTAGTGTGATCAGGGCGGTTATTGCGACCCACCCATCCGACAGTAGTGAAGTGTTTGGGAGGGAGCTCCAGTGATTTTGGTGTCTAGACACTTGCGACATTCTCACTCATTTGTCTGTCAATCATGAGATTGGCCTCTATACTAGCCTATAGTTGTAAGGCTTTTCTGGGCACATTGAGCAATATAGCCTAGCCTAAACTGGGTAGAGTTTAAAAGAGCTGGCAAGGGTATCAATGATTTTAATGCGCTTTAAATTTTGCAGTTCCACATTGGTCTTTATTGGGTATAATCAATACATCAGTACAATTCATGTCATAGGCTAACAATGAACAAAAAAAACTTCTGACTTGAGTGTGTTAATGCAATTAACCCTTATGCTCTCCTCCCGAAGCACAAAAATAATAGGCTACTTATTAATTTTTTATATCATTAGATTTTTAGATTTTTCCTATTTTTAATGCAGTTTTTGGGAGATATTTTAGGTTTTTTTTTTATTTTTTTTTTAGCTAATTTAAGTATACATTGAATTATATAACACATTCTTCACATTCTTTCACTTAAATACAAAATAACTATTACATGCACGAAATTGTTAAAACAGATAAAAAGGTTTCACATTGGGTGTCTCTCCCGACCTCTTGTGGAAAAAATATATATAACATGATATTTCATGATTTGCCACTAGATGGCTTTATAATCATCAATATAGTCATCGATACAGTTACAATGCAGAACGAATATTGTTCTGCACTGTAAATGTGTTAAAATCTAACCACTTTATATCTGTGTGCAGTCTGCATTGAGACTGACTGATTTTTATTTGAAAAAAAAAAAAAACATCGTTATATTCTTAGGTATATGTGCCCCATAAAAACTGTGCCCGATTTTTTTTTTTATATATATATATATATATATATATATATATATTCTTTTGACAAATGTAAAAAAAATCCCCATTTTCCCCCATTTCCCATTCATTCCTATGGGGGTCAAATTGACCCGCGAGGGAAGGATGTGTTACTATTTTTATTACAACCACATAAAGTCCTCGAATCCAGTAAAAAAAAAAGAAAAAAGTGTGTATTCCAAGTTCAAGTGCGACAAAAGCCCTTTATCGGACCACTCCGATGAACACTCAATTTTTAAAAATGAAAAGAAAATGAATTTCGGGTCAAAATGATTATAAGATTATAAGAGACTCACTATTACTTATACAATAATTTTTTCTTTCTCTTTGTAGGATTTAGGTAGGCTTAATGCCTCAAAATATTATGTAAGCTTGCATATTTGAATGAATGTATAATTGATCATGTTTTACTCATTTGGTGGTATTTCATACAATCAAAATAATTCGATTCGATAACAATTCGAAAAGATTTGATCATAATAATAAAATCGCTTTATCGTTGGCAGTCCTAAGCTTCATTGTCAATGTTCAAAGTCAAGTGAGGCTGTTTGCTAAATGGATAATGAAAATGTCTTTCTTCTCAACATAGATAATATGGAGCTAAGACTGAAAAACTACGCTGACCCAGTGACCTCAGCCTTTTCTTGTAGGGTTTCTAGAAGGGCAAAGGACACCAAAGCTATTCAAACGTGAGACCACAAGATACTGGCTTTTAAAGGTAAAATCAACTTTCTGAATGTATTACACAATTAAAATTAATAGTGTAGAAAATATCAAACATAGATGACAAATGAGCAAAGTGTAAACACAGCAGGACGCCCATAACAATAAATATTCATGTACATCTAGATAATCACAAATCACACAATATTGTTTTTAAGAAGCTTCTCTCATCTGTTTCCTGGTGCAAATATTGGTCAGTATCCACAGTATTCTTACATATCAGACTTCCAGTAGATGGTAAACAATCAGGAATTATGAATAATTTTGTTTTATGCAATAACATCATCACATTAACTAGGGCAAAGTGTCTAAAAAAGTTTTCTTTCATTTCGAACTTATTGGTTGGTCAGTTTAAATTTAACAAGCTTCTTTTTTTATGTTTTGCTTAAAAAGTGTGCTTGTGCTGTCTTTCTTTACAATAAATACCACTTTGTTTAGTATGTTGTATATGATGCGACATTCAGACATTTTTAACAGTGGTTTATAAGTGTCCAAATATACTTATTAAGGTCACAGATGACCATATGAATGCAAATATGGTGTAGGATTGGGAACACACAAAGTGGTGTTTAAAAAATATCAGAATGAAAGGGAATAACCCTTTGCCTAGAGCAACCACAGAGTTGGTGGGGCAAGGGATTGGGCAATAATCTGGGTAATATTAACTAATTAACCCTTGAAATGACTCTAATTCCTTTGATATTTTTTTTTATCTGATGGAGATATGGGGGTCACTCTCACAAAAACATATATCCTGGTCATCTTTCATCATAAATTCAAAGAAAAAGACAGAAAAAAGAATCCTATATTTTAAAGAGTATCAATTGATTGATTGACCGATTGATTTTAATCATTCATTTGATTTGAAAATATTTGTATTGAAAATACACATATTCAGTCATAATAGTCATTGACACAATATTATTATTCACATACAGAGACAATATTTTTAAAAATGAAAACATACTACATTGATGGTTATTTTTTTAATTTATTTAAATATATGTGCTGTATATATAATTGCTGTCAAATCGATTAATCATGATTAATCGAATCGATTAATCGCGATTAATCACACATATATATTACAATATATATTATAAAAACGACATCTGTCATACTGTGACCTCCATAAGTATATTTGGACACTTATAAGCCGCAGTTAAAAATGTTTGAATGTCGCATCATACAAAATACTAAACAAAGTGGTATTTATTGTATACACACATATTATATATTTACAAACTTTTATGTTAGATGCGATCAATCAATTTGACAGCACACACACACACACACACACACACACACACACACACACACACACATATATATATATATATATATATATATATATATATATATAAACTAATATAACTAAAATAGTGTCAATGTCCAAAATAACAATAATTCTCTCACAACATATGAACAAAAGGGTGTGAAATGTGCCATTCCATTCCAGGGATTGTGTTTCTGCTGGTCAGGTTTCAAAGGTTCCTGCCTTCAGGTTTTTTTAGATATTTGGGCCACAACAAATATTGACGAGGCTCAGAGGTCTCAGAGACTGCAGAGGCTGATCATTGAGCCTCAGTCAGTGTGTGTATGTGTGTGGCTTGTGCTGGACATTTTGTTGTGCGTTAAGAGGACTTTTCTCTGGTTCCATGAAGACTCCAGTTTTTCTGTGCGTCTTGCTCTTTTCTCAGAGCAGGGCTTTCGAGTTTATCATCGATGGGGAGTGGGAAAGTGAAACGGTAAGACGGAAAGAGAAAAGTGTGAGAAAATGAGGCAAATTTATTTGAATGCGTGTTTATGTCAGTAGATTGAATGTGTATCTAAACTGAAAGCTTTATTGTGTGTTATTTTGTTAGTCAGGTCCTCTGGATCAGTCTGGGAGATACAAGGTAAGTTTTCATATCCAGCTTCAATATGAAATTGAAAATGTTAAAAGGATGATTCTGAACAAAAATGCTCTCTAATATACTGCAGATATGTACTTGTTTTTAAGATGTTCAAGCAAGTTTTGAGATGTTTTAATGTGATGACAGTGTCATTGAGGCCTTCATTGATTACCATTGATCAAAGAGTCAGGTGTAAGTCCACCAGTCCATGCGCTTGTGTCAGATGTCACGTTTTTTTTTTTTGTTTTTTTTTTTAGTTTTATATATATATAAAAAATTAAGTTAGATTTTGTTAAAAAAATCTAATTAAAATGAATTAACTTATATAAATATTTACATTTACACATGCCTCAAATGTCAGTAGAAAATTGCAAAAGTTATATACATTTATATACAATGTTATATTAATAAACCCTTCTCATACTGTATAAATTAATGACCCACTGAGCCTGACAATTAACATTCTTTTATATTTTATTTTAATATTTTCCGCTCATTGGCCATTTGTTGGGAAAAAAAGATTTCAGATCCTATAGTTTATAGTCTATATTGAATTTACGTCTGTCCTATTATTGTCCTGGTATAACATAGGAGTTAATTTTACAGTTTTATCAACGTATCATCATTTGAATACTGTTAATTGTTTTTTAAACATTTATACAACATGCTCCATTTTTCTCTTTGTGTGTGTGTGTGTGTGTAGAGAAACGTTTTGACCAGTGAAGAAGAGGATTTTGAGGTAATCATGCTCTTGTTGTTCCACTTTAATCTTATCTACTAATCGATTTGTTCAAAGACACTACGGTTATTGACTTCCCCTCTGCTGCTGTTCTACTTAGAGACATTTTTTTTTTCTCCTGATTAGTTTGAGTTTCTAAGTTTCTATATTATTTCTTTAGTTTCTATCGGTGTTGGTTCAGGTTACTCTAAAAAAGTAGTAGTTAATTAATTACTAGCTACTAATTACATCTTCAACAGTGTAATTAGATTACTGTACTATAGGCTAATTTAACTCTCTAAAAAAGTATTTAATTACTTCCTAAATCACATATCAAAACTTTTGCAAAAAGCATGTTTTCAAATAAACAGTATACAATTGCATACATTATTCTTGAACTGACCAAATTATTTAAAGGGAGAAGGTTACATTAAAACATATTAAAAACATGAAATTTTGATGTTAAATCCAGTAATGTTTTATTTAGAATTGTTCTATAGACAGAAGTAACTGTAATTAGGCCTAAATAACAGAAAACTGAAGAGTAATCCCTTACTTTACTTTTTCAAGGGAAAAGTAATTTAATTACAGTAATTAATTACTTAGTAATGCATTACACCCAACACTATCTATCTATCTATCCATCCATCCATCCATCCATCCATCCATCCATCCATCCATCCATCCATCCATCCATCCATCCATCCATCCATCCATCCATCCATCCATCCATCGTTCTGTTGTCCGCTGCTTGTAATGCTCAAGCTTTTTAAATTAGGATGGATTCTGATTGGCTGTCAATGTTTTTATCATTCTTTAGCTGGAAATAACCATTTTGAAAGTGACTCCAATGATATTTTTTCTCTGTGATGGTATTGTTATAGTGGTTTGGACTCTACTATTCTTTAACATATTTAGAAAGATTTTTAGAAATATATCTTTATCGGAATATTATATTTACCGTCATTGATGTGAACGGGCATTTAAAATGAATAAATGTGCAAAAAGTTTACATTTTGCAAGTTTTGATAGTCTACGGTAGGCAATTCACTACTTTTACACAAGCCTAATGTAAAAAAAAAAATAGCATTTCAAAATAGAAAAGGAAATGACAAACAGAAGATTTTTGTTATAGAACTAAGGTGTTGCTACACTGTAAAAAACATTATATGATCAATAAGTTATGAAAACATATGCTTTTACATTGCTTTAACTCATCAAAAAAAGTTAAGCAATTTTCAACTTTTTTTATAAGTTATACAAGATTCAGCTCATTTTCTTAAAAGTCAGTTTAATGTAATTTAAGTTGAAATGACTTAAACATCCAAGTTTATTGTACTTAAAAATTTAAGGCAGGAACTTTTTTAACAGTGTAGGTGCTCAAGTTGCTTGACAGTTTTTATATATTAATGTTTATAGTTTGATTTGTGTTTTGCGTTCTGTTTGTGTTTGTATGCAGGCAATTCAGGGCAATGACATCACAGTTAAGAGCTATAAGGTGGAGAGCAGAATCACGTCGCGGTTCGCTCACACCACAGTCAAGAGCTCTGTGGTCAACTCAGGCTCCAAAGCCCAGAGCATCGGCTTCAACGTGCAGATTCCCAAACAGGCCTTCATTAACAACTTCACCATGTGAGAGCTTTAACACTGACACGCATACGCACACAAACACATGAAATGCCTGAATGACAGGTGGGTGCTTTTCAGGAATGTCAACGGGATCACATTCGTTGGCTCAGTGAAGGAGAAGACAGTGGCACGAAACCTTTACGCTAAATCAAGAGCTCGTGGGAAAGCAGCCGGCATCGTCAGGTATGGTTTTCCATCAATCCATTCATACGGCAATAGTGGAAGTTTTACTGTATTGGCTATATATATTAAAATGTGCAAATATACATTCAGTATATATTTTATATTCTGTTCTATATTGTATATTTATTAAATATACAATATAGAACAGAATATAAAATATATACTGAATGTATATTTATATTGCTCTTTTAATTAATATTCAGAATTATAACTATATTTTTTAGTTATAAAATTTTTTTAATTTACAGTTGTATATTTTTATAAATAGTCTATATGTATAGTATATAAAAGCAATTATATATATATACAGTGAGGAAAATAAGTATTTGAACACCCTGCTATTTTGCAAGTTCTCCCACTTAGAAATCATGGAGGGGTCTGAAATTGTCATCGTAGGTGCATGTCCACTGTGAGAGACATAATCTAAAAAAAAAATCCAGAAATCACAATGTATGATTTTTTAACTATTTATTTGTGTGATACAGCTGCAAATAAGTATTTGAACACCTGAGAAAATCAATGTTAATATTTGGTACAGTAGCCTTTGTTTGCAATTACAGAGGTCAAACGTTTCCTGTAGTTTTTCACCAGGTTTGCACACACTGCAGGAGGGATTTTGGCCCACTCCTCCACACAGATCTTCTCTAGATCAGTCAGGTTTCTGGGCTGTCGCTGAGAAACACGGAGTTTGAGCTCCCTCCAAAGATTCTCTATTGGGTTTAGGTCTGGAGACTGGCTAGGCCACGCCAGAACCTTGATATGCTTCTTACAGAGCCACTCCTTGGTTATCCTGGCTGTGTGCTTCGGGTCATTAAGACCCAGCCTCGACCCATCTTCAATGCTCTAACTGAGGGAAGGAGGTTGTTCCCCAAAATCTCGCAATGCATGGCCCCGGTCATCCTCTCCTTAATACAGTGCAGTCGCCCTGTCCCATATGCAGAAAAACACCCCCAAAGCATGATGCTACCACCCCCATGCTTCACAGTAGGGATGGTGTTCTTGGGATGGTACTCATCATTCTTCTTCCTCCAAACACGTTTAGTGGAATTATGACCAAAAAGTTCTATTTTGGTCTCATCTGACCACATGACTTTCTCCCATGACTCCTCTGGATCATCCAAATGGTCATTGGAAAACTTAAGACGGGCCTTGACATGTGCTGGCACCTTCCGTGCCATGCATGATTTCAAACCATGACGTCTTAGTGTATTACCAACAGTAACCTTGGAAACGGTGGTCCCAGCTCTTTTCAGGTCATTGACCAGCTCCTCCCGTGTAGTTCTGGGCTGATTTCTCACCTTTCTTAGGATCATTGAGACCCCACGAGGTGAGATCTTGCATGGAGCCCCAGTCCGAGGGAGATTGACAGTCATGTTTAGCTTCTTCCATTTTCTAATGATTGCTCCAACAGTGGACCTTTTTTTACCAAGCTGCTTGGCAATTTCCCCGTAGCCCTTTCCAGCCTTGTGGAGGTGTACAATTTTGTCTCTAGTGTCTTTGGACAGCTCTTTGGTCTTGGCCATGTTAGTAGTTGGATTCTTACTGATTGTATGGGGTGGACAGGTGTCTTTATGCAGCTAACGACCTCAAACAGGTGCATCTAATTTAGGATAATAAATGGAGTGGAGATGGACATTTTAAAGGCAGACTAACAGGTCTTTGAGGGTCAGAATTCTAGCTGATAGACAGGTGTTCAAATACTTATTTGCAGCTGTATCATACAAATAAATAGTTAAAAAATCATATATTGTGATTTCTGGATTTTTTTTTTTAATTATGTCTCTCACAGTGGACATGCACCTACGATGACAATTTCAGACCCCTCCATGATTTCCAAGTGGGAGAACTTGCAAAATAGCAGGGTGTTCAAATACTTATTTTCCTCACTGTGTATATATATATATATATATATATATATATATATATATATATAATTGCTTTTACGTATGACATGTCAGTGACAACATGACACTTTTTTTTATCCACATCAAGATTTTAGAATCAGATTTATATAAATAAATGTCAATTGTCAATTGTACATTTTTCACTATAGCTTAAAAACCTTTATGCCTGGTAGTTTATTTTAAATGGTTCTGCTGTGTAACAAAATAATTTTTTAAATGGCAAATTTTACATTTAATCATAATTTATCACAACTAATTTTCTAATCTTTAAATACAAATCGCCTACATCTAACACGGATGGATCTCTACCTGTCGTGATAATATTAAACTCTCATGATATTAGAGTAACAATTACAGAAGGATCAAATAAATCATATTTTGTTACCTTTTGGAGCTTGGAAGGATTTAGTTTGAGCAGATGTTTTATACATATCATCATCACTCTCCTCATCAAAGCTCATTTCCCATGTACATTCAGTATCTGCTCATATTCACAATCTCAAACATATTCTCAAAACTATCATTTTCAACATCTTCGGAATCAATATTTAACCAGATCCACCACCAAGTGACAGTGACACTATTTGATTGCGTTGCTCTGCAGTAAATCGCTGAGCCATTTCAAGTTTTGCTGATTATTCTTCCTATTCTTTTGTTTTCTGCCTGCGGTAACTATGAGTGTAACATAATTTCATCATTGTGTATCAGACATTGACACCTTGTGGAATAAAGGTGAATTTCACTTATTCAGGCATCAAAGATTCAATTATTGTTGTGCAGAAAACAATATACCGCTGTTACACACCTCGGCTCGTTAGCGACCCATACAATTTTTTTAATTTTTTTAATTTTTATTGTTACAGTATATGTTATATTGTTTATAATGGATTGATTGAGGAATACTAAGAAGGTTGATGTCTAACTTGAATAAATTAATGAGGAGGAGGGGTAGTGAATGACGTCCCAGGTCACTAGTAACCCGAGGTAGTACTTAATATAGTGTGTGATTGCAGATGCAGCGATACATTATATGTCAATGTTTATATATCTTAGACTTTTTGTCTCTCAGGACTAACTCTCAAGCAATGGAGACCTTTAGGACAGAGGTGCATGTTCCTCCAGGCAGCAAAGTGGAGTTTGAGCTACACTATCAGGAAATGATGCAGAGGAAACTGGGCTTCTACCAGCACACTTTACACATTCAACCTGGACGCCTCGTTCCACTGCTGCAGGTCAGTTACACACACACACACACACACACACACACACATAGATATATTGTGTCATGAACTGACCAGTGTAATGTGTTGTGTTTTTGCAAATGTTTTTATGTCCTTAGGTTGACGTGTATATATTTGAGCCCAAAGGTATCAAGTTTGTCACGGCCCCTAACACACTGGGAGAGCAATTTTCAGATTTGACTAAAATCACCCACACGAAAGAAAAAGCCCACATCGTGTTCAAACCGACTCTGCAGCAGCAGCTAAAGTGTAAAAACTGCACGGAAAGCGCGGTGGATGGCGTGTTCACTGTGAAATATGATGTGGAGAGAGAGAGCAATGCTGGAGAACTTCAGGTTTGCATCTACATTCACTTTTACAGATAATATTTGACATACACAAGCACAATCAGGTGTCAGTTCACCAGTTGCTTGTCTCAGATATCACTCAAATGTTTTTTTTTGTTTTTTTAATTGATATTTTTTTAATCAATCTATTTTATATATTCAATTCGATTTTTTTTTTACATTAGACAAGGGATTTTGTTTTTTCGTAAAGATTTAATTTAAAAAGTAAGACTCACAAATGCTCATCAAGGCTGCGTTTTTTTTTAAATCAAAAAACAGTAGAAACATTAATATTGTAAAATATTATTACAATTTAAAAGAGCAATATTTATAATAATTTTTATATATTTTAAAATGTAATTTATTCCTGTGATGACAAAGCTGAATTTTCAGCATCATTACTACAGTCTTCAGTGTCACATGATCCTTCAGAAATATTCAAAAATGCTGAACGAATGAATGAAAAACAGTATGCTTTATTTCATTAGGTGCCATTGTTGATGCACTCTATTTCTATTTCTCAGGTGTCTGACGGTCATTTCATTCAATTCTATGCTCCGTCTGATCTCTCACCTCTCTCCAAAAACATAGTTTTTGTCATTGATGTGAGTGGAAGCATGTGGGGGCTGAAGATGAAACAGGTATGGATTTGTTTACCTGAGTAACCTGCAGATATCAGGAGACATATAATCTAATCTTTCATCAGAATGTGGTTTTTGTTGAATACAGTTGTGATGAATGAGCCATTACTGAAAAAATTCTTGGTATAGATGTGCCTTCTTGTAGAATGAGTGGAGAACTGCATTTTTAATTGCATTGAAACTCCCATGTTGCCACCATGTGGCCATCAAGTAAATTGAAGGGCACTTTTTTAATGAGATAGTTCACCCAAAAATGAAAATTCTATCATAATTTACTCCTCCTTAAGTTGTTCCAAATCTGTAGGAGTTTCTTTCTGCTACTGAACACATAAGAAGATATTTTGAAGAATGTTGGTAACCAAACAGTTGATGGCCCTCATTGTCTTCCATAGTGGAGAAAAAAAGACTATGGAAGTCAATGAGGGCAATATTCTTCAAAATATCTTATTATGTGTTCAGCAGAAGAAAGAAACAAACAGAGGATTGGAAGAACTTGAGGGTGACTAAATTATGACAAAATTTAAATTTTTGGGTGAACTGTCCCTTTAAAGTGATCATGAAACTAGATTAGCTATATAAACTAGATTTGCTTTGTGAAAACTCATTTCTGTTCGGTATTGCAAAAAAAAGAGGTACATTTTGATTTCATGGAGACTTAAATTTTATTGTGTGTTTTCAGTTAGCTCTCAGTTAGCAATCTAACAGCTTAGCCTATTAGCTTAGCATAATTCTAGCTGCTTATGAAAAGTTCTTTTGATTATCATGATAACGCACTATGCTTTTGAGCAGGAATTTTGTCCAGTTAATGCTGTTTTATGTTACTTTAACCCTTAAAAAGAAGAGAGAGATTTACCTAACAGCCCTTTTTTGTTTTGTAGACAGTGGAGGCAATGAAGGCTATTCTGAACGATCTGTCGATGGATGACTACTTCAGCGTCATAGATTTCAATCACAATGTCCGTTGCTGGAGGGAAGATCTGGTCCAAGCTTCCTCCATCCAGGTGGACGAAGCAAAGAAGTACATCCAAAGCATCAAGCCCAATGGAGGCGAGTGAGACTTTCCAATATAGTTTCTGCTTTGTTTCACTGCTTATAATTTGAAGAACATGTGTCCCCTATAATACGAGATAATAATTTGAGAATTGACTTCTTAATAATTTGAATTTCTTAAACATTAGTGACTGACCCGTGTAACATTTGTCCTCAGGCACCAACATCAATGAAGCTTTACTGAGAGCAGTGCAGATGCTGGTGAGAGGGACTAATCAGGGACTGATCGACCCTCGTTCTGTGTCAATGATCATCCTGGTATCAGATGGAGACCCAACAGTGGGTAAGACCAAATAACATTTACACCATGCAGCAGATAATTTCTGTTTGTCCACCTTTATTAACTGGAGTTTCCTGTAGTCCTTTATTGATCTACTGTTTCTATCTTCACGTCTTGTTTAGGAGAAATAAAGCTGAGCACTATTCAGAAAAACGTGAAACGTGTGATGAGGGAGGATTTTTCTCTGTTCTCTCTTGGTATTGGTTTTGACGTCGACTTCGACTTCCTAGAGCGAATTGCATTGGAAAACAGGGGTGTCGCCCAGAGGATTTTTGCCAATCATGATGCTGCGGAGCAGTTAAAGGTTCAGTTTGACATAGTGTCATGATAAATAACATGGCCCTGTCCCAAATGGCACCCTAAGCCCTCGCTATCTTCCTCCGAGTTCACACTTTTGTGACGTAATGCTGGTTTGACTGTCGGGTAGAAAAAAATGGCGAACTATCTGCTAAAATGTACATCCAGGGCGCATATCAGCCACAAAGGGGTGATATGCGCCCTTTTGAAACCTTAAAAGACAAGTGGAACACCCTACATTGTAAGTCCACTTGACCGCAAGTGCGAAGTGTGCCATTTGGGACGGAGCCCATCTCATCCATTTTAATGCTTTTTAAAATGGAAGAGCGACAGGACATTTTAAATGATCGCTTGGTTTATATATCTGACGTTTTGCACTTGGTAACCCCCGCCAACAACGAAATCTTATTGGTTTAAAATGACGTAACTATACGGTAAACATCAAATTCATCAAAGTTGTGCTGCCTTATATTATTTATATTCATTTATATTTCATGTATTAAGAAACATTTACAATGTTAGAAAAAATTATAATCATCATATTGTAACGACATGTCTATATATTATGTGATATTACAAAACAAAATATTTATTTATATAGTTATATATGCAATTTTTTTTTCTTACAATTACAAACTAGGTCAGTCAATATAATTAAATATTATATTGATTGAAAGTGATTAATCACATGAATTTCAAAGCAGAATGAGACATTTATAATATAAAAACAATTAAATGTGTCAAAATATATTGCAATAAACATATTTAATTAAAATTTTATTTAGTCAAATTTACTCCAATTTTCCATAAACCCCAGTTTAAAAAACCCAATAAATAAATTGTCTGCAATAAAAAGGTTTTTTTGAGTAAGATCTCATCAAATTCTTCCAAGTCCAAATTTTCTGAGATATCCTAACTCACTATGTAGCTCTATATTATCACAATATGTTTAGTCTTAGTCTTTTAAATTTTTATTCTGGGTGTTTTATATGCTCTCCTTTAGTGTATTGTTATTTCTCTGAAATCTTATAAGAAGCATCTGAGTCAAAGCTGATGTGAAGTCTTTTGAGCTTTGAAAAATTATTTTTTGTTCACTCATTTTTTTTCTTCCAGACGTTCTACAGTCAGGTTTCCTCTCCTCTCCTGAGGACCATCACTATTGATTTCTTTGCGAACACTGTGTATAACGTCACTCAGAATCGTTTTGACAAGTTCTTTAGTGGTTCTGAGCTGATAGTGGCTGGAAAACTCCAACCGTCGGACCTCACCACGCTGCAAAGCATCACCACTGCCTCTGCTGTGAGCCCCATGTCACATTTTTCT
Organism: Scardinius erythrophthalmus; assembly: GCF_964197995.2. Classification (NCBI taxonomy): domain Eukaryota; kingdom Metazoa; phylum Chordata; class Actinopteri; order Cypriniformes; family Leuciscidae; genus Scardinius; species Scardinius erythrophthalmus. Next base: position 18,848,400 of record NC_138224.1, on the reverse strand, counting down.
CAGTTCAGATTTTAAAATTCGGGTTTCATGGCTGGCTTTAGCAATGATGTTATTCTTCTCCAGGCCAACATGGACCTGAACATTCGAACAGAGGCAGATATTCTAGAGTTGGACTCTGAGCTCAGCACACATCAACATTCCTTCCCCGGCTTTGCTCGGCAAATGTGGGCTTACATTACTGTCAATCAGCTATTGGCCGAACGGTGAGAGAAACAGATTTGAGGCCATCTATATGTATGCATTTAATGTGTTTCTCATTGACCAAAACAGGAAATTGGACCAAATGATAAGTATACTGATTCTCATTTATTATATGTATATTAGTAACTTACTTTTTACTGCATCAATGCACACATGCTCAAGCTTGGAGGATCTCCCGATTCTTGGCTCATTTTGAGTCAGACATGAAGACAATTGAATCAGTGAATTGTTGAATTGAGAACAGCTGCAATTGGATCGCTCTAAATGACAAATGAAACCTTCAGTGTGATATGCAAACCGTTTCAACAGGTTCATTGAAAAGAACCAGCTTGTTCATATTTCATGAAATTATTTCCCAAAAGGGGAACAAATTAAGTTCAAAATTTAAGAAGGCGGGACATGTTTTGCCAGGCTGTGATGTAAACTAAAGGCGAATGGCTTTTATAATTAAAGTCCCCGTCAATCATTTTATCCCTTAAAACCAGAGGCGGACAGAGTACACAGCTTCATTACTTGAGTAAAAGTACAGATACCCCTTGCTAAATTTTACTCAAGTACAAGTAAATGTACTACAGTCAGATGTCTACTTAAGTAAAAGTACTAAAGTACTTGTTTTTAAAAGTACTTGAGTATCAAGAGTACAAGAGTAAATTTTTTAAATATAGCATTACTACTGCCACAGTGCTTACATTGGTAAACACAGCAAACACTTGAAGCGAAAACTATCATTAACTCGTTCAGAAAATTGAAATAGTCTGGCAAGGTGAGGCCATGGTTTGGCACGTTCCCGGGATGGACCTGCTGCGTCTTCATCCATTGTTTTGTCTATGGTTTCGTCTCTTATCTAAATCTGACCATGGAGGTGACTTTGGCGGAAAGCTGAAGGTGATTGCTGATAGGCTGTCCCAATCAGTGGCGCCTGCACAATCCAATCACGTTTGAGAGGGAAACAACAAATTGAGGGTTTCTCTGAGATTTTTTTTTTATTTTTTTTTTTTTTAGAAGTAACGGGTACTCACAGTTATGGATAGAAATGTAGCGGAGTAAAGAGAACAATATTTGCCTCTCAAATGTACTTGAGTAAAGTCATGAGTACTCCCCAAAAATGATACTCGAGTAAAGTACAGATCCCTCAAAATTGTACTTAAGTACTGTACTCAAGTAAATGTACTCCATTACTGTCCGGCTCTGCTTAAAACTAATCTTTAATCACCAAAATGAAATATTTAAACATTTTTTAAAAGTAAAAGTACTACAGTCAGATGTCTACTTAAGTAAAAGTACTAAAGTACTTGTTTTTAAAAGTACTTGAGTATCAAGAGTACAAGAGTAAATTTTTTAAATATAGCATTACTACTGCCACAGTGCTTACATTGGTAAACAGCAAACACTTGAAGCGAAAACTATCATTAACGTCTCTTCGAATGTTCTATCTTTCTAACTACATCACAGCCTGGCAAAAAAAAAAAAAAATTGTCATGCCTTAAAATAGCTTGAATGTAACTCTACACCCTTGCTTTATTTAGAACATGCAAAGTAGCCCCGCCTCCACTCACTCACTCACACCAGCTCAGAGATCCACTCGTTGATGATATATAGTCCATACATAGACATACAGTATAAACAACATTAAAAGCTTGATTTCCATCACAGGAAGACTTTAAAAAAAGTATTTTGACATGTCCTGCCCAAATTCCTGTTTCAACAGTAATGGCGCTTTTCCACTACACAGTACCAGCTCGCCTCAACTCGACTCGACTCGACTTTGTTTGGTTTTCCACTGTGTAAAAGTTGTACCTGTACCTGCTTCCAGGTACTTTTTTTCGTATCACCTCCGGCGAGGTTCTGAGCGAGCTGAGGCGATACTAAAATGTGACGTGAAAACACGGCAGACTGCTGATTGGTCAGAGAATCGTCACTATTCACTGCGTCATCATTTCCTGCGGCGTCACTATGACGACCAGGTACTATTGTGGAGGTACTATCTGCAATGGAAAACGGAGCGAAAAGCGAGCCGAGCCGAGACGAGGCGAGTCGAGTTGAGCTGGTACTGGTAATGGAAAAGTGCCATAAATATCTAAACCAAACCAAACCAATTTATGAGTTTGGCAGTTAACCTATTCTGATTCAGATATGATTTCCTCTTTTTTATTTTTCAAACCATTTAATATTAAGTATTCTGGATTTTTTTTCCATAAATGTAACAGTTTGCTAAGTCTCGCTTTGAATCATACAGTGGTTACAAAAGGTATACAAACTAGAAAAACTGCACACCCAAAGTACAACATGGTGAACGAAATTCACTATAGCATTTCTATGACTTTCCAAAAGATAAAAAAATTGAGAAATTAATTACATTGGTCAAAAAAGCGAAAGATGTCAAATTTGCATCGAAATCTCATGCAGCAGCATTAACCAGTTTTCTGTAATTTAATACCAAGGCAAGAAAACACCAAGTATAGTGTTATAAATATTCATTTTTTTTTTCGTTTTATTAGCAATGTGTATAACATCCCAGACAGCAATACAGTGTCGGACTAGATCCCGCCCAGATGTGGGCCGGATGTGGGCCACACTATTTTGCTGTCTGGGATCAGTCTTTGAAAAGAGTCCATCGTGCTCATCGTTGCCTCTGTGGAATTGCTTTCATGTAGCTCTCTAGCTTCTACTGCGAGCAGGAAGCGTAAGATCACTCAGCGGATTGTGGCCCTGGCTTTGGAGCATCAGTTTGTGACCCCTTTTACTGCCATGCTGGTGGAGGGTGAAGACGAGGGGAGGACAGAACGACTGATCGCAGACTCGCCCAAAGACTCCAAACACGGCTGTTGCTCAGGTACCAAATCCAAACGGTTTGTCTTGAAATATAATATCCATATTGCAAATAGCATTATTAAATAGAGTATGGAAATTATTTGTTTTGTTCTATTTATTATTATAAGGGTTATTTCTCTTCCCCCTTTTCTCAGCCACTGCTCCTTTATCGGGATCATTGTCAGTGCAACAGCAAGTCTATTCGAAACCTCAGTGGGCTCTGCCTACTAATGCTCCAAATCCCGTAGAAGCAGCCGGAGAAAGGATCCTTTCTCGGCACATCACTTCTGGTAATGCAGCACAGTCAAATGATATTTAGGGTGTTTTCACACTTGGGGTGAGTTTTACTAAATTAGTGTGAGACCACAAACCCATAGATCTGATCTACTGCACATTAAAGAACACAGACGCAGCCAGATCATTACCATTATTACCAAAATGGTAATGATAAAATAAGCGCAAAGTAGTCGATTGCCGAGTTCACACGCATAGGTTTAGTACCTATGATCACACGCGTGAACTCGGCAATCGACTACTTTGGACTTCACCCGAAAACAGGATGTAAACACAGGTATTTGCGCTGGCTTAAATAACATCATTTTTATACATTTCTTTCACATCTACTGCAGTCAGATTCACTCGTGTTCACTCTGAAGGAATCACTCACATTTTCTGTGCACTTGTAATGACACATTAAGGATGTTAAGAGGCTAAAAGCAGGTTTAGTACTTGCCCCATTGAAGTCAACAGGGTGCAAATTTTAAAAATAGAATAACTCGGTGTAGGCAACACCGATTTTTGTAGTTGTTCTCTGTATTGACCACTCCAAATGTACAAAAAAATGAGCTCAATGTTAAAATTGACCGGAGTTCTCCTTTAAGACATGCTTGTTTCAGAATTAAATAATGCAAGCAAATTCCACCGCAAACCTTTGTAAATCATGTTCATGATTTATTTATTTTGCATCTGAAAGGGAAAGTCGCACACATGGAAATGCAATAAGGTCAGCCGCAAAAAGAACTTATTTCCAATGCCTTTTCACCGCTATTTTTTTCCCTGTGTGTCTTTAGAAATCCTGAAAGTAGCTTTTTTTCGCTGGTGCAGGCTGTTTGTAATTCTTAAAATGGTTCACATGCATTTTGATTAAAATGCGAACGCTTAAAACAAGCCAGCACACTGTAAAAAATTAAATGATCAATAAGTTATAACAATATATGTTTTTACATTGCTTTAACTCATCAAAATAAGTTAAGATATTTTCTACTTTTTTTTAAGATATACAAGGTTCAACTCATTTTTGAGTTAGTTAAATGCAGTTTAAGTTATAAATGACTTAAACATCCAAGTTGATTGTACCTAAAAATGTATCAGCGCAGGGTTTCACAAAACAGTTTCAGAACTGAAGTGAAGTCCAAAGAGATTCCAGAATCAGTGTGAACGCAATGAGAATTGGTTTCTTGTTTATTGCAGGGCCAGAAATCTCCATTTCAGTAGCTCTTACATACACTAAAAGTTACCATTTTATTCCTATCTATATTCTGAAGATTTTGTTTTACAGAGTTTTGTTCCTAAAAACATGATGAAAATTGGCTGTTGACATCATATTTTCAGATTTTTGGAGTGATAAAAAGAGATATTCATAACCCCCTCTGTAAAAACCCTTTATGTCAACAAAATGAAACATTATAAATCTGTTTTTATCCAGTGTTCAGATTTCTGTTCTGGAAATATATGCATATAAGTGCATATTTAATTAGATAATACCACATTTGCATGTTTAAACAACATTTCCGAAAATTTGTTAGAAATGTAGTTTTTTGTGTGCATTTTTTTAATGTAATGAATCAACTGGGGAAGTATGGTGATATCTATCAGTCTACATTTTCACCCTATTCACCTACGGTGTCTTGCTTTAAGTTTAGGCTGTGATCTCTCTCATGCTTTTGATTTTACTGCAGTGGAAAGTGACCCACACTTCATCATTAACTTACCCAGAAGCAACATGGAGATCTGCTTTAACATTGACTCCCAACCTGGACACATCCTTAACCTAGTTTCAGATCCTGGGACAGGTAACTTCTACAGGCTTCTTTCATCAAATGAAAAAATTAGGCCTTTTATTTTTTATTTGTTTCACGTTCCATATGTGTTTTTTTTCTTTCTTTCCAGGAGTAACTATCAACGGTCAGTTGGTCGGGTCTAAGAAGATGAAGAACAACAAAATGAACACATATTTCGGCACCATCTCAATATACTCTAAAACAGACGGTGTGCAGGTTATAGTGAGAACCAACAGAATCGACCTGATGGAAGACAGGAACAATCACTCCTTCTCTTGGGGAGTCACAGCTGAACTGATATTTAACAGGTATAACAATACAAACTTTCAATGAATCACTTGAATCAGTGACTGTAAGCTACTGAATTTTACTGCTGTACAATTTAACCTTGAATGCAAAGTAAATTGATTTAGATAAAAGCATGTATATATGTATATCTATATATATATATATGAAGAGTTCATTCTAGAAGAAAATTTCAGATGGCACTTAGAGGCTTTTGCATCTGAACTATATATATATATATCATTTTTAAAACGACAAGATACATTGATTTGGATAAAAGCATTTGGCAAATTAAAGGGATAGTTCACTTTGAAATTCAATTTTGGTATGTTTTAGCTTACCTCAAGGGCATCCAAGATGTAGGTGTCTTTTTTCCGCAGTAGTTTCAATTTTAATATTTTTAGGTCAAACCGTTCTTGTCTGTAAGTCATATAATGCAGGTCCATGGTCACTGTCTCAAAGAGCATGCACAGAGTCCAAATTAAAACAATTCCCCATCGTCCAAATTAAACAATTCCCCATCATAAGTACACATTGATGGCCTAAGACACGAAACGAGCGGTTTGTGTGAGAAAACGAACAGTATTTATAACAGTAAAATACCTTAAAGACATTCGTTCCAATGAACTGCCGTAGACAAGGCGACATCTGGTGTATATATCTATGCACCAGTCTGCGTACACGTCACACACCAGGATACTGTTCGTTTTCTCACACAAACCGCTCATTTCGTGTCTTAGGCCATCAATGTGTACTCACGATGGGGAATTGTTTAATTTGCTCTTTGAGACAGTGACCATAGACCTGCATTATACGACTGACAGACAAGAACGGTTTAACCTAAAAATATCAAAATTGAAACTACTGCGGAAAAAAAGACACCTACATCTTGGATGCCCTTGAGGTAAGCTAAAAAATACCCAAATTTAATTTCAAAGTGAACTATCCCTTTAATAAATAAATATATACATATATACTTCACCAATAAATATATTAGGAACAAAATTCTAGTTTTGTCAAATTAAGGTTCTGTCCACATATCATATGTCCTGACTTTTTAAAAAGAAGACAAGAACATTCATAACGCATTTACCTGTAATAATCTGATATATTTCAAAATGAAACTGAATATTCAAGTAGGGCGGGACTTGATTGTATCCATTTACATGGATTATGCAATATGATTAGCTGATATTGTTCTTGTCTATGCGGTCTTGGTTATGTCAGTAGGAAATGTTTTTTTTTTTTTTTTTTTATAGTAACATGGGACCAGATACATTTATTAAGGAAGCTAAATTTCATGTTTTATTTAATACAGATCTCTTTAAATTTGGTTATACTGTATATGCCTTCTCTTGCGTATCAGGATGAAGGTCACCATAGTAAAGGAGCAACATGTTACTGTGATGATTGATGGGAGGATTTCAGTGATGGTGCTTTTGCATCGGGTGTGGAAGAAGCATCCTGTGCAGGTCGACTTCCTGGGAATTTACATGTCCAACGAAAACAAATACTCTGAAAAGGTTCATGGTCTCATTGGTGAGTCACTCAACGTTTAAATGCACACAACTACTAAAATGCACCAACATATATTTTTCTCACAAACGTTTCTTTCGTCTCGGAACAGGCCAGTTTGCACAGGAACCAGAGGTGAAGGTCTACGGTGTGCATGAAGGAGCAGACCCAAAGAAGAAAGAGGCTATAATGGAAGTGAAAGGCAACAAACTAGCGGTTACCAGGTACTGTCACACACCATCACATAATAATATCTTTCCAAAACACGACCACAAGAAGACATTTCACAGACAGCTCACCAATACCAATTTGAGTTCTCTTTTGCACTTGAACAGACAAAAACACAAAATAATGTCTGTTTTTGCCATGTATCCTCATAAGCACAGTCTTAAATGAGTTAAATGAAGTCTTAAATGAATGTAAAGAGTTGTGAGAAAATTGAATATGCTTCAGCTCTTAAAGTGACAGCAACCTAATAAACCTGCTACTGTTTGTCATTAATGTTAATCAAAGAACAAAAGACAAAGAGAAAATCGCTCACTACTCTTGACTGAATAACTTTTTGTAGCTTTAATAAGGATTCATCTATATGTATACAGTGAAGATTGTGAAGTGTTATTTTACATTTGATTATTACATTTCTGTATATTTCCTACCCGACCTACCTGAAAATCAAGGTCACAAAGGTCAACAAAATAAAAAAAATACCATTTAACAAATATTTAAAATATACCTTCTTTATATTGTTTCTACATTAATTTGGGGATTCAATATAAAATTTTAAATATTTAAATTGCAATTAATTACAGAAAAATGTGCGGTTAGTTAATTATACCTAGATAGTTTCTTACCCGATTGCAGCAACTTCCATTTTTATTACAGATATTTTGCACCGGTTTCACAGGAAGTGACGATTTTGTTCCCTTGAACACATGGGATGGAAACGCTGCTTTATTCGCAAATATTTTATGCGATATTACAATTTTGCACATAAATTACATTTGCAACTTTGGATGGAAACATAGCTAATTTCATTGAAAAAAAACACAAAATAATTTATTCTTGAGATCCACCCTATCCAACTTATGTACCATTGAAAGAAGGCAACTACCTAGCACATATCATATTTTAAAGTTCTGTATTATGTGTTTCTCAATCAGGGGCTGGCAGAAGGACTACAGACGTGACAAGAAACGAGGTTCAGATGTATACTGCTGGTTTGTCCATAACAATGGGAAAGGCTTCATTGATGGGAGTTACACCAGCTATATCCTCCCTCGGCTGGACAGCTTCCTGAACGCTCTCTGAGAGCACGAGTGTGCCTTATGCTAGTTGCTAAGAGAGAACAAGAGGCTGATGGGTAGAAATCTGTTATTTTATATAAGCCATAAGAACCACCCAAAAAAAACTGAAAGTTGCAATTTAGAAAAAAAGGTTTTTAATACTACAAGAAAATATATACAAAACATTGGGAAACAGTGATATTCATCAACCAATTAAACTGTACTTAATTATAAATTAAGCCAATTAAACGTTATTTTAATGTATTACACCACTTCTGACTTGACTGTTTGCAGTGAAACATTAAATCGAATCACTTAAAAGTTTGAATTAAATATTTGAATCGTATGCAACCATTTCCATTGACAACAAAGATGATAATGAAACAAGCAATAAAAACCATTGGTCGATTGTTTCAGTATGTAAAAGAGGTAATTTAAGAGTCTTTATTATGCACTCTGACACAGTAGAGTCGCCCTGGAGAGAAGATGAACATCAGGCCAGTTTGGAGAAGTCCTCGTATGCAATCCCCTCCACAGTCTTTCCTTTCATCCGACCCTAAAGACAAACAACATGCTTTAGATGAGTCTTATAAATGCATTTACTGTCACTTTTGATACATTTAATGCATCATTGCTGAATAAAATCCCTAAAATCTAACACTGATTCCTTGATGAATTCTCAATGAATTAGAGCCAGCATCTTTATAGTGTTTTGGAACACTATAAAAACATTTGGACGGTTTTCTGAGTGAACTTACCGAGTCTAACACGAGTGTGGCAGAGAATTTGTGCTCATCTATGCTTTCCAGGATGGCCTCCGTGTCTTTATATTGACCATTCAGGATCAAAACTCGCTTACCTGAGACAGAAAGAGAGATTAGATGGAGAACAGGTTTGGAAAACATGAAGGGTAAGTTATTATTTTGGGCAAATATATCTTTAAGCGAAGTTTAACAACAGTAACGCAGTACCAGGAGCTGGAATGACTGTCTCCATATGACTCTGGTCCAGTTTGAGTTTGTCTCCAGAGTCGATCATCCTCACCATAGCTGTGTATTTATTCTGCACCTCCTATGAAATCACACACATACACACAGTATTACTGTAGGAAACATAATTCACTCTGTGGATCAGTAATGAGCGCTTCAGTTACCCGAATGACTGCTTTCTTCTTGTAATACTTCTCTCCTAGTCTCTTCGTTATGACTTTCACTACAATGTTTGCTTGAATCCAGTGATCGGATCTTACAGATTTCTTTTTCTGTTCCTCCATCTGGAAGACACACAAGGGAAATGTAACAAAATGACATGCATTCAATCAAAATGGTTTCATGAATGAAATTCGATCTGGTTGTTCAGACCAGGGATGTCATTGACAATAACCGCAATATTGTGTTAATACTACACATATGATAATATTGTAAATAATCCAACAAAAGTAACCATCTGGTTAACACTCCAACATGATGATAGGTTGCTGTATCGCGGTGTTTTTTTTTAATTTCTATTAAAGATTTCTATAGAGATCACAATATTGTTATCATGAAATTTTGGCCACAATGATCTTGTAGTGAAAATCTGATATTGTGTTTGTCAGCCATTGCTTTGACACTATTCATATGCGTAATTTTCTGATCTAATCTAAGCTTTGGTTGCGTAACCGTTTGCGATTACCAATATTTGTGTACTAAAACGTAAAATGGCCGGTCATGATTAATTATTGTAAATTGAATGTCGGAGATAGTGGAAAGTCGGCTTAATTCACAGCATGAATATCTAAAAAGAAAAACATTAAAGAAGAAAACGTGCCTCTATTATCTCATCCAGAGCAGATTTCTTTTTCTTGTCCTTGGAGTCTCCGCCATGGGCAGACTCTTTCCTTTTCACGGAGGCTGCAGCTTTGAGGGCACTAGGACCCAAAGTGTTGCTATAGAAGTAAAAAAAATGGTTATTATCGCATCCTATTAGATTACTTCACCCAAACTACAGCTATAATGCTTCACAACACTTTTTACCTTGTTTTGGAGGGCCCCGCTAAAGCAACGTCCATGTTAAAAGCTATTTTCTCATCTTCATTCTTTCGCTTCAGTTCGGTGAACACTGGTTCCTCCTGTGGATTCATGGACATTGAAAATCTGAGCAAGAAAACACTCTGAAAACGCTTTTTTCAGCGCACACACACACCTCCGGCTCCTTGCCCTCGCGACCACGGCGAACTTGGTCTTCGATGAACTTGGCGCTGCGTTCTTCGTCGTCCAAATCCTGTTTCTTCTTCCTCTCCAGCTCCTCCTGTCTGCGGATCGTCTCCGGATCACGATCGATCCACTGGATGTACCAGCCTTTGGGGGTCTCATCCACTTTGCAAAATCCTGGACACAGAATCTGAATGAGACATCTAACACTGCCGTTCAAGTTTGGGGTCATAAGAGTGTGTGTATATATAGTTCCTAGAACTACCCGGTGCGAAAGCCCCTAATAATGTTAGGTGCGATTAATCATAGAAAAATATGCAATTCATTCGTCAATTTTTTAATCATTTGAAAGCACTAGAAATAATATTAAAACAAAAAATAAGTGCTTTCTATTTGAATATATTTTAAAATGTTATTTATTTCTGTGATGCTAAGCGTAATTTTCAGCATCATTACTCTAGTCACATGATTCTTCAGAAATCTATCTAATATGCTGATTTGCTCATAATTATCATCAATGTGCAGCTTAATGAAAAAAACATTTTTCCAGGATTCTTTGATAAATAGAAAGTTTAAAACAGTAGATTTAATTTTTTTGTAACAATTTAAAAGTCTTTACTGTCACGTTTGATCAATTTAATGCGACATTGCTGAATAAAAGAGCTAATTTCTTTCAAAAAATTCAATAGAAATCTTATAAACCCAACCCTCTGCACAGTAATGTATATAGTGCATTTATGAAAAAGCTAACTGTCCAATGCGTATAACGCTTGCCTTCTCTCCCGAGCCATTTGGTGAAGTCGGTGAGAGTCTCCCACTGCGTAGAGTTCATGTGAATGTGTTCCCGATGACTGATGTACTCATTATACACAATGTTATTGTGAACTCGCTTGGTCCCTGCAAAAACCAACACAGACCATCTCAGCGTTCAATAATAGAACAATCTCAAAATAAACAAATGTATAGGATTTGCAATAAACTAATAAATCAAAACAGCAATGACTTACCAAAACGTCTTCGGAGCAGCTCTAAGAATTCACTTTTGAACTCCCTATAAGATTTTCAAATACATTTGATCTCAGTGATGGATGGATGGATGGATGTGGATAAAATAGTGTGTGCTGACTTACTCTGAGAAGTAGTTCATGAACTGGTTCGGGTTCTCTGAAGCCAACAGCAACTGTCTCTGATGAGACTCCGACATGCAGTGACATTTAAACCCGTTCTGCAGTCAAGAGAGATCACGTTAGCCGAGCTGCCAACTGAACATGCCTGAAATCCTGCCCAGGTAGATGGTACACTGGGTTTTGAAACACAACCTATAATGCTTAAAATCATGACTAGTGTCCATTTGAAGCCCCAAAATGCTGCCTGACGAAGACCTGATGATCGAAACGTTGCAATAAATACTTTTCAGTGGCAGTCAAATCAGTGTGCGAACATAACGTTTGTTTTTTGCTTTAGTTTGTCTAAATAGACAGCTCATTAGGTTGAGACACAGTCAATGATGCCCAACACAGTCATAGCCTGTAATGGCCAAACATGCTGTCTAGGCAGCTCACTTGGCTTTAAGACAGCTTATGGTGTCCAAAAAATGTCCTAGGTTTAAAATGTACATATATTTACATTTATTAATTTGGCAGGTTAGACACAACCTATGATAATCAAACAAGCTAGAATTTATAGAAAGCTTGTGACAGCCTATATGATATCCAATAATGCTGTTTTGGTAGGTAGCTCACTAGGTTGTGAGACACAGCCAATGTAACCAACAATTCTGTCTAGGTAGGGAGCTCACTAGGCTTTACACAGCCAGTGATGGCCAAAAGTGCTGTCTAGGTAGGAAGTTTACAGTTTTTCCAGACTGTGCTGCAAGCCAACAGGACACTACACAAAATATAGTAAAATCAATACAGACTAATCAGCACTATATTCATACCTAACATTAGATAACACTCAAATTATGATAATAAATACACACCAATTGAGTGTTACTGAAGAAAGAAAAACACGTTCACGTAAACTTACTTCATCTCGACACTGTTTCTGGCACATCTGACAATACCAGCGCAGTTTCTGAAGGCCTTTGGCTTTTATTCTGTTCCCAATCGCTTTAGGGCTCAGAAAATCTGCTTTCCCCATTTTAAACCCAAAAAAATCACGGGAATTATTGAGAAAATAACACTTTCCAGTGTCTCAACGCTCCTCGCGCTTCCTGGCGTCGTGACGCGTACCGCTCGCCTTGATAACATGCGGGTTTCGTCACTGATCTGTGTGTACGTGTAATATCGCGAGATTATTGTGAGTACGCGTTTGGTTTCTGAGCTTTATTTGCGCATGCGCAGACTGGCGGCTCCGACCGACCTTCAGTGAAGTGAACATGTTCGCCAGGACCAGCGCGGCGGTGTTCCTCCCACAATGGTGAGAATTTACGGATTTATATGATCTCTAAATTTGTGATAACATGCATTTAATTAGCATTTTTACTTAATATGGCAAAATTGTGTCATTTGGTCAATGAAATGCAGTTGAAATAGAGCAAGGACGTGCTGAACTTTAGGCCGCAGTGAGCTTAAGCCTATGACAGCGGCGCGCGACGTGACATTTCTATTTTTATTATGATTATATTGATGTTAATAATCTAAATAAATACGTGCGTATATACCAATGAGTTGAAATATAAACTGTGTGTGTATCTTGTCGTGTAATGGCACAATAGCAGTGTTGTTCTGCAGAGTTTGCACTGCATTCAATGTAACTCAATTGCTGTCATATTTATTGATGTATCATTGATGTGTCATAGAGTTATTGTATTGTGTTTGTGGATGAAAGTAACCTTTATAAATGTTTCTTGCAGTGGGCAGGTCAGGAATATGGCTACCTTGAAGGACAGTGAGTAAAGTTTCCTTTTCCTTAAAAGGTCATCCTTAATGTCTTTTATAAATGCAGTTTCTTGCTATGTATAATCTGCTTGCCTTAATTTGTATTTTGCTAATATTTATGTTGTAAATATTAACAGACAGTTGTATGAAGTTTCTGACCAGTGTTTCGTCCTGTTACCAGTCACCCTGCGGTTGAAGTCCATCAAGAACATCCAGAAGATCACCAAGTCCATGAAGATGGTGGCAGCCGCAAAGTATGCCAGAGCTGAGAGATCCCTGAGGCCTGCTCGGGTCTATGGCACCGGCTCTATGGGTATGCAGTTTATAATCCACAAAAGTCAAGTTTATTATGCTTAAACATTCTGAAAATCATTTTGAATGTCTTTGGATACTTTGTGGTAATGTTTTTTTTTTTCTTCATATTTGTGTTTAGCACTCTATGAGAAGGCTGAGATCAAGGCTCCAGAAGAAAAGAATAAGCACTTGATCATCGGCGTGTCATCTGACCGTGGTCTTTGCGGTGCCATCCACACCAGTGTGGCCAAAGCCATGAAGAGTGAGATCGCCAAGCTCACTGGTGCCGGCAAAGAGGTCATGGTTGTCAATGTGGGTGACAAACTCAGAGGTCTGCTCTACAGGTATCTCTCTTTCTCAGTCTTGCCTCTGTAATTCTCATTCAGTCATTTAAGTTTTTTAGGCACATCGCTTTAATCGCTTCCTTTCCTTCTGTAATCCCTCAGGACCCATGGCAAACACATCCTGATCAACTGCAAGGAGGTGGGCCGCAGGCCTCCCACTTTTGTGGATGCTTCCATCATTGCCACAGAGCTGCTGGACTCTGGTTATGAGTTTGACCAGGGAACTATTGTATTTAACAGATTCAGGTTTGTCACATAATGCACTTAAAATAAACCCAAAGCAGTGCAGAAAGTTTTTTTCTTGGTTTTGATGTGGATTTGTGTCCTTTGCAGGTCTGTGATTTCATACAAGACAGATGAGAAGCCTCTGTATTCTGTTGACACTGTTGCAAGCTCAGGTATTGTTTCATTGTCAGTATTTCAATACTCAAATTATCTGTAAGGCAGTATATATGGCAGTCATGCTCTTGTTAGCCATCACTACCAGCTTTAAAATGGAATCAACTGACACTGAAACCCGAATAAAATCCATTATTTGTTGTGTGTGTTGTTCAGAGAACATGGGTATCTATGATGACATTGATGCTGATGTGCTGAGGAACTATCAGGAGTTTTCTCTGGTCAACATCATTTACTACGGGATGAAGGAGTCCACCACCAGTGAACAGAGCGCCAGGATGACCGCTATGGACAACGCCAGCAAGAATGCTTGTGAGACATTTTATATGTCATCATCTTTTCAGTTTCTAAGGACTTTTATGGCCCTATATCCCTACATGATAACTATTATAAACAGAAATTTGTGCTCTCTATACCTTTTTCAGTCTTTCTCATTTGCAATCTTTTATTTTTCCTATTCATCAGCTGATATTATTGAAAAGCTGACCCTGACCTTCAACCGAACCCGCCAGGCCGTCATCACCAAGGAGCTCATTGAGATCATTTCTGGAGCTGCTGCTCTGTAAGAAGTTTTCTTTTCTCTCTCTCTTTATCCCATTAATAACCCATGCATGCCATATCTCCTCCTCGTGTAACCAGTTCTGTTACAGTCACAACATTGTCACTGTTTAAATTTCTTTACTTCATAAACTCCTTTTTTAACATTTTTAAGTTTTTATTAACCCACATTAATCAAATTTCCATCTTCCCCTCACTAACTTTCCATGATTTGCATGCATTCATCATTCACAGGAACTGAAGCATGACTGAGGTAACATCCTGCAGCAGACTAGGATATATTGAGTGCTTTTAGAAAAATTGCATAGATATTAGATTTTTGTTTTCCTGTTTCCTGTATAAGGTTTTTTTGTTGCATGCGATAGGTTCTTTTAGTAGGTTTTGGTGTTTTAAAGTAGTTTGGTTTTGGTCAAAATGGAGATTGATGGCAATTAAAGCTCCTTCAATTGAGTAAAATAGCTTGTTAGACAGTGACGCACTGACTTCTAGTCTTATCGATTAGGCCCGAAACACATTTTAAGCAAATACGTGACTTCAAATCATTCTATGCATACTTGATTTTTATGTGCCGTTTTTCTAAAATGTTGACATTTATTTATTTTCAAATAGAATATGTTTCTGGCCTTGACATGACTTATTTAAGGCCTGTTCACACCCATAAGAATGTTCATCACAAAAACTTAAAACTAAATTTTTCTGTTCAGACCAGTGTGGAAAAAAACAAGTAATAAAAACTCGGTGAGTGTTTTAGCGCAATTTTCTCACCTCATGGGATCACAACACTAAGAGATAGTAAATCTTTTCCTGGATTTTTTTTGTGCGTTCCCGAGATTAGACCTTCCTTAACATAATGCCGAAAACCCGAAGTCTCTAGGTGGTCTGGTTGAGGAGTAGATAGAAGTGCAAGATTGGTGCGCACAGACGCACAGAACAGAAATCATGAGTTAACAATCGCAATTTGTCCGGTGGAAAATTGCGCTAAAAAGTATGGCAGAAGGGCTGAATGGATGCAAATTCACTCTCTGCCAGTAGATGGCGCTTTTGTGACCGCTTAAATACAGCGATAAACAAGGGCTGCATCCGAAATCACGTTCTTCCATTCTATGTAGTCGGAAGTATGTCTGAATTCAGTACTTAAGTACCCGGATGACCTACTACTTCCAACGGGATTGTCAAGTGTGCATACGATGGACATTTTACTATCCCATGAAGCCACGGGAGAGGATTTGTGAATAGGCGTGTTTTTGACGTATTGGTGTATGACAAATCAAAGTACCGTAGGAGCGATTCTAAAGCATACGGAGTCGTCGGCTCCGCGAAGCGTTGCAACTGACACTGGTAGGTCATTGGTAGGTCACTCGCAAAGTACGTACTCGTTCAAAATAAGCACCTACTAGAGATCATGCGATTTTGGACTGAGCCAAGGACTGCTGTGTGCAAGTTTCTCTATTCACTGTCGCTTAGCACAGTTGTCTGTTTGTGAGCGCCACCAAGTTGTAGTTTTATGCAACCGCATCGACCCTGTGCAAGTGCCCACTAGTGCAAATCTTATTGGTTGGCCAGGTTTTTTCACAGTGCGATGAAACAAATTAGAACACCTCTATAAAAAAAAGTCACATTGATGGCATGCAGATGTTCATATATGTTCACTTTATCGCACTGAACATTGTCTGTGTGTGAACAGTGTTTGGTTTTATTCTTTACACTTTTACTTTCCTCAAGGTTCATATGTCTACAGTTTGTTTGAAATGTACTAAATATATTTATTTTTCTCGTTACAGATAAAGTGGAGCCCTGTAAACTTCCGGTGTGGTTCTGGCGCTCATGCTCTTCAATTCAGTCACCTGGTGTAAAATTTAGTTATAAATGTGCTTCTGTTTGTACACTATCAGTGAAAATAAACCTCTTACAGAGAAACGCCATCCATTTGGTTTCCCCAGTCTGTTTCTAGTGCGTGTACTGATCAGCTTTGATGTCCTCTTAAGAAAATAAATACGTTTCCCGACTCGTGCTTGCTTTCCATTGGAATTAAAGCTTGCGAACTCTTCTTTGAAGCCACTGGCTTGGCTACGCTCCGAGGTTATCAATACACAGAGCATTTGAAGTGAAGACGTCTGCCAAAACAGAACACTAGGTCAATCCTTCCAATAAACCCTCTCTGGCGTTTACGTACTTTGCTTAAAACCGTATTAAGTTACTCTGAACTGATTACTGATAAACCCAATTGACTTAACGGCATCCTTATTGTTCTCTCTTATAATTGCCAATCAAAACAAGTTTAGCCTCCTTGTTATCCATTTGAAACTCAAGCCCGGCCAGCCACCACAGTATCAGATTAAATGATCGAGCTGCGGTGTTGTGTGTCTGGATCCATGAAAGGGTGAATTTGGGGGTCACTGATTGTAGAAGAGGGTCTGATCTATTAAAGTAATGGGACAAGTTGAAAGTTTGACCATATGGGTCACTCATGTATTATTTAATCAGCTGCCACAGGAGCTCAGATTCTGATGGTTATCATCTGAAAACTGATGCGCATCACCATACCCAGACACTTTTTTTTTCCTGAGGACATTTTTATTGAGTCATCTGAGTTCAGTGGTAATTGTTTAAAAAATAGTGGAGTATAAGTACGTAGATGTTTTAGTGCATGGCATGATTTTTAGGCATGATTATTTGGGAGAAAACATACATTTATGGCATTCCATCTATACCTCATTGGTAATTAAATTACTATAATAGCATAATCATAATATGCTTGAAATATACATACAGTAGATTTACTTTTATCATAAATTCACAGTGGTGAGTGGTGACATGGATGTTTCTGTTTTAAAATATTAAATCCTTCTCATACAGCCTTTTCTGAGTAAAAAATATAAATTAATATGAACTTTTACTCTAAAGTTATAAAAATACCACAATTTTTCTGTAAACTGCCATAACAGTGTTACTATTATAGTAGAAGTAAAAAAAAAATTATTACCATACATTTGTGTAAAATATATGGATGATGATATATACTAAACCACAATATTGTTTTTAAATACAAGATAATTCACAATTATTTTTGAGTAAATCCTACTACAAACAAAAATACACTAAGATACAATAATAAATATGCATTCAAAGGTAAGAAAAACAAAACAAAGAAAGAATAAACCAGTGCCAAAGTACAATACAATAATATAAATGTAATTGGTTACACTTTAAGGTGTCCTTGTTACAGTGTAATTATACATTTAAGTACTAAGTAATTGTAATTATATGTACTTACTATAGGGTTAGGGTTTGCATGGTTTAGGGTTAGTTGCATGCATGTAATTAGGCATAATTTAAAGTTACTACATTTACTACATGTAACGTAAAATATTACAGTGAAAAAAATCTATTTATGCAACAATATCATACTTACAATGTATACAGTGATGGTGTGATGACGTAAAAGACGTTTCCCTACTGATTATATTATTATTATTATATATTAACCCAGATAAGTGCTCTCTCAAAAGACTTAAGAATGATATTAATACCCTCTGTTCTTTCTGTTTAGAGAAACCTGAAACTACATTTATTTTGGAACTGCTCTCTCACGGTGACATTTTGGTGTGACATTTGTGATTTTATCAAATGTCATGGGAATCCTATCTTTAAATTTACATGGAAAAGTAATTTTTGGTTTTCATGAATGTGAAAAGAAAAGTGATATTTATTTTCTAAACCTTATTTTTCTGTTAGCTAAATTTCACATTCACAAATGTAAATTTTCTAAATGCAATCCTTTTTTAAAAAGATTTAAACTTGAAATGAAAATGTATTTTGAATCTATTGAGTTCTCTAAAAACTTAAAAGCTATAAGAACAGTATAAGTTTAAGGACTTGGCACTTAATCTGGATTGAAGGATTATTGTTGTATTATGTTATGACAATGACAATTATTGTTGTTAAGGTTTTTGTGTTTTTGTTGTTGTTTTCTTCTACAAGCATTTACAAAAAAATATATATATTATATTACATTACAAAGTCTAGTCGAGAACAAAGAAGGAACAAAATAATAATTTTATTTTACATAGTAGTAAATAAAAGGAATATTTTCAAAAAAGAAAGATTCAAGGCCCTACAAACCACAATCTGCTTTCCCCCACAGCACTAACAGTAGGTGGTCTAATCGAGCAAGCCATAATCGATCAGACTCTCGGCTCTTCTGCGCATGCGCGATCGATTGCTCCACAATGTTTCGCTTGGGAAGTAAAAGATGGCGGCTCCTATGGAAGCGCCAATGTCCCTATTCATGTGAATGATCAAAACAAAGCCTTTACAGGCGCCGTAAACCGGGCTTTCGGGAGCGGAGAGATGTGTGAGAGTTACGCGCGCTCGCTGCTGCGGGTGTCCGTGGCGCAGATGTGTCAGGCGGTGGGCTGGGACGCGGTGCAGCTGAGCGCCTGTGATCTGCTGTCCGATGTGCTGGAGAGATACGTGCAGCAGCTGGCCCGGAGCTGCCACCGATACTCCGAGCTCTGTGAGTCCTTTAACACTCCTATCTGACCCTTACAACAGCCTGTGTTTATAGCCGTCTGTGTTGGAGTAGTGTGCACTATACAGTGGGTTTGTTGTTAAGCCCCGCCCACTACTAATGTTGTTAGCGTGCTAAGCTAACTAGCTTCTCAAATGGGGTTTTTGCTGTTGTGGCGATAAAACTTTCTTAACGAACTGCTGTTATTCAGTTTCTTTGGATTCTTAACACATGTTTTGTTATTGCAAGACGTTAGTTCTGAAGCTAGGCATCAAACGTCTTAGTTTGTATGTTTTGACAGCTGACTAGAGGCTAGTTATCTGTTATTTAGGCTAACAGATGTCAGCTTTTGCTTTAAAAGGCTATATGCTGCTTAAAATGAAGTGAAATATGAGATTGTATCCCTCTTGGAGCCTGAAATGTTTAAACCAGATCATGTGGAATAGTTTGCAAACGCAGTGTATGGATTCCCACTTGTTGCCATAGTGATGATGTAAGCCGCAGCATCATCTGTGCATATGTGCAGATCATGTGTCCAAAACAGTGTCGTTTTAGTATCATTGAGATGCTGTTATTGTTTTGTTTTTTTATCGATATTTTGAAGTCGTTTTTATATTTTCCGTTTTTTAAAGTTTTAGTAGTTTTGTTGTTTATGTAATTTCTAATAGGTCTTCATCTGAACCTGCTAGTTGTCAAAGTGAGAGTCTGCAAAAACATTGCTCATTGGGGTCCACGTGTTGGTTTTGTGCATTTAAATGGCCATGTTTGGAAAGTTTGTGAAAATATTTCTTTAGAAAAAGTTGGTTTGTTTACGTCAGGGATGCCCAATCCTGCTCCTGGAGGGCGGCTGTCCTGCAGAGTTTAGCTCCAACCCCAATTAAACACACCTGAACCAGATAATCAAGGTCTTTCTAGGCATTCTAGAAACTTCCAGGTAGGTGTGTTGAGGCAGGCTAGAGTTAAACTCTGCAGGACAGTGGCCCTCCAGGACTGAGTTTGGACACCCCTGGTTTACATGCAATAGTAGGAATGTGTTGAAAACTTGGTTGACACATTAAGGCATTTGATTTCGGGTTCAGGAAGTCAAAAACGATTTTTAACGATAACTTATAAACCTTTAAAGACAGCCTTGCTGTGAGCTCGAGGCTGTTAATTTATGGTATTTGCTTCTGCTGAAGCCGTTATCCCGTGTTTAACAGTGGAATTCGACGTGGTGAAAACTACATTTCCCATGATGCTGCAAAGAAAATCCCACCAGAGAGTCGAAACAAATAAAACATGGCAAAATATCTCTTTAGCTCCTCCCACTCCCATGAAGCTGTGCGAATGATGTAATCAAGTCTTTCTATCTTTGCTCTCAAAATATTTATATGTTTGTATCTATATGCATATTTCGCAATAAACTTAAAATCGTTTTTAACTTGATTATGCTGTTCGCAATGCTTCATGGGATTGTAATTCTTTCCGTCACTAAAGCCGTTAAGCGCACACTCTTGTACCTTTGTTTTGTCCGGTTTTTAAATACATTTTTGGTTCAAATCAACGTTTGTAATGTTGTGATTCACCTCATAGGTGATTGGCTTGGTTCATTTGGCGGAAGTATTTTTTCCATTCATTTTTGCCATGGGGATTTAAAAAAAAGTTTTAAGCCATGAATGAACCAAGCCAATCAGCTACAAGGTGAATCACGACATTACAAACTTTGATTTGAAGCAAAAAAAGTTTTTGAAAATCAGACTTAACAGCTTTATTGAGGGAAAGAACTACAATCCCATGAAGCATTGCGAATTGAATTAAAAACGATGGAGAAATGTATATTATATAAAAACAATATATTTTAAGTATTTTGGGTCATAGAATGATCAACTCGATTACATAATTTGCAGTTTTCACGGGAGTGGGCGGTGCTAAATAGCTATTTTTGCCTTTTTCAACTCTGATTGGTGTAATTTTCTATACAGCACCAGGGTAATGTAGTTTTTCACTTATCAAATATCAATTTGATATTTCAAATATCACAGGTTGACAACCTCGTAGCTCACATTAGGTCTGTCTTTAAAGGTTTATAAGTTATCATTCAAAATCAATTTCAATCAATGGAGAAAATGAATGGAGCTTTTACTTCCAGAGCCCAATTGATGCGCACTATAACTAATATGTGACCCTGGACCACAAAAACAGTCACATGGGTACATTTTTATAAATTGAGATTTATACAAATAGCCTAAGCTTATAAATAAGCTTTCCATTGATATATGGTTTGTTAGGATAGGACAATATTTGGCCGAGATACAACTATTTGAAAATCTGGAATCTGAGGGTGGAAAAAAATCTAAACATTGAGAAAATCGCCTTTAAAGTTGTTCATTTATGTTCACGACTGTGCAGCATTCACTCACAAAAATAAATATTTTATATATTTACGGTAGGAAATTTACAAAATATCTTCATGGAAAATTATCTTTACCTAATATCCTAATGATTTTGGCATAAAAGAAAAATCAATAATTCTGACCCATACAATGTATTGTTGGCTATTGCCACAAATATACTCGTGCGACTTATGACTGGTTTTGTGATCCAGGGTCACATGTGGCGTATGATGTGGCTTTCATAGTACTTGAATACTTGATTCTGATTGGTTAATCGTTGCATTCCGCAAACAACTATGCTTTTTCTTTATTCTTCATTTTTTTCCCCATAAATTGCATAGCATAATCTCTCTCTCTTTTCTTTCAGATGGACGTACAGACCCTGGACTGAGCGACGTGGACCAGGCTTTTGGATTTTTGGGAGTCAGTATAGCTGAGCTTGAGGACTATGTGAATAACTTGGAGCCTGTTGGCTACCCACAAACTATCCCTCAGTTTCCCATCAGCAAGAGCAGCGTTCTGCAGTTTCCTGCTGCCGGCTTTGAAACGGACGCCCGTGAAGCTCTGAGGGGAGAAAGGAGAGACTATATCCCAGAGTACTTCCCTCCGCTCGTCTCACTGCAGGAAGGTACGTACCAACATCGCTATAGACGCAGAACTGAATATATTCACTGAATATAGCTATAATTCAATGGTGTTGTAAATAAATAAAGCCGGGCGTACATTGTGCGAGTTTACGAGTTACGGCTCAGTTGGTGATTCCTCTCACATGATGTGAGACACAACCATACGAGCATCAACGATTGACACACGATTTTTCCAGAGAGCAAAAATTAAAGTTACACTATGTAACACTTATAATAGTCTTACCATAGTGAATCAGGGTAAGACAAAATCATGTTTTGGAAGAAGGATTGATGATGTATTGACAGCTGTACATTTAAGAAAAGTTACATAGTGTACCCTTTTTTGGCAACTATATTTGATTGGCTGAACAAAAGTGGTATTCTGTTTGTTTTTTAAAATCTTGGTATCTTAGAAAAATACAATTTAATGACAGCACCAAATAAATACATACACAACAATGCTGAAATTAAGAGAACAGTCACGTATTAATTATACATTAGATATTTTGTGTTATTTAGTTGTTTAATTTACACAACCTGTGGTGTGTTTCTGTAAACACCGAAAGAAAATAATCTTTAAAAAGATGCTTCATATTTTCATGTGATCATTGAATCGTTCCAGTAGAGAAATGGTTAAAAAAAAACGATTAATTACTTGACATTAGTTCCAAATGTTTTCCTTTGGTCACAGCACACACATAAAACCTGGAAATCATGCCGACCCTGCATTCTGTTCGATTCAGTTCGATTCTTGCAAACTGCAAGGGTCATGTGAGCACATTGAGCAAAAAAAGATGTTACTTTGACTAATTGTTTTTTGCGAACATTAAAGCCACACATTGACTGAACTCATCAGGGCAAAGGTATCTAATAAATATACTGTATATAGCCTAATTATTTCTTCTCAAAATTCAAAAAAGTGGATTATGCACTAGTGATCAAATGTTTTTTTTTTTTTTTACTTTTATTCGGCAAGGATGCATTAAATTGATCAAAAATTACAGTAGACATTTATAATGTTACAAAAAAATTATATTTCAAATATATACTGTTCTTCTGAAGTCTCTATTCATCATAGATTCCTGAAAAAGTGTATCACCGTTTCAACAAAAAAACTGTTTTTAACATTACTGGGATTGGAAATATTAGAATGATTTCTGAAGGATCATGTGACACAGAAGACTGACATAATGATGCTGAAAATTCAGCTTTGGAATAAATAATATATTTAAAAATCTTAAAACAGAAAACTGTTCTTATAAATTGTAATAATATTTCACAATATTACTGTTTTTATTGTATTTTTGATCAAATAAATGCAGCCTTGGTGAGCAGAAGAGACTTTCATAAACATTTGAAAATCTTACCGAACGGCAATGTATATTAGCCATGTGGTGATGTCTTTTTTTGGCTCTTTATTTGCTTATTTTAAGAGATTAATTTGTTACATTGTTACGTATGTATGTAACAGGCTCATGTATGGAGGTAGATTTGTGTCTTTATTATTCAATCAAAAAAAAGGTTGCTTCAATCAAAAAATATATTTTCAATCAAAAAAACCCGTTTCAATCAAAGAAAAAAAGTGTTTGAATGCAAAAATATATTTGAGACTCAAAAAAATGCATTTGAACACTATTTTTTTTTGCTTGAAAATGTTTTTTTTGATAGAAGTGAAGGTTTTTTTGTTTGAAGCAACTTTTTTGATTGAAGTATTGTTGTTTTGTGTTTGGGCCATATTATGGGTAGGACATTTGTGTCTTTATAATTCAATCAAAAAAGAAGTTGCTTCAAACAAACAAAACATATTTTCAATAAAAAAATCACTTCAATCAAAAAATAAACCTTTTCAATCATAGAAAAAATGTTTTTGAATGCAAAAAAATATTTGAGATTCAAAAAATTGCACTTGAACACTTTTTTTTTGATTGAAAATGTTTTCTTTGATTGAAGTAATCTTTTTTGTGTTTGGACCATGTTATGGGTAGGACATTTGTGTCTTAATTATTCAATCCCAAAAAAGTTGCTTCAATCAAAAAAAAAACATTTTCAATCAAAAAAAAATAATTTCAATCAAAGAAAAAACTGTTTAAATGCAAAAAAAAAAAAAATCATTTGAAGTGTTTTTTTTTTATTGAACTTTCTTTTTTTTTGAATGAAGTGAAAAAAGTTTTGAAGTCGTTTTTTTTTTAAATCATTTTGACACAAACGTACCGCAGTGGGGGCGGGTGCTTCCCCATTGGTCAGACATGCTTGAGTGACAAGTGTCTACACCAACGACGTCTTTCTGACAAGCAAGTCATGGTCGCCACTCGCCAGCGAGCCAGGAAGCAGTGGTGGAGTTGTTGGTAAGTAGATAAAACCGTATTAAAATGATTGGTGTCACGTTATTAGCCTACTCTGTTTGATATTTCGATTAAACATACAGCTTGCTAACTTAGCTCACGTTGACTAATTTGTGTGATGGTGTTAGATATCTGACGCCTCATATTGTCAGGCAGGCTAGCAGGGTGCGCTAACGGCTAATTGAATTGTTTATTTCACTTAAGTAACGTTACAGAGGCTTGCTATGTGCTAGTGCTATATTGTGTTATAATACGTAACGTCATTAGTGGTCAAACAACAGTCCACAGGCCAACTGTTGCCCACAGCGCTGCCTGTTTAGCAGCAACAGGTCATGCAGAGCCTGAGTCTATCTTCTCACACAGCCCACAGGATTACAGCTATTTGACCGTCCCGCTCTCTCTCTCGCTCACGGGTAGTGGTCTCCCCACCATCACAGTCAAATGCTCGCAGACACAGAGGCAGATGCTGTTATTTTGAGAGCGGGGCTTACATATGCCGTCCCGTACGGAAAATAATGTTGCATACCACCGGTAACATGAATATATATTCCGTTGCTCGGTGCGCAAACTAGCTGTGTCAGGCATTATTTATAAGTAGCCTAATGTCCTGCACAACTCCACATGGAAAACTGGCAGTTCAATGAAGTGATGCTTATTGTCTGACATAGTGTACAAGTAGTTACTAGCTTAAAGTATTGTGCCAATAATGATCCTTCTGGTAAATTTGGCATTCAGTTGAGACACAAAAGCTCTTAGTTTAATGAAAATCTTTGGAAAAGAAGACAAGATGGTTTGTTTAATTAGTATTCATTTATTTAGATTTCTAATATCATATAGTATTGTCCTGTCAACCCATTACAAGTCTTGCCTTATTCAGTGTTGATTTATTGACATGTTTATGTAAGATGTTTTATTAGAAGGTGTGTGAGTGAAAGTTGTCTGAAGTTGTATTTTTCTATTTTATTGCAATGCTGATTGATAATGTAGGACTCTGGTCCTGGCTTGGCCTAAGTTTTGGTGTCTCTAGGTGCTGTGCTCTGTAGGCATGACACATTAATTTCTTTATGTGATACTTTATTTTTTGCATCAAATTATTTGAAGTATTGATAAGCAGTATTGATATCGATACAGGTATTGCTGCACTCTCAATTATAACTGCTCAATAGTGTCGTATGGTTACTTTTATTATACAAGCCATCAATTTTGATGGCTTGTTAGTGTAACCGTTAAGCATAATGGCATTAATGCTATATATAGCGTACATTTAGCCAGATATTTTTTTTTTTTTTTTTTTTTAAAGTAGCTAACTAGCTAAAGCCTTAAGTAGCTGAAATTAAGTTGTCTCATGTCTCTGTCTGCAGCAACACACACACACACACACACACACACACACACACACACACACACACAGACAACGATAGCTACCTACATTAACTGCAACATCTTTCCAGGCAGCAGATGGACTAATTGTTTTTCCTGTTGATCAGACAACTTTCACTCACACACCTTCTAATAAAACATCTTACATAAACATGTCAATAAATCAACACTGAATAAGGCAAGACTTGTAATGGGTTGACAGGACAATACTATATGATATTAGAAATATAAATAAATGAATACTAATTAAACAAACCATCTTGTCTTCTTTTCCAAGGATTTTCATTAAACTAAGAGCTTTTGTGTCTCAACTGAATGCCAAATTTACCAGAAGGATCATTATTGGCACAATACTTTAAGCTAGTAACTACTTGTACACTATGTCAGACAATAAGCATCACTTCATTGAACTGCCAGTTTTCCATGTGGAGTTGTGCAGGACATTAGGCTACTTATAAATAATGCCTGACACAGCTAGTTTGCGCACCGAGCAACGGAATATATATTCATGTTACCGGTGGTATGCAACATTATTTTCCGTACGGGACGGCATATGTAAGCCCCGCTCTCAAAATAACAGCATCTGCCTCTGTGTCTGCGAGCATTTGACTGTGATGGTGGGGAGACCACTACCCGTGAGCGAGAGAGAGAGCGGGACGGTCAAATAGCTGTAATCCTGTGGGCTGTGTGAGAAGATAGACTCAGGCTCTGCATGACCTGTTGCTGCTAAACAGGCAGCGCTGTGGGCAACAGTTGGCCTGTGGACTGTTGTTTGACCACTAATGACGTTACGTATTATAACACAATATAGCACAAGCACATAGCAAGCCTCTGTAACGTTACTTAAGTGAAATAAACAATTCAATTAGCCGTTAGCGCACCCTGCTAGCCTGCCTGACAATATGAGGCGTCAGATATCTAACACCATCACACAAATTAGTCAACGTGAGCTAAGTTAGCAAGCTGTATGTTTAATCGAAATATCAAACAGAGTAGGCTAATAACGTGACACCAATCATTTTAATACGGTTTTATCTACTTACCAACAACTCCACCACTGCTTCCTGGCTCGCTGGCGAGTGGCGACCATGACTTGCTTGTCAGAAAGACGTCGTTGGTGTAGACACTTGTCACTCAAACATGTCTGACCAATGGGGAAGCACCCGCCCCCACTGCGGTACGTTTGTGTCAAAATGATTTAAAAAAAAAACGACTTCAAAACTTTTTTCACTTCATTCAAAAAAAAAGAAAGTTCAATAAAAAAAAACACTTCAAATGATTTTTTTTTTTTTGCATTTAAACAGTTTTTTCTTTGATTGAAATTATTTTTTTTTTTATTGAAAATGTTTTTTTTTGATTGAAGCAACTTTTTTGGGATTGAATAATTAAGACACAAATGTCCTACCCATAACATGGTCCAAACACAAAAAAGATTACTTCAATCAAAGAAAACATTTTCAATCAAAAAAAAAAGTGTTCAAGTGCAATTTTTTGAGTCTCAAATATTTTTTTGCATTCAAAAACATT